>NC_080758.1:11154213-11454213 GCF_020826845.1 Diceros bicornis minor
GGGAAAAATAATACGACTGCATCTGTGTTAATGTGCTTATCTGTTACCAGTGAGACTGAATTTCTTCCCATGTCAGACAGTTCCTGTCTGCGTTAGTCATCTTACACTACTACGGTGTCCCTAAGGACACAAATACCCCAAGTGGGGTTCTGCTCGATGTAGATTTTGGAGGCATCTACGCAGTGGGTCTCTGCCTGAGGGGTTAACTGGACCCAGCAGGGTGCTCTCCAGCTGCCAGGGCCTCAAGCATCTCAGGCTCCAGAGACTGAACAAGACTGGTTGAGGGCTTGTGTGGCCCTGCCACCCCAGGGTGGCATGTGACCCTCTCTGGTTTCTGTCTACTCTGCCTGGCCTAAACCCCATGGCTGTCGAGCTGTACTAAGAGCAAAGCCGGCCCACGTGCCAGGCGCCTCGCCCCTTCCCTCCGCTGGCCCAGAACAGCCGAGAAACCCCCACGCCCGCAGGGAGGGCTACCTGGTGCTGTGGGGAGGGGCTGCCTCTGTGGATTTTGTTTCTCTTCCTGCTGGTTATTTTAGAGCCAGGAGTTAGACAAGGTCCAGCTTAGCTATCAATTCACTCACGAGGCCGCTGAACCTGTTGCCGAATTACAAACTCCGGAAATTCTTCTCATTCTGCTTTCAGGGCTGAGGATCAGACAGACCAACCACCTCCGACGATGCTGCGAGTGCCACACATGGGCGACGTGAGGTGCAGAGACATGAGTTGTCTCCTCCTGCCCAGCATCCCTCCCCCACTCTGTGGAATCGGCACTTCCAGTCTCCCCGCCCGAGCCCCTCGGCTCCCTGCTTCCTACGCCTGTTCCATAGAATGGGCTCCGGAGCCGGCGCAAGGACCACTCTGCCAGGTGCCAGCTAAGTTATTTATCTTCTCAGAGCCTCAGTTTGCTCATCAGTAAAATGGGGTAATAATAATACCTTCCCCTCTATGTTGTTGTGAAGATTAAATGAGATCCTGTTGGTTGACATAATTTTGGAAACTACAACACATAGAGCCAATTTTGTTTTTATTTTACAACTCCCGATTGAACAACTGGTCGCCTTCCAGTATAATCACTTCTCAAATATAAGCTAGGAGTGGAAAAGCTTACAGCAAAGTTAAATTATACTTATTTGGTCTCGCTGCCCCCCCAGGCCCTTCTGTGGCCTGAGATTTGAGCTCTGAGACAAGGTGTGTGATCACTGATTTTGTTGACTTGAATTGAGATAAGGTAGCTGAATGCAGGCCAGTAGGTGTGAACCATTGAGTTCCTTTCAGCTTGCAATAGCTCGGTGGTCCATGACTTGGTGGCTACATCTTATCTTTTATTCATCCATTCAGCAAGCATTGGTGAGCCTCGTATGTCAAGTTCTGTGCTGAGGAAATCCCCAGAAGAGCAAGAAAGGGTACCAGTGTCGATCTGTTCATCATGCAGAAGAAGACAAATACACACAACCTACTACTACTGTACAGACAGATGATCGCCAGACCACATATGACAACAGACTCTGATCCACAGCCTCTGCAGCAATCGTCCCAGGATGGTCAGGACTTGGTCAACGCCAGCTTCCCGGGGCAATCCTCGGGTTCCCGCTTCACGTTCCCCACATGACATGTGCTTCAATAGAGCTGTCACTCAACTGTAAATGGGGGAGGGGCTGGGAGGCAAACCCAAAGGGGGTGCTCTTAGCAATGAGCTATACTGCCTGGCCTGGGAGGAAGGGAGAAACCTGAGCCCTAAATAAAGAATGACACATTCTTTCCCACACATGTCTTAGACAAGCCACATGTTCCTTAACAGTAAAATAAACTCCATCTAGCCAGTCAATCTTTGGAGCATTCGAATCCCCTGGGATCACCACTCCAAGTGTCCTAGTCATAGGCTCATAATGAAGGACCACAGACTTGGGGCTTAAACAACAGACATTTATTTCACACAGCTCTGGAGGCTGGAAGGCTGAGACCAGGGTGCTGGCATGGTTAGGTTCTGGTGAGAGCCCTCTTCCCCATTGCACACGGCTGCTTTCTCCCTGTGTCCTCACATGGCAGAAAGAGAGAAGGAAAGCTTTCTGGCGTCTTTTTCTATAAGGGCACTAATCCCATCATGAGGGCCCCATTCCTACGGCCTCGTCTAACCCTAAAGACCTCCCAAAGGCCCCATCTCCAAATACCCTCGCCTTAGAGGTTAGGGCTCCAACATATAAATTTTGAGGTAACACAGTTCATAGCATTCTGCCCCTGGTCCCCCAAAATTCACATCCATCTCACATGTAAAATACATTCATTTCATCCCAACAGTCCCAAGAGTATTCACTCATTCCAATATCAGCTCTAAAGCCCAATGTCTCATCTACATATTATCTAAATCAGATATGGGTGAGACTCAGGGTAAGATTCATCCTGAGGCAAAATTCCTCTCCAGCTGTGAACTGTGAAACCAGACAAGTTATGTGCTTCCAAAACACAGTGCTGGGACAGGCATGGGACAGACGTTTTCATTGCAAGAGGGAAAAACAAGAAAGAAGGAAGGGGTAGCGGGTCCTGAGCAAGTCTAGAACCTAGCAAGGCAATCTCCATGAGATCTTCAGGTTCAACTGGCAGCCCAGGTTTAGATCCAGGGCGCACACCGACGCACCGCTTCTCCGGCCATGCTGAGGCCACGTCCCACACACAGCAACTAGAAGGATGTGCAGCTATGACATACAACTATCTACTGGGGCTTTGGGGAAAAAAAAAAAAAGGAGGAGGATTGGCAATAGATGTTAGCTCAGAGCCGGTCTTCCTCAGCAAAAAGAGGAGGATTAGCATGGATGTTAGCTCAGGGCTGATTATCCTCACACACAAAAAAAGAATAAGCCTGAATCCGTGGGTCTGAACCGGGGCCTGGGAATCTGCAATTTTTTTATGTCATAATAGTTTATAACATTGTGAGATTCCAGTTGTACAGAATTATTTGTCAGTCACCATATAAATGCGCCCCTGATGCCCACCCCCCAACTCCCTTCCCCCTGGTAACTACAAAACTGTTCTCTCTGTCCATGTGTTGGTTTATATTCCACATATGAGAGAGGTCATACAGTGTTCGTCTTTCTCTGTCTGGCTTATTTCACTTAACATGATACCCTCCAGGTCCATCCATGTTGTTGCAAATGGGACGATTTTGTCTTTTTTACGACTGAGTAGTATTCCATTGTATATATATACCACATCTTCTTTATCCAATCATCTATCGAGGGGCACTTGGGTCGCTCCCACTTCTTGGCTATAGTGAATAATGCTGCAATGAACATAGGGGTGCATAAGCCTCTTTGGATTGTTGATTTCAGGTTCTTTGGATAAATACCCAGTAGTGGGATAGCTGGGTCATATGGTATTTCTATTTTTACTTTTTGGAGGTATCTCCATACTCTTTTCCATAGAGGCTGCACCAGTGTGAGTTCCCACCAGCAGTGAATGAGGGGGGAATCTGCAACTTTAATCTCAGTTCTCAAGGTCCTTGCACCTCAGAGTGTGGTCTTTGAACAGTGGCTCGGCTATCGCTGGACTTGCTGCACACGCAGACGCTCAGGCCCCACTGTCAACCTATTGAATGACAATCTGTGTTCAAACAAGACCTACAGGGTCTCATGTGCACATGGAAGCTTGTGCACACGTGCTCTCAGTGATTCTCGTTTAAGGAATCCAGATGCTACTTGGAGCATAACAAATAATAGCTAGTGAACTAGGCAGTGTTCAAAGTGCTTAATGCACAGTAATTTATTTATGAGTCAAAATAATCGAATGAGGTAGGACTATTATTATCCGCCTTTTACAGATGAGAAGAGTGAGGCACAGGAAGGTGAAGGGACTTTCCAAAGTCTCAAAGCTGGCACGTGTTGAAGCTGGGATTTAAACCCCAGCTGACTGGCACCTGCTCCCCCCGCCCTCAGCTGGTGTATTCACCTGGGAATAGACAAGCCGTGCACTGTTCTGGCTGCCCTCCTGGGCCCGGACACCTCCGGGCGTTCAGCACCTCTGCCAAAACAGCAAGAGCTGCTCTGTTCCAGTACGTCCTGCAGCTAAATAACGCACGCAAATTACATCGATTTCCAGGAAGAAAAATGGCTGTGTGGATTTGGGTATAATTATTACATTTTTAAATTCAACCAATTTAGAAAAAAAAAAATCAGTGCATGCAAGAAGACATGCTGGGGGCTCACATGAGCTCCACAATTAAATCGACTCTCTGTCTCATGTCTGTTCTGAGAATTACATTCCAGAAGGTTCTGGGGCAAGAATAGAGGGCAAAGCAGATAAAGAACCATTCGTACCGACCTCCATCCGTAAAGACTTGTTTGGACACTTTTATGTGGTCTGCCCTCTGGACTGAAACTATTTTATAAAACCAAGCTATGTTCTTTGAACTTAAAATGTCAAAACATAAAAAAACACATAAAACAGGGCTGAATTGCTTTAGTGTGCCTCCCTTCCGCCTGTGAATGCTTTTCTTTGTAACTTTCCTCATATTTGGAGACTTTTCTTCCACCATTGCTGCAACTGAGTTATCGGGTGCATGTCCCCACATGAGGTCAGCTTTAGGATTCAGTCCCACTTCCCCAAAGATGATAGCTATGGGGCTATCAAAAGTGGATGATGCCCCTTAACCAAGGACACCCCAAAAGTAGATTAGTACAAGCATCCTATTGAGAGGTTGCTCTCCCCAGGGCTTCTGGGGGCACAATCCTGAGAATGGATGAAGCCATTAGCTGGTTGCTCACAAGTCAGAAGTCTTCATCAATGCAGATTATAAGGCAAGACAGGGCTGGAGGGCAGACTCAGCAGCAGGAGTGTTCTTGAGGTGTTCTGTGTCCTAGGACGAGACAAGGAGAGATGCCCCAACAGAGCTGAATGGTTAAGGGCCTGAAGACTTCAGGACCTTGGGAGATATTTCCCCCAGTTCCATGAAACGGGAAAGACAAGGGCAGTAAATGGAGATGTCGCACATGCAACTAGGAACAGAACGGGCTGAGTCTGGAGGCCAGAAAAGGATTCGGACAGGTCTCTGAAAGTCTCACCAAGCTCTAGCACAATTTTTTTTTTTGTGAGGAAGACCAGCCCTGAGCTAACATCCAATGCCAATCCTCCTCTTTTTTTCTGAGGAAGACTGGCCCTGGGCTGACATCCATGCCCATCTTCCTCCACCTTATATGGGACGCCGCCACAGCATGGCTTAACAAGCAGTGCGTTGGTGCACGCCTGGGATCCGAACCGGCGAACCCCGGGCCACCGCAGCAGAGCGCAAGCACTTAACCGCTTATGCCACCGGGCCGGCCCCTCTAGCACAATTGTTAATAAAAGATAAAGAGCTCATTGCAGCACTGTTTGTAACAGCCCCAAAAACTAGGATGATCAACAGGAGGAGCTTGGCTACATAAATTTATATATATCCATACAGTGAAAATTAGATTTTCAAAGAATGTCTAACAACTTGGGGAAATACTTATGATATAATGTTAAGTGGGAAAAAAAAAGCAGTACCTACAGCACAATATTGATTTTTCTGATATACTTTTGAGATATATATTTAGCAATATATAGATATAGATAGATTTTTAAGGAAATATATTTAGATAGAGATATATTTTACAGATATAGATATATTGTTAAGGAATATAGGTATATTTTTAAGGAAAAAAAAGAGGGAAGAAAAATCACCAAAATGTTAAAAGTACTTATCTTTGGTGGAAATATGGGTGGTTTTTATTTTCTTTCTCATATCTGTCTACATTTTCCAATTTTCCATAATGAGCATTACTCTTAGAATGAGAAAAAATAAAGGCTGCACATTGAGAGTATTTCTGATGTTGTTTCCTAATAACAGTTACTGTTTATTGAGAGCTTAGTATGTGCTTACATACATTATTTTATTTTACAGTTAGAAAAAACACAAGAGGCAGGTCCTATTATTATCTGCATTTGCTGGTGGGGAGATGGAGGCTTCAGAGGTTAGGTGTCTTGCTTGTGGCTCAGTCACTCCTAAGGCACAGAGCTGGGGTCCAACGAAGGCATAGCTGGCGCCAATGTCTGTGCTATTAGCCCTGGAGTGGATCCAGAAAGTCAGGTAGGGTGGTCACATAAACTACAGGATGTCCAGGCAAACTTGAATTTCAGATACACAAAGAATAATTTTTTTAGTATAAGTATGTCCCATACAATATTATTCGTTGTGTGTCTGAAAGTCTGATTTAACTGGGCATGTTTGTTTGTTTTTCCCGGGGAAATGACCTCCATTTGCAAATCGTGGTGGACAAGGCTTGGAAGCAATGCAGCAATCCAGGGGTTCCAGGAAAAGTCAAGGTCGGGCCCCAGCGCTCTTCCAGCAAGATCCAGGAACAAGAACAGCCCCCAGGCAGCCCTGGAGAAAATCACCCTATGTCTCATGTTCCCTTTTGTGACACCCCACTGTGAAAGAGAGGAAGTTCGCTGACTGTGTAGGTTGGCTGCCTGGAGCAGACAACCCCAGGAAAGTGAAGCCCCAAAAGTGCCCATGATTCGTAGATGCCACCAAGCAATAGTGCCGAGCCCCTAGAAGCCACACTACGGGGCGTGCCCACACTGAGTGATAACAGGTTTCAGGGACCCCTCTATGTAGACTTGCTGGTCTGGCTTTGCTGTCAATAGTCAGGTGAGAAGTGACTCAGAGCCCCCATCCCCATGCCCCCACCCTACCACATACCCATCCCCATGGGACTCATTGTGACAACCAAGTGGTCTTCAAACCCAAACTCAGCCCAGTGCTTCTCAGCCTGCTTGCCCATTAGGATCATCTGAGGACTTTCAAAAAATATTGCCGTTCAGTCCACCCCCATAGATTCTGCTTCAGTTGGCCAAGGTGGGCCCAGGTGTGGGTTTTACAACAGCTCTCTGGGCGATTCTGTGCCTAAATGAGGCTTAAACATCACTGTGTTGGATCACCCACAATAAACCGAGTGTGGGGGATGGTGGGCTCCACAGGGGTGGAGGTCCCCCTGCCTTGAATCCAGTCTCTTCTCTGCCTACAAATCATAACCCACTCAGGAAACCAGCTGGGTCCTTTCCAGGCTCTTACAGACCTCACAGTGAGCGCTCACTCATCCATTCATTTGTTCTTTCTGTTATGAAGCAAACTTCTGTTGAACTGCTGCTGTGTGTCAGGGACTGTGCTAGACACTGGACATAACCCTTGGGGAGTCTTGGTGGAGCCTGAGATCCTGCGGGGGAGACCAAGAAACAAACAAATGTGTGACTGCAAATGGCAGTGGCTGCTCGGAAGGGAGGTGTCACCTGATCCTGAGCACAAGAAGCCATCAGATGGTTTTAAGCAGGGGGCTGCCGTGAGCAGATTTGTCTTTCTGGCTGTGAGAATTGAGGACATTTGGGCTGGGGGCTGAGGGTGGAGGCAGGGAGGCCAGGGAGAAGGCTAAGGGAGGAGGCTGAGGGAGGAATCCTGTGAGGCAGGAAGGGCCTGGCCCAGCGTGGGTGAGAAGGGACATCTTCCAAAGAAACTTGCTGCCCATTGGATGAGGGGTCATTACAACTTGCTTTGGCCCTTATGACCTTCTGCAGTATTTTATACTGTCACTTGTTTCATTACTGTATACATTGTCTCCAGGGTAATATTCAGAATATTTAACAATGGGTGCACAGGGGGACCGACCAATCAGAACAGACAATGACTCCAGGGCTGGATCACCCTCTCCCACTAGGCTAGTGTTAACCTTTTCGTTGCTGGATAATGGCGAGGCCCCAGGGGAGCAGGCTGGGTAGAGGAAAGGCACTCGAGGGGTTTGGGCTGATACTATTTGTTGTCGATATTTTAACAACCAGTATTAAACCAAATGGTTCATACTAGCCGAGGCTTACCTCTTCACTAGATTTTAAGCTTCTAGAAAGCAAGTCTAGACTTAATAAAGATGGATTATCTAGAAATGAGTCAGACAGGTATTCCTTCCCGTGCAAAGGCCCTTGTGAGGTCCTGGGCCCTGTGGGGCAGACGTCCAGGGTGACATTTCAATCTCACATTTCTGAGATGAATAGCAGAGTTCATCAGAATCCACTCCTGGGCCCACAGGGGCTGTGTGTCCTCTGAGCCAGGGCTGGGGAGGCGAAGGTGC
This sequence comes from Diceros bicornis minor, assembly GCF_020826845.1. Classification (NCBI taxonomy): domain Eukaryota; kingdom Metazoa; phylum Chordata; class Mammalia; order Perissodactyla; family Rhinocerotidae; genus Diceros; species Diceros bicornis. The sequence goes on from NC_080758.1 coordinate 11,162,343, forward strand.
TATTTGTGGAGGAACACTGCGGTCTCCTCCTCTGTTGCAGAGACTGTTCCGTGCGAGGGCACGCTGCCTTGTGGACGCTCCGCTCCTGTCCTGGGAGCCAAGCGGGGGAGGACGCAGTGGGGCAGCGGAGGGAGCCCGTGCCGCTCCTCCTCAGATTTGTCCTGCATTTTGTCATGCCGAAGTTCTGACATGTTATGGTGGACAAAAAAGAAAAGGTCATGATTAAGAACAAAGAGGCAAAGAAATCTGTTGGAGTGAGCACTAGGCTCGTTCAGGTCAGGTCTCTCCTTACACATCCAGGTGCTCAGTTCTCCACCTGCAAAATGGGTAGAATGACTTTTGCAAATTTTAGAATTTACTTTGTTCTTCAGAAGGAAACGCTGAAGATGGATAAGATGGTATAAATAGGCACCATTTACATGGATTCCTCCCTCTCTCTCTCCTTCTCCCCCCCCCTCCCCGTTCTTCCTCCCTCCCCTCTCTTCCCTCCCTTTCTTCCAGAGATATTTATCAAGCCTTTACTGACTTGGATAAGGAGAACACACAGACACTAGTCCCTGCCATTGGGAGCGTGTTTTTCTAGTGGGTTATTTCACTTCTTCCTGACAGCCGGCCTGGAGGTGGTGCTCTTATTGTCATGCCCAAGCTCAGAGAGGAGGATGACCAGCTGCAGTCACGCTGCTGCTGAGAGGCAGATCTGAAATTAGAACAAGGATCTCTCTCACGCCCCAGTCCTAGCTGTTGGTCTGGTCCTAGACCACCACAACACACAGCCCCCGGGGGAAAATCTGCCTTAAATAGGAAGATGCTCCATAACGTTATGGTCAGTCTAAACTGCCTAGAAATGAAGTGTGGAAGGGAAGACAGAGAGTGAGTGCTGGACCTGGACCAACCTGCCTTTGAGTCCCATCTCCCCACTTCCTGGCTGTGTGACCTCAGGCAGAGTGTTAACCTCTCTGGGTCTCAATGCCTATCAAAAGAACAAGGATACTCTGGGTTTGAAGGCCACAGAAATAAAAGCCCACAGTCTGGAGGTTTCAGAAAAACAGAGAAAGCTTTGGTCAGCCCTGGGGTCCAGCCTGGGGTCCACTATGCTGCCCACAGCTGGAACTGTAACTTGCTGGGTCCCACCGAGGGGACACTTTTCCTCCAGAGTCCCTGGCTGCCTGCCACTGGTTCTAAGAAGTTTCTTCCAAGGGTGTTGTGGTGTGTTGTGGTGGTCTAGGACCAGACCAACAGCTAGGACTGGGGCGTGAGAGAGACCCTTGTTCTAATTTCAGATCTGCCTCTCAGCAGCAGCGTGACTGCAGCTGGTCATCCTCCTCTCTGAGCTTGGGCATGACAATAAGAGCACCTAGTAGCTGCGGGGCTGTGGACAAGGCGCATAATGCCCTGTGCCTCTGTTTCCTCATCTGTCAAATGCGGATGATCACAGCCGTTGCTGCAAAGGGTAGGCGTGAGAATCGAATGTGATCGTCCCCATCAAGTCTTGCCCCTAAGCCGGCTCCGGTGTCAGTTCTCAAGGATCAGGTACGCTCTGCCGTCTGCATTTTAGCTGGCAGGGCAAACCCACGTTGCCAGGGCCGTTAGAATGCCATTGGGGCGCCCCTGCTCCCCGACCTTGCGTGGAGGTAAAGCATGAGCCTGGACCCTGGTGCCTGAATTAGAACCCTGGCTCTGGCCCTTGACCCTGGGAGAGTTATTAGTCTCCCTGTGCCTGAGATAACATCGGTACCCACCTCACCATGTTGTTGTCAGAATCAAATGAGTGATTATATGTAATTACCTTGGAATGGTGCTGGGCATATAAAAAACACTCGCACAGTATTTCCTGTTATTATTATTTTTTCTCACCTCGTGTTTGGCGATCTCCAAAAGAACTCACTCTCTTTACCCAGAAAGGTGCTCTGTGGATCATCCCCACTCACAAGAAATGCTGCTGCCTTATCCCAGGCCCTCGGCTCCATTGGAAACATCTGTCTCCCCTCCTGCCCCGGAGCCTCTGCAGGTGGAATTAATTCAGCTGGAACTGTAACTTGCTGGGTCCCACCGAGGGGACACTTTTCCTCCAGAGTCCCTGGCTACCTGCCGCTGGTTCTAAGAAGTTTCTTCCAAGGGCTACATTTCTTCCCATAACTACTGCACCGTGGGCTCTCCAGGCCTGCCTGTTATATATAAATACACTTCACTTTTATGGGCGTGTAGTGTTCTCAGGGTAAACCATCTCTGCCATCCCGCAGGATGAGGGGAAGGGCTGGGACATGTGGTGTGTTCATGGCAAAGCCAGGACAGACTGGCACCTGCGTGGTTAGAACCGACACCACTAGCTACCTCCCTACTAAATAACATTTCACTGAAGCTTTAAATTTCCCCCATTGCCTTCATGGTGAGTAAGACAGGACATGGGGGTCCACCCGACGTGGGTTGAGACCAGCAGCTCCCACCTCTCTCCATCTCTCCGCCTCCACCACAGTGATCAGGGCTGCCAAGGTCTCCTCACTCCGAATCCTGCTCTGCTCCGGCCCCCAAGTTCACACTATGCTGCCCACAGCAACATTGTACAGTGTGACCCTGACTTGTCACAGCCCTGCTTCGAAGCCTCCAGAGGCTCTTAGAATTGCTCTTAGCATCAACGTTCTGCCCTGGCCCAGCCTCCAGGACCCTCCTGGTCTGACCCTGCCTTTAAATCTTAACAGATCAGTTCGTCTCAGTCGTAATGGTCAGAGTATTTTATTTCTGTTTTGTAGTGAAGTATCAGTTAGAGCCGTCAGCTCCAGAGCCATCCAGCTCCTTCATTCATCTGTTCATGCGGTCAACAAATACTTATGGAGGGCCTACTATGTGCCAGGCTTATTCCAGGCCCGGGAGACAGTGAGGAACAAGACAAGGTCCTGGCCACCTGGTGTCCAGGGCGTGCAGACTGTCTAGTAGCCCAGGGGCCCCGGCTTCCAAGGGTGGAAGTTTTATGCTCTGTTGCGGCCATCTTGAAATTCTTACTTGTTTTTGGATGAGGGCCTTGATTTTCGTTTTGCTCTGGGCCCCACAAATCATGTCACTGCCCTGGCCCTGCCCTCAGGGAGCTCACATTCTAGTAGGGAGATGGACACGGAACAGAAACCTAATTTCAGCTCACTTCCGAGAAGTGCTCTGGAGAAAGCAGCCTAAGGTGTGGGCTGGCGAGCGACAGGTGACCCTGGCTGGTGGTGTCAAGGAAGGCCACTCCAAAGAAGGGAACAGCAGAAGCCATTCAGCCAGGCAGCGGTGGGAGGTGAGTGGGAAGAACCTTCCAGGCAGGGGAAGGAAGTGCAAGTGGGAAAGCTCTAAAGCAGGAGCATGTTCGCTGAGCTGAAGGGACAGGGAGGAAGCCAGTGTGGCCAGAGGTTGGAGAGCCAGAGGTCGAGGCAGAGCCCCCAGGCCGGGTCAGGCCCCGCTGGCCCGGTCCCTCCACCCAAAGCAAGGCCTGGCCCTGCTGCCGATTCACTGCCAGACCTGAGGCCGGTCCAGAACGACAGAACCTCCCCCAATCCCATCTCTGCAATGATGGGGGCGGGGCGGGGGGGCCTGGACGATGCCCACTGTCCCTTCCAGTTGCAGCAACGTTTGTGACAGTGTTTCCTGCCGAGCATCGAGTTGCGCCCAGCTCCAGGGCTTGGTCAGCCTAGGAGACCACTCTTGGAGGAGGAGGGGGCAGCTTCTCCATCTTCCCCTGCCAGAGTTGAGGGGCTCCCGGCTCGCCGGCCCGGTGGCTGGAAAGGAATGGCCATGCTCCACGACCCTCAGGTTTCGGGGAGCTTGGCTGCACTTTCTGAGAAACTCTCCACAACCTTCTGTGGACCCAAAAGGCCAAATCTGAGTTCCAGCCACGTTGTTCCCCCAAATTCTCTCATTCAAGAACCATGTTCACGATACGCTGTTGTACTATTATTTATTTAATCTTCCATGAATTGGATTATGATTTTTTTCTCAAATGATTTTATTTTAAAAGGAAACATTATATGTTTTCTTGTAACACTTGCCGTAAATAGAAGGTAACCATGAAACAAACACTTTGCAACATCCACACTGTTAAATTCTAGCTAGATGCTGATACTGGCTTCACTGTCTGTTCTCTTTGTTTAAAAGGGAGAGTCACATGGAGGGAATACTTTTGTTACCGGGTACATACCCAGGTCCTTTACCCGCCACACAAGAGGGGCCAAATAAAACTAGAACACCAGGCTTATTGCAAGGAAAGAGTTTTTATTTGGGGTGACGCCAGCCGGGAGATAAGAGCTCTCAAATTTGTCCCATCTCCCAGAAAGACGGGAGGCAAGGGGTTTTAAAGGTTGTGAGGGAGAGCAGGTGCTGGGGTTTTAGGTAGGGGAGGGGGAGCAGGTGCTGGGGTTTTAGGGAGGGGAGGGGGAGCATGTGCTGGGGTTTTAGGTAGGGAGGGGGAGCAGGTGCTGGGTTTTAGGTAGGGGAGGGGAGCAGGTGCTGGGGTTTTAGGTAGGGGAGGGGGAGCAGGTGCTGGGGTTTTAGGGAGGGGAGGGGGAGCAGGTGCTGGGGTTTTAGGTAGGGGAGGGGGAGCAGGTGCTGGGGTTTTAGGTAGGGGAGGGGGAGCAGGTGCTGGGGTTTTAGGTGGGGGGGGGGAGCATGTGGACGTGCTGGATGGCACCTTCCCACCAGCTCGCATTTGACCTTGAAGACTGAATTTCTTTCCCTTGATTGCCTGGACTTTTCCGGTTAGTTTTCGTCTTCAGCCTGCGTTGGGCCTTGTGAGGCTGAATCTTGACTTCCTGGGAAAGATAGCTCACTCCTATCCTAAGGAGGGACAGAAAGACCCAGTTAGTTTGAAACTACAGTTGATGATGCTGAATATGCACAGCTGCCGTTAGCAAAGCTTATCTCCAAGTTTTTGCTAACTTCTTCTAGCCCGGGGAAGATTTTTTAACCTCTTCTTGCTCGGTCTCACTTTCACAATGTGTACATATATCAAATCCCCACAATGTACACTTTAAACGTCTCACAACTAAGAAACAAAACCCAACCCTGTCCAACTTCAGTAAAGACAAGAGTCTGTTGAGAGGTCACTGGGGAGCCCACCGATACTCCAGGAGGACCAGAGGCTCAGGCTGGGGCCGTGGTGCCCAAAGCATGCTGCAGAACTGCCCAGGGAGTTTCCAGGAGGCCATGCTGGAATGCGCCACCATGACCATCGGGACTGGACATTAGCCCCTGACCGTGGAACGCTGCCACAGCCGCCCCCAGAAATAGGATGTCGCTGCCGTCACCTTCTCACTACAGGCGTGGCCCCAACTTCTCTGTGTCACTAGCTTCCAATCCCAAATCTGGTTGGGTTCCTCTGATTGGCAGGGTGGGGTCATGTGACTGTCCCCTGGCTGCAGGGGTGGCTGAGAAAAGGAGTTTTTGACATTTTCAGCTTCTATCATGACACGTGGATTTTTGTCTCAGAAGATAGGAGATTCCCCAGGCATGGAAAGGGGTTTTGAACACCCCAATGTCGAAGAAAGAATGAGAGATGACCACTACGTGTACCCTCCGTGCAGAAGAGAGTCACACAGCAGGCCTGGCTGCTCTCCTTTGAAAGGCCTGCTTACACCATTGGCCCTCGGCCAGCGTCTAGGGACTTAGATTTCATTAGCAGTCCCACCCACATTAACTGATAATGCTGGCTCTCCGTGCCCGAGTGTTTGTACTGATGGTGCTCAGGCCAAGCTGCCCCAGGAAGCACCACTCTGGTATGAGGATTATTTCGAGCTGAAGACAATAAGGATATTTGACCTCCCCCACTAACTGCCTAGAGAATCTGGCATGGTGGCTCATTCCTGGAACAGATCTTCTATCATGATGGCTATAAAGATAATGTAAAATAGATGTTGCAATGGGAGGGGCACCAAGCCCCTTTTATCAAAAAACTCTATCTCTCCCTGACCAAATTATCAATAGATGACCCTGAAAAAAAATTGTCCTTCTACCCTCTGAAGTCCCAGGCCACTAGCCACCCCCAACACGCTCCTCGCCTTTAGCTGCAATACTTAAGCAAGCAGCTTAGACAGAGGGACGAGTTGCTCATTTCTGAGTTTCTCCCATGTACACATGTTATTAAACTTGGTATTATTTTCTCCTGCTAACCTGTCTTGTTGATTATTTGGCCAGCCAGAAGAACCTTAAGGGAAAGGGCAGAGGGAGATTCTCCTTCTTCCCCCGACAGTACGAACAATATCACTCCTGCTGGACACCTGCTTTCCTTCTGGGAGACTGAAACTTGGTACGTGCCTGGCAGAGGCTCCCGATACAAATCAGTTCCCAACACAAACCTGGGCACTGAGTGTCTGACGAGCTTCCCGGTGGACATTTCACACGTGTGCTCACAACTCGGTGCTGGGAGAGTTAATCCGCAGCCTGTGTGACTCCCCTGGGAGAGACCCCCTGGAAGCTCGAGCCTGATTTCCCCATCTTCACCCCACGCCCCTTTGCCTTTGGGGATTTGCTTTGTATCCTTTCACTGTAATAAGTCAGAGCCACAAGGAGCACCATGCGCTGAGTCCTGTGAGTCCTCCTAGAGAGTCCTCAATCCTGGGAGTGGTCATGAGGAACCCCGACACCCACTAGTGTCCCAGCCTTTGAGAAACGCTGACTCAGCCTAGCTCAGCAGCCCTCAGAGAGGAGGAAAGCCCAGACACTCGGATCTGTAACTTCCACACCATCACAGCGACTCTTCAAGGCAAGTGTGTGTGACGGATAACGCAGTCTGCTCACGGATGGGGAAACTGAGGCTTGTGTGAGATGTTTCAAAGAGGGGAGTGACCTGCCAAGAGCAGAGGCAGGAGCCTGAAGCAGCACTAGACTCCTAGTCCAGAGCTCTTTCTTAGGGTCACTGCCCCCAAAACTCTCTCCAGCCTTGCAAAGCCTGAAGCCTACATAGGATTCATTCCACCAGCTGAGCGAGCTACATGAGAAAAGCATTCCAGGCAACCTGAGCCTTCTTGCAAATGGACATGTTATTTCAATTGTGTCTGCACCAAATGGAGTGGGAAACTGGAATGTTTTTCCACCACCGTGGTCTTGGAATTAAACATGAGTTCCCCACCCCCTTCCATCAGCATTTCTCCAGGCATGGTTCTCAGAGCTTCCGCATTTGAATCAGAATCACCGGGTGAGCCTGTTTAAAATGCAGATCCCTGGGTCTCCACCAGACTTCCCTAAATGAGAATTCCCCGGAGGGGAGCAGAAGCCGCCCTTTCACAAGCTCCCCGAGGAACAGTCAGGCTTAGCGCAGAGCCTGCCGCAAATTAAGTCCTCGGTAAATAAAACCGGGAGGGAGAAAGCACAGACCGGGGTTGGGGGGTGGAGGTACTGGGAGTTACATGTCTACAGTTCGGCCTGCATGGCGATGTGCAGCAGCTAATTCTGAATATTTAAGAGCCAAAGTCGTCAGAAATACCTCACACAACTGCAAACTGTTTCTTTCAGCTCCACTCACAACAGAAGTGGTTTTCCTCTCTATTGTTGCTTTTAATGTCTAGAACCTGGCACGTCTTCCTCCGCCGTTGCAGTGGGCTGCATGGGGGCCCCCAAAAGATATGTCCACGTCCTGATCCCTGGAAGCTGTGACTGTAACCTTATATAGCAAAAGAGTGTGTATTACCTTGTATCGCAAAGACGTAATTAATTTAAGGATTTTGAGAGGAGGAGCTTGTCCTGGATTATCTAGGTGGGCACGAAATCCAGTGACAAGTGTCCTTACAAGAGGGAGGCAGAGGCAGGTTTGACAGATGGGAGAGGAGAAGGTGAAGATGAAGACAGAGATGGGAATGACACTACCTTGAGTGGAGGAATGCTGGCAGCTGCCAGAGCCGGAGCAGATGAAGAAAAGCTTCTCCCCTAGAACCTCTAGAGAGACCATGGCCCTGCTGACACCTTGATTTCAGACTCTGGCCTCCAGAGCGATGAGAGAATAAATTTCTGTTGTTTTATGCCATCCAGTTTGTGGTCCTTTGTTACAGTAGCCACAGAAAAATAATACTACCATGAACATTACTCCAAACTTTGAAAAGGAAAGTTAAGTAACTGAATTTGCCCCACCCCAGGGCCTTTGCACATGCTGACCCTGCTGCTGTTGTGTTCCATCCCAGCTCACCCCAAGCCCAGCTCCTTCTCACAATTTCTGTCCCTGCTCAAATGTCACCTTCTCACAGAAGCCTTCCCTGACCCCTCGGCCCCAGTAGAAGGAGCCACTAGTTGCTGTTTAGCCCCTTAGTCTACTTTAGGGTTTCCTCTGCACTTACCACAACATAAAATGATCTGTCAGTTGGTTTACTTGTTGATTGTCTCCATGCGAGTGGGAACCTGGTCTGGCTATATTCCCAGTGCCAGGTCCCTAGTGGGGGATAAATAAATATGTGTTCAGTAAAAGGAATTAATGTTATTTTATACTAAAACATAGAAAAATGCAAACTCTATACAATAAAACAATACTCCAAAGAATTCTTCAGCTACAGATGGTCTCTTGGCCACATCCCAGCCCCCCTGGGACACACTGTCACTCTTTTTGCCATAAGTTCGCTTAGGTAGGAACTGATGACTTGACCTCTGCCCCTGTCCTGCTAGTTCTGGCTGTGTAGCCTTGCACTTATCACCTCCCTCTCCGAGCCTCAGTGGTCTCCTTAGTAAAGGGAGGGGTTTGCTTTACTACTGGCAATGGGTCCTATTTATAGGGCAGTTTCCACGTGCCCAACCCCGCACTACATCCCTTCTATGTATACTGCCATTTGGTCCTCATGACAATCCTGTGAGGTAAGGACTATCAGTGACCCCATTATACGGATGAGGAAACTGAGGCACAGGAAGGTTTCATCACTCGCCCAGTGTTGCAGAGCCAGCAAAGTAGAACCCAGCCTCCTGAGTTTCATACGAGGATGCTGCACTGCTCGAGACACCCACAGCTCTCAAGCCTGTAACTCAGTTTGAACAGTTGGTGGAGAGTGACTTAAATCACCAACAAATGCATATGTACACAACGGCACACTTGCTAGTCTTCCATCAGAGTAGATGTCCGGGGAAATTGTTTTCTTGTTTTTCTTGCTCTTTAAAATATGTAACAAGAACCAGCACGCTGAAAGTCTGAACTGCTGTGCCCAAGTCAAAGGGCAGACGCAAATTGTGTCACCCACTGCACTGTGTAAACATACGTGGGGGAGAACGTTCCAGCTCTAATGACCTCACATTCTTTATTCTCCAGCTCCTGCTTCTCTCTCCACAGCAGGCAGATACACCGATCTACTGGTGGGGAAATGCAGAGAGAACTTCAATTATTTACTGTTAAAAGGCACTGAGCTGCCAGCTTCCTCTCTGAATTATTTAGCACCGCCATGTACAGTTGTGTACGTGCAATATTGACACGTTGTAGTCACATTAACTCTGTTAAAAGTGACTTAGTTCTAGGTAGTGTTGCAAACGCCCGCCCTTATCTCTTTGGCACCAGCTGCTCTGTCCACACTGAAGTCAGGAAAGGCTAACAGTGTTTGCTGGGGGCCCAGAAGGTTCAGAATCATGTCCATTAGGAAACACAGAGGGATTTAAGCCTCCCAGAAAAGGTGAGACGCCTGAGTCCCCCTTGCAGGGAAAAAATGCCAGAGCATCATGCACAATAAGCTTTTCGCTGTCTGTTTACTGAGAGCCTCCTCAGAGCCTCACCGAGTCTTTCCCTCAAAATGCAAGACACCAATCCTGCTTTTCCAGAAACTGCTATAATAGATGGTAGATAAAATTCATGTGTAAGACAATTGGAGAAAAAGCAAAAGAGGGTTTGTTCAAGCTCCCCCACTTAAACCGGGTGAATTCTGACTCTAACCTCTCGGAGTCTTGGCTTCCACATCTGTCGAATGGGAGCCATATGCCTCCTCCAGTACCATGGTGAAGATTAAATAAGTCTCGTGCAGAACATCTGGTACGTGTTCATCCATTTACACCTGACACGGCGTAGGCACCAATAAGTATTTGGGAAATACATGAAATGGATGAATGAAGAGAAAGGCGGCCGGTGTCTGACTGGATAGAAGGACAGAGAAGAGCCACAGTGGTTGAGCCTTGGAGAAGAATGGTGTCGGGGGCGCTGGAAACAACTCTCCCCTCCCCTCCTTCTCACAGGCCTTGAGTCCCTCTGCTGTGCTAAGCCCTCTGCAACACGTGTGGGATGCAGAAATGCAGTTAATGGAAGTATGTTCTGAGCACCATGGAGGTACCAGGCACTGTTTTAAGCTGTAGGAAGACAGCCAAGAATAAACACCCGACCCAGATACCTGCACATTCTAGTACGAAGAAGATAGAGCTGCTGTCCTCAAGGGGCTTAGAAAGGGAGACAGATAAATAAACAAATCATAGCATAGAGCGTCACGGTGCTGAGAGGGCTCAGCGCAGGGAACAGCAAAGCAAAGAAGGAGACAAGCTTGGGGCTGGGTGGGGGGTTGCGTCCAAGCTGAAGCTCAGGGCTCTGAGCTCGCCATCCACCTGCACTACCCGGAGGTGCTGAGGGAGGAGATGTCAGGATTTGGCTAATGATAGATTCTTGATTGGGATATAAAAGGGGAGTTGCAAAGATGGGTCCTTATGCTGCCACAATAGATGAATTTCTATGTTAACTTTAGGAGGTAATAAAAATTTTAATTAAACCTCTGCTGGGTTACAAAAGGGCAGCCATCATGAAAAAATAATCTATGTCATTTCCTCTTGAAAATGGCCATTTTCAAAGATGATCTTGGAAAATAAATGGGGGAAAGGAGTCTAATAAAATATATGACAGTGTCTCGTCTAGGCTGGAGAGATTCAGCATGGAAAATTAGGAAGCACTCTTTCTTCACCCTCTCCCTCCATTCCCCTCTTGAGGGTATCTATTTGCTTAGATGCCTCTGGAAAGAACATGAAGTCAGCCCATTAATGAAATTCAGACAAATTTCAACATTTCTGGTGGACCAGAGTGGGAGGGGTGGAGAGGACCTTAAATGCCAGGGCCAGCCATGGGACTCTGAACTAGTCAGGACTCATTTGGTTGCAAATGATGGAAACTCAACTTAAACTTGCAATCTTGAGGCACAGATGCATCCAGGTGCCTGTGATATGATCAGGAATTTGTCTCTGGCCATCTCTGGTCTCTCTTGTCCTCTGTGTTGGCTTCATTCCTGGAAGGCATCCCCCATGTCCTTGCAAAATGGCCTCTACAGTCGCAGGTGTCCAGCCTACCCGCTGAGCAACCACAGCAGAAAGATCATCTCTTTTCTAATAATTCCACAAAAGTCCCGGGATTGGCTCTGATTGGCCTGACTCTGTCACCTGCCAATCCTTCAATCAATCTGTGGCCCGAGGAGTAAGCACTCTCATTGGTCAGCTCTGGTCACGTGTCCACTCTTGGCACCAAGGGTCTGGAGTCAGCCCGTCTGGAACCACAGGGACTGAGTGTGGAGAAGAGGTACATCCCCCAGGTAGATTCAAGGACAGAATCTGACTCGGCCGCTGAGCCTGGAATTTGAAGGGAAGGAGCGATTCTCGGTACAGTGCAAGGTCTAGAACGGGACCCCACCTCAGTCAGCGGACCTTGGCCAAGTGCCCACGCTGAGGAGGAACGGGCTGTGGGTACCACGGGAGAGCCAGCCCCCTGAGCACAGTGCCACGGGGGAGGGGTGAGCCCCCACCAGAGCACATTGCAAAGGGCAGGAGCCATCCCCTCCTTAGCTGCTGGGCTGACCAGTCACCATGAGGATGGAAAGTGGCCAGGGTGACCAAAGGGACCTGCTTCCCAACAGGGGCTGGAAGCAGCAGCAGCCCAGAGGAGGCATCAAAAACGGTGGCCGCAGAAGCCACATGCATTTGGGACTGCAGTGTGGCACGTGTGAAGCCCCAGATACAATCAAAAGTGACGAGCCAGGGGCCGGCCCGGTGGTGCAAGTGGTTAAGTGCATGGACTCTGCTGCAGCGGTCCAGGGTTCGCCGGTTCGGATCCCGGCACGCACCGAAGCACTGCTTGGCAAGCCATGCTGTGGCGGCATCCCACATAAAGTGGAGGAAGATGGGCACGGATGTTAGCCCAGGGCCAGTCTTCCTCCGCAAAAAAGAGGAGGATTGGCAGATGGTAGCTCAGGGCTGATCTTCCTCACCAAAAAAAAAAAAAAAAAAAAGTGACGGGCCAGCACATTCAGGCGGGAGTGACAGGGACAACTGTAATCCACCTGCGTCCAGGCGCCACGCTGAGCATCCTGCAGGCACCATTTCTTTGAATCCTGACAGCAGCCCCACGAGGTAAGAATTATGATCTTTCTTTTACAGAGGAGGAAACTGAGGTTCGAAGGGATTAATTCACTTGCCCAGAGTCCAACGACCGTCAGTGGCAGGGCTGGGATTGGAATCCGGCCTTCTTGATCACAAAAGTTGTGCTCCCATCACTTCATTATGTGACCCCCTCCCTAACTGAATGCTTTGCACCCATCCACCAGTGAGACACTGGACCGTCCAGGTTACAGAGAAAATGAAGACTCGTCCACAGTCCAGAAGGAGGCAGTTCCACGGTGGGGACCTACCTTCAGTTCCCACCTGTGCCTGTTTTGAGCTCTGACCTTCCGCAAGTCACTTAAGTCTCCCCTAGCTGTTTCGTCCCCATAAAAAGGGACAATAATGGGGGACGGCCCGGTGGCGCAAGCGGTTAAGTGCGCACACTCTGCTGCGGTGGCCTGGGGTTCGCCAGTTCAGATCCTGGGCGCGCACCGACGCACCGCTTGTCAGGCCATGCTGTGGTGGCGTCCCATATAAAGTGGAGGAAGATGGGCACAGATGTTAGCCCAGGGCCAGTCTTCCTCTGCAAAAAGAGGAGGATTGGCAGATGTTAGCACAGGGCCGATCTTCCTCACAAAAAGAAAAAGGGGGGGACAATAATGTCCCAGCCACCCCACAGGTGGGGTGGATTCAGAACATATCCCACGTGATAGCGCACATGGATGTGTTAGCAAACCATAAAGTGCTGCCTAGATGTAAATAATCATAACAATATCCTCCAAAGAGGAGCCCAATTAATGTATTAAATCCTTCTTAGGGAGGACGGGGTTTGTGTTGACACCACCACACTTCCTCAGCCAGAACTGTGCCATCTGCCTGCAAATATTGTGATGTGGGAAGGAAGAAACAATCTGATCCAATTACCCTCCTTATAAAGATGTACTGAAGTATAATTAATTCTCTAACTATTCCATAATATTCTCTTCATTAGTGGTGAAAATAGGCATTTCTTCCCGATGCCTCTGCTATTATATACTAAACACTGCTTCCCGTTCGTAATATGCTAATATACTGGTAATTAAAAGCTTCAAGATTCTGTTTAATGACTGCGTCTGCTTTGTTGAGGATAATTACATCTTCTACCCACTCTTCTGGAGTTCCTAGGCGGAATCGAGGGGGATAAATGGCACAAGAGGAGCCCTTCCCCCGTCACGGTGGTGGCCCACCTACCAGACACGTCTCCTCTGGACTCTAAGGGGGTATAGTCAGGAATTTTGCCCTCTTCCTTTCTGAAAAGGGAAGCATTCTCATGGCACGAGCATTTGCTCCAGCCCTGGGCCTTTGAACATTCTGGGCTGGATCATTCTTTGCTGCGGGCGGCTGTCCTGTGCATCAGAGGATGTTTCCAGCACCCTGGCCTCTACCCACCAAAGCCAGGAGCACCGCCCCCCCCAGTTGTCACAAGCAAAAATCTCTCCAAACATTGTCAAATGTCTTCTGGGGGAGGGAGGGCACAAAACCACCCCCAGTTGAGAACCACTGACCTCGTGTAACAAGATTAAAAATAAAGTCTATTCATAGAGACTCAGTTTAAATAAATCATGGCACATCCATCCAGTGAAATATATTCAGCAGGTGGAAAGAGGAAGTCAGCCCTATATCAACAGACACAGAACAATCTTCAAGCAAAACAGTCAAGGTGCCGGACAGTAGGTATAGTCAACTAATGTTGGTGTTCATCTTATTTGCATATTGTCTTATATATGTATGGGATGTCAGTAGACAGACACGAGAAGATGGAATGGTGGTCAGCTGGGCGGGTAACAGGCTAGCTGGATGTAGACGTGGGAGGGAGATGTGCCATGTTTACATTTGGATATGAATTTTGTGCCCTGGGCATGTATTGCTTATTTAAAGAGTAAATATAATTTTAAAAATAAGCACCTAGCATGTCGTCTGGCTTGGAACAGTCTCAAAAAATTCTACTTCTGTTCCCTCCTCTTCACTGTCAGAGTTACTCTCAGAGAGCCTCAGACAGGGTGTTTCTTTATCCGTCACAGTCCGTCTCCGTGACCGTTATCAGCAATTCACATCCTGAGAGCAGTTTCCAAGCCCCCCAGACCCGCCCCCCTGTGCGAGGAAGACTGTGACACTCGGGTTTTCAGAGAGAGAGACTGGGCTCTGCGGCTTGGCAGTGCCAGCTCCCTGACTCTGAGATGGCTTCTCAAGTCCTCTGGGACACAGAACAGCCCGGGCTGATGCAAAAACTGAAATACGAGATCCAGACACACAAATGACAAACTGGAGGGCGGAGTTGGAGTCATTGCTTTATAAAAAAGAATTTAAATGGAACCCCTTCCAACAGGGAGCCCTCTTGACAGAACAAAAATGTGGCTTGCCTGAAAAGGGGTTTGATTTGCTTTACTCTTTTTAGGAAAGTCTCAGATTATAGACATTTAAGTCCTTCCTCATGTATGGGTCAGATTAGGGGTAACGGACGTGGTGTGGAAGACTTCATCTTTCTGGTATTTTCTGGTATCAGTCTCCTCATTTGTCAACTAATACAGTAATCAAGCCAGACCAGTATTTTCCAGTGTGTTTGACACAACCCTGAAGAAAAATTACGAGGCGTTAAGCAAGAGGCAAGGCCTCATGATAAAATAAGTTTGGAAAAACTGGGGTAAAAGAAGTTAGGCAAGTTTCTTTATTGCAGGACTTCTCAGAGCCTTTACTGAAAATGATAGAATAGTTGTTCTTGGTGGCATGGAGGCATTTATGCTTCCTGGCCATGGGGTGGTCATCGCAGGGTGGGAAGAGAAGCATCCTCAGACCAAAGTCTCTTTCTGCCTTTAGTAACTCAGGTAAAACAGCATGGGAATGCGAGGCGTCCTCCAGAAGCAGAGAAAGAGTGATGGGTTTCAAAGGTGTGGACTGAATGTTTGCGTCCTCCCAAAATTAGTATGCTGAAATCCTAACCTCCAGGGTGATGGCATTGGCAGTGGGGCCTTTGGGAGGCCATCAGGTCGTGTGGGTGGAGCCCTCGTGAATGGGATTAGTGCCCTTATAAAAGCCACCCCAGAGAGCCCTCTTGCCCCTTCCACCATGTGACAATACAGTGAAAAGACGGCTGTCTATGAACCAGGAGGTGGGCTCTCACCAGACAGCGAATCTGCCGGCACCTTAATCCTGGCTTGAACTGTGAGACGTGAACGTTTGTTGTTTAAGCCCCCAGTCTGTGATACTTCTGTTATAGCAGCCTGAATGTACTAAACAGGAGGCCAGGAGAGACACGAAGGAATCTGCAAAGCTAGGGACAGAAGATGTCCTGGGGCTCCAGTGCCCTGCAGAGCAGCAGTCCCTGCCCTCCTCCAAGTACATGGCCAGACCCTGGAGGAGTGGAACCGTGGGCAAAGGATTCCATCCCTGGAGGCAGCAAAGCTTCCAGACAGGACGGGTCTCTCAGATGATGCCTGATCACTGGGAGTGCCCGCCCCCGACAATGCCCGTGCTACCTCAGACGCCCCCCGGAGACGTGGTACAGCACCAGGTGAGGAAAGGCCTAAGGCTGACCAAGACCCGATTTCCCACCAGCCCAGTGAGACAGCGGCTCAGAGAAGGCATGGGTGGGTTAAAGATACATCCACAACAACAACAAAATGCAGGATTTGGTGCGCACCTGAAGGCTGTGGGCTGGGATTCACATCTCCGACAACAGCTAATGGGCTAGTGAATCTCCAAGATGGAGTGAGGGGTACCCAGCTCTCCAAACACCTTCCCCTTCTGTCTATAGGTCCAACGTCGTGATGAGTCTGTGAGGCTCATAAAGAACAACCAGAAGATGCTGATGCTAATGAAACACTCCATGTGTGCCCAGCCCTCAGTGGAGGAGAGAAAAGAGAGGAGAGGGCTCCGCCACCCTAGGGGGTGAAATGAACCCGCTTAGACAGAGCCCAGGAAGTGAAGGATAACAGCATTTGTGTCAACAGCCTCAGAAAAGTTTGTGCCTTTTGGCCTAGTTCTGGGAATCTGTGATAAGGATTTAATATAAAATGCTGGGGGGATCTTTATGTAAAAAATTAAATTAGTCATAATTGGGGATGAAAGGGAAGGAAATGAAGTCCAAGAAATGAAGAATGAACACGTTAATTACAGTACCTCTGTCTGATGAACTATTAGGCAGCCATTAAAAGTGAGGATTACGAAAAGACTTCAGTGATGTAAGAATACTTCTCGTAAGGGAGCACAACAGGATACGAATTTGCACATCTCGCTGTGTGAATAAAATGCATAGAAAAATAACTGAAAGGAAATACACTAAAATATCACAGGAGCAAGGGAGTGGGAAGGATGACAAAGCCAGAGAAAAGGATGTTAAAACAATCCAAGACAGCACGTGAGGTGCGGATGGGCCCGTCTGCACGTTGTGACTTCGTTCCTTAAAGCCCATCTGGAAAGGGGAGACTGGAGGGTCGGAGGAGGGTGGGGTCAGAAGAGACGATGTCTTGGCGAAAGTCTTCTCTGGGATTCTAAATGGGAGCCTGTGTTAGTTTCCTAGGGTTGCCATTGCAAATGCCACAAACTTAGCAGCTTAAAACAACACAAATTTATCATCTCAGTTTTTGTGGGTCAGAAGTCTAGGTAGCTGGAGGGTCCCTGCTCAGGGTCTCACAAGGCCAAAATCAAGGTGTCAGCAGGGCTGCGTTCCTTCCTGAAGGCTCTGGGAAAGAATCCACCTCCACGTTCATTCAGGTTGCTGGCTGAATCCAGTTCCTTGTGGTCAGAGGGCTGAGGCCCCCATTCCTTGCTGGCTATCACCCAGGGCTGGTCTTTGCCCCAGACAGCTGCCCGCGTTCCTTCGCAGGTTCTCTGTGTGGCTCCCCCAGCAACAGTGGCTCAAGTCCCCCCACACTTCAAATCTCGCTGATTTCATCCTCTCCAGCATCTCTCTGACTCCAGTTGGAGCAAGTTCTCGGCTTTTAAGGGCTCATGTGATTTCATTGGGCTCACCTAGATAATCTAGGATAAGCTCCCTATTTTAAGGTCTGTAACCTCAACAACATCTGTAAAGTGCTTTTGCCAGGTGACATAACATATGGGCAGGTTCCAGGGGTCAGGGCGTGGACAGCTTTGCGGGACCATTCTGCCTAACACACACTCCAAGACTCTTTCTTCCTAATTTCAAAAGTTCTTGAGCTCACTTCTTGATCACCTGACACCACTCATCCGAATGGGCCTCCTGTTCTGCATCCGCCCCAATGACACCCAGTAGTCCCCATCTCCAGATGTTCGCATGGAGCTGGAAGGCACCCATCCACTCCCGTTGCCTGAACGGGGACCGTCCAGAGATATTCGATTGTTTCCTCCTCTGCGAAGGAGAGGGAAACAATCGAATAGGCAGGGAAAGGCCTGGGAAAGGCAGGGAAAAGGCAGGAAAAGGCAGGGAAAACTGCCTTCGCAGAGTTTCGATGGATTGTTATGCAACCAACACCAGTGGGCTGCAACCGCCCAGCTGTAAAAATGTGAGAAAGAAGGTAGATTGAGATTTCATGCTGCCCTCATCTCTCTGCCAAGCTTTCCCAGCTCCCAGCTCAGAGGAGCCCTCTTCCAGGCTTGAGCCTCAGAGGCACTTGGGGGGCCATCGCCAAGAAAGGCTGGCTCCTGGGGCCCCACTTCAGACCTGCTGAGTCAGACCCTCCTGGCAGGACGCCCCTGGAATGTGAAACGTGTCCACCCCCGCCCCCAGGGGATTCTTATGCACACTCTTTAAAGGGGTGCTCTCCAACTTTAAAGCCTGAAGGTAATGAATGAGGAAGGTTTAAATGTCTTGTGTGAAGGGAATCAGAGGGCGCTGGGCACTCCTCTGAACTCTGACACTGATGGAGCATCGGGGGAAGATCTTGGGGAGCAACAGCTGAAAGGAAGGATTCCTGGTGGAGAGAAAAAGAAGCCAGTGCTACAAAGACAAATGGGGTACGGCCGAGTGGAGAGCAGTGCTCAGGGCACGGGGAGGATGGAGAGGCCCGCCGGGCGGCAGTGATGGCTCTGTGCAGCTGGCCCAGAGGATGGGCCTCAATCAGAGCCACAGCTGTGAATGTGAGACAGCATCGTGCTTCAGTGCCCAGGTTCAGGGCCAGGGGCACCCTGGCTCACCAAGTCCACCAGCTCTCTTACGCTGGGAAATAGCGCGGGGATTGTTTGCTGATCTGTAAAATGGGGATAACGATAGTCCTTTCCTCACAGGGCTCTTGGGTGGATTAGGGAGGTGTTTCCTGTAGGGCTATTTAGCTTATAAATGCTTCTATCAGCCAAGAATGCTTTTGGCTGCGAGTAACACAAAATCTATGATAAAAAACTCAGAGGTCAGTTGTTGTTGGCGATGGTTCAGCAGCTCAACAACGTCAAGACGGAGGTCTCTGTGGTTCTCCAGGCAGGGCTTCTAGAACTCTAATGTGCACACAGATCACCTAGAGAACCTGTTAAAATGCAGATTTTGATTCAGTAGATCTGGAGTGGAGTCTAAGACTCTGCATTTCTAACAATCTGGCCCTCAGACCACACTTTCTCTCATGGCTACAAACAAAATGGCTGCTCCAGCTCCAGCCATCACATTTGCAGGCAAGGCACAAAGAGATATGATATGCTCTTTTTATCTAAGAAAAATGAAGGTTTCTCATGAGCCAACAGAGCAGACATTCCCGTAGATTTTATTGGTCTAAAATGGGCCTCACAGCCATCTACAGCTTCACAGGAAGCTGGAAAAATGAGAAACAGGATTGTTATGATGGGCTTCAAGTTTAAGCCTTAAACCAGTCATGATTCACCAAGAGGTGGGCATGGTGCCACACAGCATAAAATCAGGTTTATTTAGCAGGGAAGAAAAGGATGGACATCGGGAAGCAAATAGCAGCATTCCAGCAGCTCTCCGCACTGGTATGTGAATAAAGCACTCAACACAGAGTGAACTCGCAGTAAATGGTAGCAGTTCCTTATCTGCATCTCATCAATATGTATCGAGAGGACCAGAGGCAGGTCCCTCGCACGCTCCCATCATCCATGGCCCAAACAGCCTCACACAGAATGGGGTGGGGACAGCCTCCCAGGGGCAGCAGTGTTCTTGTTTCCCCGAGAGCTGGTCTCCTGGGCTGCGCAGAGCATCCAGGGCCGTGGGAGCTGCCTCATGCGGCCAAGGGAGCGTCAACACTGGTCAATACCTAAAGTTCCTGGGACCAAGCAGTCACAGAGATAAATCCCAGAGTAAACAGCCCAGCTCCCCTTCTGTGTAGCTCACAGCTCCTGGAGGGGCAGATTTCAGCTTCACCGGTTGCCCTCGTCCTTGACCCCAGCCTGAGACTCACGAACAGGCCATGTGGGGGCCCTCCTTGAGGCTATTGCAAAGGAGAGACTGCTGCCTTCCTCTGAGTTCTACGAGGGAGACGGACACCGAGCAGGGAAGGAAAGCAGCTTCTGGAAAGTCTGAATTGGCCCTCTTTTCCTGGGTCAAAAAGGAAGACGCCCCGGAGAACCTGGAAGCTCTGGAAACCAAACTTCAACTGCCAGCTTCTTAGAAGACACTCAGTGGGAGCCCACCTCCTGTTGAAAACCATCTGACACTCCAGGGCCGGGCGGCCAGCGGCCCAGTTGATTCTGTCCTCCCTGAGGCTTGGTGTTTTGGTCTCATTCTTAACCGAGCTTCTGCCCTGAGCCACGTCGCGTCACGGTTGTTATCACAAAGTCTATTTTACAGAGCGAGAAAAGCAGAGGACCCGAAAGGTGGGTTCTGGAAGTTCAATCTGAAGTCGTCTAACCGTGGAGGACTTTTGTGTTCAGGTGTGGTTAACAAGCGATAACCAGTTTGGAGTTTTTAAAAATAAAAATATACCCTTCAGGAGTCAGCTACAGGCATACAGAAAATTCAACACAATTTGGAGTCCAAAGGCCTTTTTCCACTTAGCAGTTCTGCAATGAAATTGAGCCAGTTTCACTGGCTTCATCCATTTGGATCTTAGTGATGAGAAGAGAGATGTAGTGATACTAACCAACACTTAAGAGGGTGCTTAGGATGCGCTGTTCTAATTGCTTTAAGTGTATTAACTCATTTTGCAACAACTATAAGATAGGTATACATCATTCTCACCCCCATTTTTCACATGGGGAAATGGAGGCACAGAGAGATTAAGTAACTTGCCCAAGGCCACACGGCTGATAAGCGGCAGAGCTGAGATTCCAGCCCAGGCACTGTGGCCCTCCAGCCCAAGCCTATTTCCACTCCACACCACAGCACTTTGCAACCTATAAAGTGCTGGCCACATGGGGTATGAGTTTGGTTATCAGGTATTGTTATCCCCATCTTACACAGAAAGGTTATGTGACTTCTCCAAGACACAGAGACTGCCCGCCTTCTGAGCCGAGGGAAAAGCAAAAAGGCAGCTCCTCCGTGAATTCCATCCTCCCTCCCCTTCCGCAGCCCCTGTCCCCACAAAGGCCCCCACGATGGAGCCATCCATCCTCCATGGTCAGGGTCCCCACTTATGCTGAGCACGGTCCCTGCGGCCGATGACCCCAAATCCAGAGCGCAGACAGCCATTCCTCCCACTGGCAGGGAAACCATTGAAGCGTTTTGCTCTTTTCATTTCTGCCAAGCCATGGGGGTGTTGCAAAGAACAATTTTTTTCTTTTTCTTTTTTTTTGCATTTAATAATACATAATTACCTTTCCTCAATCATCCTGGTGAAACGTGTGCTTTTCAGTCTAACATAGAGGCTTTTTTGAAAAATGGGGGGAAGGAGGTAAGACATATTTTCAATACCCAGAAAGAACCTTTTGTGGTCCCTGGAGGGGGCAGTGAGCAGAGATGGATCAAGTTTGTGTTCCTGATGCTGGTCTTCGTGAAAAGCTGTAACAAATAAAAGATACGAGGCAGGAGCGCGAATGGGGAGTGGAAAGACTGAGCCGCGTAACTGCTCGCTCTCTGCCCTCTCTGAAGCCGCTGGCCTTCGACGCAGCCTCGGGTACCGTAATTAATCCATCCCAGTGGACACACGGCATTTGATGCCAAAACTCAACTGCTCTGGCTGCTCTCAACCCACGAGCTCATTGCTATTCAGGTCTTCATTCTCAAATGATGAAAGTATACATAATCCACAGGAAGAGAGAAAAAGCACAGGAAACAAATATTCCCCAGTGGTCTTAGCATGGCAGATCTGAGGGGGGCTGGTCCATGGAGCTGAATCTCCATTGAAGGAGGTTTTTTTAAAAAAGGGCCCCCATGGGAGATTTATAAAGATGAAGAGAGAGAGACCTGCCTACACAATGTAAGTTAAAAAATAATAAGATTAATGATAGAGAAACCTATGTAGGAACTATCCTAAAAGCATCGTTACAATGATGGCGAGGATTAAGCGAGAAAACGTGCATACCGCTCTTTGCATACCCTGCCTGGCTGCGTGTTAACTATTTCAGCCACCACTATGCCACCCAGCTGGCTAATATGAACGGTTATTATGTTACAGTGTAATAGAGTAATTGGAACCATACCTAACATTTATTGGAGGGATAGATTGTTACAAGCACTTTACAACTCTTTACCTCATTTCTTGTTGCAACAACCCTGAGAGGTAGGTACTATTATCGTCTCCATTTGGCCAATGAGGAAACTGAGGCACGGACAAGCACATCACTTGCCCAGGTCACGCCACTAGAAAATGGCAGGTTCTAACCCGAAGACTCTGGCTCCAGAGCCCACAGTCTCAGTAACACTCAGAGCAGCAGGAGGTTAGTACGGTGGCTGAAAGGACGGGCTTGGAGTCAGGCCGACCTGGGTGTGAATGCCGGATCTGTGACTCATTTCTCCTCTACGGAATCACAGTATTCTAAACTTTGAGAAACTACTGGAGATGGTCTATTTAAACTCCTTGATTTCATAGGTTCAGAAATGTGGAAGCACAAAGAAAACTCCTGCCTGAGCTCACACAGCTGGACCTTTGATGTCCCGCTCTGGACTGAACTGGGTCATCATCTCCAGCTCACCTGTCTAGGGGATGACCGAGGGGACCATCCTCACCACAGTGCAACCCGCTCCTCGGCATCGTGGTTCTGCAGCCTCACTGCTCCCGACCTGGGAGAGGGCCTGGGGTGCAGGAGGTTCAGCAGGTCCTCGGACTTCTTGAACATCCCAGCAACCATTTAGGGTCCAAGGAATCTGCAATTATCTGGCACCTTCCAAAGAGCCTCCCCAGACCAAACCCAAGAGCTCCTCCCTGGAGGCACACTTCCCGGCACGTGGGTTAACTCCAAAAGTCTCCACTTGGATTCTTGGTTTGATCAATATTGTGCAACCAAGGAGAAAACGTAAAACAAACAAAACAAAACAGCTCAAAGAAGGCTACTCATAAATTCCTTAAAAGTTTGATCTTTTAATTAAAAAAAAATTTTTTCTCTTTCCTCCTCAGTAGCCAGTCATATGCACAGTCTGGTTTCATAGGAGGCCCTGGCTTTATAATGACGGCTTTGGCTTTATAACGACGGCTGGTGCTGTCGAGCGCCTATGCCATGCTGGGCACACTTCTAAGAGCCTAATAAATATATGTTAACCCTCACAGCACACCTATAGTGAAGATTAACTCCTTCCCACCTCCTCACTTTGCAGCTGTGGGAACTAAAGCACAGACAGGTTAAGTCACTTGCCCGAGGCTAAACAGCTAGCGAGTTGCAGAGATGAGATTTGAACCCAGCTGTCTGGCTCCAGATTCCAGGTGTGTAACCACTACACTGCACTACCTTTCCAAGCCACAAATAAGTTTATGTTTTAGGAAACAACCGCCAGCAAACAACATTTAGCAATGCCTACATCCCAGCCATACCCACCACACTCAGTGCCTGCTTCCTACCAAACTGATTCCTTTTTCCTCTTTGTTTTCATGATTTTATTTGTTTTCCTTGTTTTTTAGAGGAAAAAAATCAATCCTGAATGAAACCAAGTTTAGTTGCAAATGAAACTGAATTGTCCACAGCCAAAAGCATAAAATTAGAGAATGTTAATCTCCGGGTGGTTCTCCTCCACCGCCCCAAACCAAAAATACACTAACATTTGCAAAAGAGAATTCATCTTTACCTAAAACTATAATTAAGCGGCTGTTGGCGGTTACCTTGGTGACATTAAAAAAAAATCCTCCACTACAGCTCCCCACACTGGATAATACAAACTCGGCAGCCAAATAAGTCAACAGGTTGTCCAGGAAACTGTTTCCTTGACAACCAGGAAGATGGAGGGGGACAGGGAGTTGGAGAAATGTCAGAGCAACAATGCCATATTAAAGAAGAAAAAGCCCCTTTGGCATGGCTGAGAAGCTGCCCCAACTCGTACCAAGCAGCAGAGCGGGGAACAAAAATGACTCTTCGTTACATGAAGAAGGCGGCTGGAGGGAAATGTCAGGACCCTAATCTCCCTTTAGTCATCCACCCACTGGGTGAATTTCCATTTGCACGCCTGAGCACGGAAGACTGGGGCTGCAGACCCTTCCGACTTAGCTAAAAAGCCCCATTCATTCCTTCATTCCCCAAATGTGCGCTGACTATCTACTGTGTGCCGGCACTGCACACATCTCCTGGCTCTAGTCTTGATGGTTCTCCGTGCTTTGGAACCTCGGCCAGGTGGGCCAGGAAGCCTGGCGATGACGAATAGATTGTAGGAGGCCGTTTTCTGAATTGTTAATATCTGGGTTTCTCCCTGTGTATTCACCTTCCTGTTCCCCATTCTAGCAAGGCTAGTTCTGTTCCTGCTTGTCTGGGCTGGGAGAGAAGGGGACACGGGGAGTTTGCAGGAGGGTGAACGCTGGAGTGGTCGCAAGACAATCTCACCACTGGGTTTGTTTTTAAAGGACAAATAGCTCATGGATGAGTTTCAGCCATGCGTCCTGGAAATCCAGGAGAGGACACCAGTGCCCCCGCGGAAAGCAGAAAGGGAGCGAGAAGGATGACTCCAGGGCATAGGAGATTCCCTGGGACCGGGCCTTCTGGGCCCCTGGCCCTTGGCTGTACTGCAGGTGGGTGGGAGAGTGTCATGGCCTTGGAAGAGACGGTCACAGTGTCCCAGTCTGACCAGGAGTGACCAGCAAGGATGCAACAGAGCTGGGATCAGCTGGGACAATACGTGTCTCCAAAGTGACCAATGTGGACAGATGACTTCAGGGGGGTGGCCAGGGCTTCAGGGCTACGTAAAGTCCCCCAACCTTTCTCTGCCCTGCGGGTGGTGGTGCAGGGAGCCCCAGGAATAAGTGAGGTGGGCTTGAAATAGGTTTAAAGAAAATAAAGAACTACTCTATTTCTCGTCCTCCTGAGTGCGTGGACAGCGAGCCACGCTTGCCAAGCGTAATTTTCAGTGCTACGTCTTCCAAACTATTTGAGAAAGTCCTGCGGCTGAAATCTGCAGAGAAAAGAAGGGAGGAAGGTGAGGCGATCCAGAGGCATCTGGAAATCCCAAACCTATTTTCCCATACATAGAACTCTGTCACCCCTGGCCGGCCCCACCCATGCTTTGCTTGCACCTTGTCTCAATGTGCTTTTCATCAAATTATGCTCCGACAGTAAATGAGAAAGCCACGCTGGACTACTAATCCTCACAGGGTGGACCTACGTTCAGCTGACTCAGAGAGAGACAAAGCCTCTGACTCTGTCTTCGTGTTATTAGCACATTCGGCAGGAATAGGAATAACTCGGAGATGTATTGCACTTTCACACCAGGCAATTTATTTGCTCTTTACAAGTAATCCTGTGCTGCAGATGCCCGTTTTACAGATGAGAACACCAAGGCACAGGGATGTGCCCAGAGTGCCCACAGCCGATTCAGTCATGGTGCCAAGAACCAAGGCCAGGTCTTCAGATCCCAGCTCTGCCCAGATCTTTCTCCCTCTGCACTCACTCCTCGCCTTTCCTCTGTGTGAATTCCTCTCCTATTTCACTTTTCCCTACTATTTTCCTCCTACTTTTTTTTTTGCCCCCTCAAGCCCTCCAGTGGTTGTCAACTGTGAGTGACTCCCCCTCCCCCTCCAGGGGACATTTGGTGATGTCTGAAGACATTTTGGGTTGTCATACTGGGAGGGGCGCTAATGGGTAGAGTAGAGGCCAGGAATGCTGTCAACATCTCACAACACCCAGGACAGCCCCTAGTGACAAAGAATTACCCAGCCCCAAATGTCAATAGTGCCGAGGTTGAAAAACCCAGCCATCACAGGAGGATAAAAAGAGCTAGTGCCTGTAAACACTTGGAACAGTGCCCGCCATGTAGTCGCTATTATTATTTTTGTTAACGATGCTGTTGTTCTCAACACTATTGCCATTGGGAAGTCTGGGTTATTTATGACAAAGAAAGAAGAAAAAGCACTTTGAGCATTCATGGACCTTGGTTCTGAAGTTGACTCATCAATAAGTAATCACTGACTTCCTCCCATGGGAAAGGTCCTGGGTCCACAAAGAGGAGAAATGTCTTGTTTTGCGAACAAGGTCAAGCATTGGCCTTTCAGTCTAAAAGTACAACCAAGGAAACAATACCCAAGGGCACTGGGATGAGGGTCCCAGAAGACATTTCATGAGCCTTGAGATGGGCCTACTACTGGGTCTTTCTCAAACCGTGGATTGATTGGAATGTTGCTGAAATTCTTTCTTCCCAAATGCCAAAAAGATTCAAAGCAAAAGAAAAAGAAAAAGAAGCATCCAGGGAACTCAAATACACCCACAAGGCACAGCTTACAAATCAAAGAATCTCAGGCCTCAAAAACAACAGAAGATAAAACTATTTTGCTCAACTACCTTTTTTTCCTTTACACCCACCAGCACGGAACAAAGAGTCTGGAGGGTGAGGGAGATGAATGCGATTTGCATATTTAACAGCCCCGGGGAAGGTGAAACTAACAGAACCAGAGATTTTCCCCCTGAGAAGTGTAATATGGAGAAGGGAGGAGGGGACTGTTCAGCTTCTAAAAAACAGGAGCTAAAAATACCCCTGCCACATGTCATTTACAAATTCAAAGGGCTGTTTAGACAATACTATGATCAGACTGCAATTGATACATATTTTCCCCCCAGTGATTAAACACAGCCTGATTTTTAAGTAGCAAACAGCTGCCTCCAGGTTTAGAAAAGCCACTCTTTAATTTCTATTTTTGATTGGCGCACCAGGGGGTCCCAATCACAGCTCCTCATCCCCCGCCCCTCAAGTCCGATGGTACTCGACTGTGGGAAGGCGCAGCTGAAAGAAGGCAGGGGAATAAGAGAGAAGGCAGAAGCTTTAACCAAAGAGGCTTCTAATCAGAGGCAAAGAGGGTACTAGGACCCCCCACTTGCCCACTTTCTCTCCAAATCAAGAAAGATTGGGGGGCGGGGCGGAGGGGGAACAAGGCAATGAGAACAGCCTGTGGCCCCAGAAATAATTAAGTATTCCCCTTCACACTGGGAGGGAGGGCAGAATAAATAGCTCAATACTATCAAGTGATGCTTCCTGGGACCTAGAGGAGGTGTTCAATGAATGTCAGCAGAATACTCCTGCGGAAGAGTCCCCTCACGTCCCTGTGGGGCCAGCTGGGTGAGCTGAGGGTGGCTCCTGTGGAAGCCAGAGATATGTCCAGGGTCTCCTGGTTTCTCTGGGGAGAAGAGGCAGTGTCTGGTTTGGTTTTTTTTTTAGGTTGATGGAAATGTTCTAAAATTAGAAAATGGTGATGATTGCACAACTCTGCGAATATTTTATTAAAAATCCAGTTGCACACTTTAAAAGGTGAATTTATGTATGTAAATTAAATCTCCATAGAGCTGCTATAAAAAAGAGAAGAATAGAGGAAATCAAGAAATTACTCTAAATAAATTGATTTTTTTCTTTAAAAAAGTCTGTGGGGAGGTTTAGACCCAAGGACTCTGGATTCTAACCCTGCCTCTCCTTACTTGTCGCTGTGGGACTTATTCAGCCTCCTGAATCTCAATTGTCCCATCTGTAAAATGGGAGTGTTGAAAGCATACTTCCCTCATAGGGCCACTGTAGGGACCGAATGAGATGCTGTTCGTAAGGAGCCTGATGCAAGGGAACTGAGCTCTGCGGGAGGAGAAGAATGAATGATCTGTAAGAGGCCAGATGCTTAGAATGAGCCCGGGCAGGTGATGGGATGAGCCAACACCTTCCAGACGACAGACTAGGTAAGCCCGTCGTGAGAGTGTGTCTGCACAGATCCTTGCACCATCAATTGACCAAGAGATGCAGCACGGACAACAGTACTATGTGGGAAACACGTCACATGCGTTATCTCGTTTAAACTTGGTTTCAACCCTAGGAGACAGGTACCATTACATCCCCATTTTACAGATGCGGAAATAGACAGCTTAGTCACCTGCACGAAATCAGAGATAGTAAGAGGCAGAGCTGGTTCAAATGCAGGCAGTCTGGTACCCGAGATGGGCCAGGGCAAGCTGGAGCTGGCTCTTAGCTTGAGAAAGCAAGTTGTTAAATATCCAGGAGTTCTGATCATTAACTAAGCAAGACTTTTACAAGCAGGTTATTAATAATAACCACTGGTAGCAGCCATGATAGAAATCAGCAATGATGTATTTTCACCAAGGAAAGCCGCAATTGTTACAGATCTGGGCTCATCCCCCCTCACCCCCTCCCATAGCCAGTTTGCCAACACGTCATTGACCACCAAACTAGGAGGATACATTGGGTCCTCCTTCCTACACGTCACCATGAGAAACTCGTACATTTACATGGCACTTTAGGGTTCACAATACGCTTTTAAATCCATCAAAATCAAACAAACAAAACTGTGAAATAAGCATTGTTATTTGCTTTGATGATGATGAAAACAGCTCCAAGAGACGATGAACCCAAGAGCCTGACTGGACCCCACGGTTGTAGCCAGGCCCTTTTATTCTGACAGGCAGCAGCCCCAGGAGTGAGTGGCAGGTTGGTCCTGTTTAAAGCTACCCAGCGTCTCCATGGCAACGGGCAGTAGCTGCCCCTGTGGACTTTGGGAAGGGGACCCTCTCCCTCATTCCACAGACTATGATTCCACAGGCCCCACAGCCCCCCGGAGGAATGAGCAAAAGCTTTCACAGTTTCCACATGGAGACAATCTGGAGGTGGAATTTAAGTGGGTGTGGATCTCGAAGCAAGTGGAACTTTGAAGTGAAGTCTGACAGAGCCTGATGCTTTGCAGGAGAGAAACAATTAATGTTTCATGAATGAATGAATGAGGGAATAAGTGAATGAATGAGATAGTCCCACTATACTCAGAGATTTATAGATTCAACCGCAAGCTTTAAATCAGGGCTGTGCAGTTGATGAATTTTACCAGTGACTCCAATTAAGGGCTTCCCTGCATCCATACCCTTCACCCCGACCTCGTCGCCCTCACCCTCTGACGCTGGCTTAGGCATCTGACTCGCTCTGGCCCGTGGGATCATTAGCAAATGTGACACAAGCAGAGCCCGGAGAGCGTGAGGGCGTTCTCGCTTGTCCTCTTGCCTGACTGGGATACTTGCTGTCGCTTGGACTCCTGTCCCCACCAGGAGAACATGCCCAGACTGTGAGGAACACGGAGGTACATGGAGGGAAGCAGAGGCAGCCCAGCCAAGGCCATGCTGGACCACCAGCCCCGCTGACCCCCAGACACGCCAGTGGCGCCGGCTGAGATCAGCACGACGGCCCAGCTTCCCTATAAACTCGTGAGAAATAATAAAAGGTTGTTGTTGAACCACTAAGTTTGGGGTGGTTTGTCATGCGGCTGTAGCTACCTGACACGGGCTGCTGCTTTGCGAGTTTCCACAAAGCTCCGCGGTGCCTGCTCCTTTCTCCCTCCAAGTCTGCCGCCTCCCCAAGAATCTGATGAAATGTTCAGCGTGGCTTCTTCTTGTCTGAAGAGTCAGGTATGAGATCCTCCCCCAGGGAGGGGAACAGAGAAATCTGCCTTCAGCTACATGAACAAAGACGGTACTGAATATCACCCCTCCCTTGGGGAATACAGTCCCCACAGCTAAGAAAGATTCTTAAAGAAACTCTGAAGGAACAACAGGCTTTATTTCCATTCCTGCTTTGAAAGACGAGCTTTGCCTGAATCACTGCTGATCCATCTTCTCTCTTTCCTTGTAGCCTGATTCTCTGCCAGGATTAGGACGTCATCTAGCCCTCGATTTAGACAGTGTTTGGGCCTTACCCTTCATTTGGGATTTCTTTTCTTTTCTAGGTATGACATAAAGTCCCAAGATACAGCAGAGCCTGCACTGCTAAGGACTGGCAGAATCCAAAATACGATTTCCAGACCCTTTCCCAGTTGAGGTAAAAGAAAGAAGCATCTACAATCTCCCTCCTCAAGGCGCGGTCCATGAACCAGCATCATGGGATCACCTGGGAGTTTGTCACAAGTGCGGCATCCCAGACCTACCGCATCAGAACGTGCGTTTGATCAAGACGCCCAGGTGATGTGGCTGCACCTTCAAGTTTGGGAAGCCCCGCTCTACAGCGCTGGTCCCCGATTCTCCACGTGCATCTGAATCCCCCCTAAAGTCACGGCCTCTGGAGTGGCCCCAACGGGGTTTTCAAGCTGAACATCAGTCTTCATTCTCGTATGATAAAGGACACTTTCACCTAACAACAAAACATAGACAAATTCCTCCAACCTCCAATGCGCGCATACATACACGCGCACGAACACACACACGCACGCTAGCGCACTTCCCACAACCAGGCTTGTCCAGGTCCTTCACTTGCAAGCCCTACTTGAAAGGTTTTCTCTTCTGAAGCACAAGGCTTTGTATCTTGAAGGGCCCTTCAGACGTCCTGCTGAGACCCAGAGATTCATTCACAAGAAACACTGAGTCTTGCCACGAGATTAAAGGTTTCACACAATTCCCTTCTGATCCAATAGGATAGCTCCTTGCCTAAAATTCAAGAGCTGTGTTGGAAATAATCTCCATGGAAATCATTAACCCAGTTTATTAACAAGGAAAAAAAATCCTAAGGATATTTTAAACTTTTAAATATCTCTGAAAACTAATAGCAATGAAAACAAAGCATTTTTAAAACAAAAGAGCCCCTCTAGCAGAAATTAAATTTGAACTAAATGCTCCCTGAATTTTAATAATCCAATTTTAAACTCTTAATAAGCCCTGGAAATCAAGTTCATTTAAATTACTGGCCACACACCAACACCCTTCCAGAAATAATTCACACCTTCAATCATCTCCAGAAATATTTTTTTCCAAAAAAACCTATATTTGATTGTTTATGTGCTGCTTCTACTGACACAAGATTTTCTAGAAATCTCTGAACTTTGGGATGAAAAGACAATTGAAAAACAGACCTTGACTGTGTTTCCAAATGATTTTTTTTCCCGTATTCACAATAACCTTTTCAGGAAGGAACTGGTGAGGCTGAGGGTGACTGTAATTATATAGCTCCCAGAATTGAAAAAAAACACTGTGCAGTGACAAAGATAAGACACGGGTTTAGAATGTTTTAGGTAACATGCAAATGTATTCTGATTTTTTTCAACTCCCGTCAGAAGGAAAAAAAAATCTTGTTTGAAAGATGTTCTCTAGTTGGAGATGATGGTAAGTTAATTAGAAAAGTGAAATGATTGGGGAAGGGAAAACCTAACCCGGTCTCTCTCTCTGCCCAAGCTGGGAGGAAGTTAAGGTCCAGCCCTCCAATTTCAGAACATGGTCAAATGTCTCCATCGGGCAATTTGGAATCAGTCCCTGGAGTGACTGACTGGTGCCTGTATCTCATCCGTTCCCCTTTTTCTAGGTCTGCCTCCCCATTTTCCTCTATAGAAACTTTCTTCTCTCTCTCGGTCTGTGGGGGCTGGGAGGTGCTGAGCTCACTTCTGACCCAAAGGAAAGCACCTGACCCAGGCCTGACCAATCAGCTCATTTTATTCCCCAAGGTCCCCAGTGATTGCCTCAGGGGTGAGCATGTGACCTAGGTCAGTCCAGTTAGAGTCAGCCCCAGGACTTTTCCAGGAATTGTTGGAAAGGGGCATCCTCTTTCTGCTGGAGATGCTGAACCGGAAGCTGCAGAGTATAAGGCTGGAGCTGCTGGAACCTCATGAGAAGAACCTTCCTGAGAATGAAGCCAACAGAGTGGAAAGTAGAGCTGAGCCAGGAAAAGTGACTAGTCCTTAATGAACCCTGGATCCAGCCATACCTGAAACCTCCAGACTTCTAAAACATGAGAACTAATATCTCTCGCCCCCACCCCTTTTTTTTCTTTTGCTTAACCAGTTTTGAGTTAGATTTCTGTCACTTGCAATCAAAACCATCTATCTGGCTCAATCCCTGAAAACCCTCAGGGTTTTCACAAGAAAGTCAAGAGAAACAGCAAATTTCTGCACCAAAACAAGTCTCAAGAGATCATCTAGTCTAGCCTCTTGTATCTGAGCATGAAAGTGGTCTAAATTTTTTTTTCTTTTTTTATTCTTAGCAAAGATCCCTGGGGAGTGAGACTCTGCAACCTCCATCCAGAACCCATATGAAAACACACTATGAGATGAAAATCTGAGCTTAAAGATGCAACATACGTCTGTAGGTGGCTTGGGAAATATGCTTCTGGCTGACAAAAAAAAAAAATCCACCAACAAAACCAAAATCCTAATATTAGATTTCATGTGCTACCAAGTAAACTTTTTCTCTTATAGAACAAATTGTTTCTATAGAAACGAATGCTTTTCTAGCAACCCAGTCCCTATCAGGGTTGCTATAGGAACAGATTGAGAAAATCCGGAAAATGTAGAAAAAGGTAAATGACTGCTCAGTGTCTTTTTTTTCCTGGAAACCCACAGAGGGCAAATGCCTTTTTACTTCTGAAAATCTTGGTTCTCAGGGCAGGCTCCAGGAACACTTGAGAGTACAGTTCTAACTCTGTTGGATCCTCATTCCCTGGCAAGGGTTTCATCAAGTTGTTGAAATTTAGTTCAGAATATGGCAAGTTCTATTAAGAACCACCTTCTAACGATTGTTTTCAAGGGCCAGGGGTTGGCAGGAGCCTACAGTATGAAGTTACAGGACTGAATGTAAAAATGTCCCAATAAGCGCTGACAACCACACATGTGCTACCGATATTGTCTTTTGGAGAGAAAACCTTCATTTGGAGAAACATAAACACACGTTTTACGAAAGCCTTGGTTGTACACGGGAAAACCCCAAAGCGTGCTGCCCGGGGCCCGTGGTGCAAATGACTATTGTCCATTCTTTCCTGGAGAGTGGGAAGGGAATATGAACACAGCCCCTTCTCTATCACTCTGCTTCTGGAATCTTCTACTGACAAGTAGGGTATGACATCTCGCTGATGAAGGATGAAAATTCTCTCTCAACTCTCACCAGGCACAAAGCCAGTAGGTAGGAGAAGAGAGAGAATTGAAGGCAGAGAGTCGTAATCACAAACTAAGAATCATGTGGCCTTGGGTTGGTCATTTTATTGCTCTGATCCAGTTTATTGACTCCCATCTGTAAAATGGGGTTAACAAAATCTGTATAATAAGGATCCAGCTGGTACAGAGTTAGCAACACCACTTCACACTAACCTCATGGGTCTTCTTTAGAAACCAGAAAGATAATGTAAACAAGTGAAACTGGCGGTACATGAAAGGCAATAGAGAGCCGTGGGGCCTGTGGCAAAAACAGACAGCAGCATAGCCTGCAGGCTAAATTCACCTCGGAGCCTGCCAGCTGAAACTCCCACATCTGCACCCACTGAGAATTTTGGGGCTTGAGCCTTGTCCATGAACGCAAGTCTCTTCCAGATACACCCTCACAGACACACCCAGAAATAATGTTTGAATAGCTCTCTGGGCATCCCTTGGGCCAATCAAGTTGACACATCAAATTAAACTTCGAAAGGCAGGAGCCTGCTCGTTGGTCTCCCTGCCTTCACTCCGCACAGTCAGTCCTCAACACACAGCTAGAGGAAACCTTTTAAAAGAAAAGTCAAATGGTACCCCTCCTCTGCCCCAAACTCTCCAGTGGCTTCCCATAGCCTTTGGAATACAAACTAAAGTTCTGACCATGACCTACAGGCCCTAAGGGATCTGCCCTGACCCTGACGCCTTCCACCTCACCTCCCACCAGCCATACTGGGCCCCTCGCTATTCTTCAGACACACCAGGCACACTCCTGCCTCAGGGCCTTTGCACTTACTGTTCCCTCTGCCTGGAACATTTTCCTTTGACCCGTCCACATGGCTGGCTCCCCAGCTTCTTCAGGGTTTTCCTCCACGGTGACAGCTTCTTAGCGAAGCCTTCCTTCAGCAAGAGAGCCGAAGAGCTTGGAGGAGAGTGTGAGAGCTTAGAGAGAGTACCGGAGCCCATGCCAGTCCAGTCTCCCTGGTGGCCGAGATTCATGCATCAGGCCATTCATTCAACATGCGTGAGCGCCCCCCACGTGCCAGGCCCGAGATGCCGGAGACACTGGAGGCAGGAGCCGCGATGAGAGGACAGGTAGGCTCCCTGCCTCCCCTACAGATTAGATTCCAGCAGCGGGGAGACAGACGATAAATGTGGAAACCTCCGGGCGGAGAGAGGTGCCGTGAAGAAAACACAGCGCAAGGCGAGTGAGGCATGGAGGAGGGGACGGGAGGCCTGGTAGGCAGATCCGGCGGCGAGGGACAGCTTCTCCAGGGAGGGAACACTGGAGCAGAGGCCTGGCGGGGTGAGGGACCAGCTGTGTGGGGCACAGAGCCCACGCACCTGCCGGATTCCTCCATCCCTTCCTCTGGACCCTCTCGCTCTTGGAGCCCCACCTGTGCAGGGGTGCCCTCCCCTTTCAGACCCACCGCAGGGGGCGCCTGGCGGGAGGAACCTGTCTGCCCAGCTCTCTCCTGCCCCTCTTGGTCAAGGCGTTCCCCATAGAGAGAGCTACTGTCTCTTTACTTCTGAGTTGTGTGCCTTGGCCCTATTCTTCCCTTCTTTGGTATAAACCCACCTTTATCTGGAATGGCAATGCACCCAAACCTGAAATTTTCCAGCCCCCCCCCATAGCTAATCTGTGGCCTTGTGACCAAGTTCAGTGTTGTGTGGGAATTCTTAGAATCTTCCTTAAAGGGAGCTGCCCCAGCTAAGAAGTGGGCTCCTTTTGCCCTTTGCATTTTCTTCCTTCTTGATGCCTGGAATGCAGGCGTGATGGCTAAAGCTTCAGCAGCCATTTTGGACCATGAGGCAAACTTGAGAAAGGTGGGGCAGAAAAACAGAAGTCCAGGGCCTTGACCACCAAGGAGTTTCCAAACCACCCTCAGACTGCCAACTTCTGGACTTTTTTACATGAGAGAAAAATAGACTTCTATTTATTGAAGCTAGATTATTGGGTAATCTAAACCCAACTGATACACACCAGAGCTACATTATGACTTTCATGAATCCTGGGCACTTTGCCTTCATGGGCTCCTTCTTCCATAAATAACATTAAAAATTATATTTTATGACTCTGTTGGTATAAAGACAAATAAAATCCAGGCTGAATTCATTATTATGTATTCATTATTATAATATTCATATTTTTCTTCTGATTTTAAAAAATTAAACTGGAAACATTATTGTGGGTCCCTAAAAGAATCAGGGCCCCTAGACCCTGTGCCTTCTGTGCCTAACGGAGACGTGCGTCCTAATACTCACGCCCTATCTGGTTTCACCCCTAATAGAACCTGATGCTGTGGGTACTTTTGCTCCTGCTGATTTTCAGATCAGGAAGCTGAGGCCAGAGATGTTCAATAACTTGCCCAGATTTGAATCCTGGTCCATCAACTCCAGGGTCTATGTTCCTAACTTTTGATCCTAGGAAAGGAGCCTATTTTAGCACGTAAAGACTATTCTTGATAGAGCCACTATTATTATTAATGCAGACAGCTCCGACCACTTCAGAAAATACACCTGATAGATTGTAACAAAGCGTGTTGGACACACAGATGTTCTGGAGGCTTCTTTTTATTTCAATCGACAAGATACACCCAGCTCTGAGCCCCATCTCTGCAGGAAATGTTTTAAACCCCCATCTTTTAGGACTGGATTTACTCGTCCAACTCTACGAAGAAAATAACTCCACCTAGCTTGACAGACTCCACAATGAAAAGTAAATTATTTTTCTGGAAATGACCCTAAAAATAGCACAGAATGGGTCTGCTTACAGATACCAGAGGCAATGAGACTGAATATGTTAGCTTTAAGGGCATAAATGTGTTTTGAAACACGGAGACTCCTCTGTGGTCTCGAGAAGGGAAAATTGATTTTCCGGATAGCATGATAAATCATCCAGGGAAGCAACCTCGGAGCAAAGACAGCGTGAACTTGGAGAGGATGGAAGAGCGCTCGATCCGTCTTGCGCGCCTCCCCCAATGGAGCCGAGAAGTCTTCCCCCATCCCATCGCTGTGGTTATTTCCTTTCATGTCCAGTTACCGCAAATTAAAAGACCAGGAAATGTTGATGAAACAAAGACCACAGGATTGCTCACCCCTTACACATCCTCAGCCTCACAAGGAGAGACTGCAAAGGGTTGGTTTCTTGAGAATAGCTACAAACTATCACCTTTTGTGTAGCTTTTTTCTCTCCAAGCCAGAAACTGAGTAGACAACTTCAGCCTCAAACAACAGCTTCTTGTTTAGTCATTCATCCATCCAACATTTATTAGATGCCTTCTGGATGCGCTGCACCATATCAGACACCAAGACCACAATGAGACCCCCCCTTTGGAAAGTGGAGTTAGCATTCAGTGAGGGCTTGGAACACAGAGCAATGAAGTGCATGATACTTTCCCAGATGAGAGGTTAAGAATCGAGATGCTGGAGTCAGATAGCCCCAGGTTCAAATCTTGCCTCCACCACTTATCTGCAGAAAAAATTGGGGCAAATTAACCTAAGTCTGTTTCCTCAACTATAAAACCGGGATAATAAGTACCTTTCTCTTAGAGCAAATGGGAAGATTAAATGAAATGATGCACGTAAAGTATTTAGCACACAGTAAATGTTCTCTCAACATTAGCTGATATGCATGCAAAGCGCACGGAGAGGGAAGAATTGGGGCCGGCTTCTTAGTTGTGGGGGGCTTATGGGGTGCTAGAATGCTTTGCTTCTCAGCCTGGGCACTAGTTACACGGGTGTGTTCACTTTGTGAAAATTCATCAAGCTATACATTTATGACTTATTCACCGTCTGTATGTACTTGAATCAAAAGTTTACATACAACAGCAGAATGCCTAATATTCAATTGAAAATTGTTGGGATTTCAGCCACATAAACCTCCTTATCTTCTCAAAAATTTTCTGTAAAGCCCGTTCCAGGCAAAAACGCCTGGTGTGAGGAGGGAGTATTCTGCGGGGAGCGGAGAGAGAGACGGAAGCTATGTCGCGAGCCCCAACCCGGGACAGCGTCGGCGCAGAGCAAGTCCACACACTCTCGCGGCGGGTGGCTTGAGGGAGGGGCGCCCTGGCCAACCAGTACAAAGCAGACTCGGATTCCATACAGAGCCTGGGTCAGACACTGGTTCTGCGGTTTACCGAATAAATGCACTTGGGCAAGTCTCTGTCACCTTTAAGCCTCAGTTTCCCCGTCTGTAAAGTGGGGACTAACAACACTCACCGTGCAGGGGAGAATTACAGTGTCTGGCGTACAAGAGAGACATCAGCAAAGGAAGCTATTATTATTGAACTGAATCAAATCCGGCAGAAGACAGCTCCACGGGAGCACAAAGGGCTGGGGCCTGTTGAAACAACCTTGCTCTGTTCTTATATTTCTGGCAGAAATGTTTCCGAGCAAAGACATAAAACCTTTGAGTTGATAGTTCGAGGAGAGTAGCTGTCCCCACACGCGCAGCGCCACCGTCCTCTCTGAGAAGTTGGCTGTGGCAAAGGGGATTTAATAAACCTGGGGCCACGGATGGCAGGGCGGGAGCACAGGGGGCGTGTAATGGAAACACGGATGTAATTAAGAGGCGGTTCATTTGCAATAATTATGCACTGGTTGGTTAATTCTTTCAAGATGCTAAACTGCCCTTCCCTGGGGCTGCAGGAATTGACTCTGTCAACGGCATTGCTTACTGCTGTCTAGAGACTTCTGCTTGGACAGCGTGCTGACTCATTTTAACACAGACACGCTCACTTTCTTTGCTCGTTAGCAGACAGGTCTGAGCATTAGTGCCAGGGTGGAAATTCTGCTTGGGAGGAGTGGGGAGGAAGAGGGAGCTGGGGAGAGACTGAGAGGGGAAGAAGCGCTGTCCTCAGGGAGAGCAACAGAGAGAGACAGAGCAAGACAGATGGGCTCCCACACTCCGGTCACACTGCCTGGGTTCAAACCTGCTTTCACCGCTTACCTTACCAGCCGTGCGACCGTGAGCAAGTCACTTCAGCTCTTGGATCCTCAACTCTTCTTCTGTGAAATGGGGATAAACACCTTCACCTTGAATGGGTTGTTGCAAGGATCCAAAATATATCACCGACAGTGCCCGGCGCTGTTAAACACTGGCTGTTTTACTTGCAGAGGGACATAGACTGAGCAGTGATAACGTATCTGGGGCGAAAGTCAGAAAGGTTTGCAGCTGGTCGACGAGAACCAGCTCAGCCTTTGCCTGCTGCGTTGGGAATCTGCTGTGTGACCTCAAGCAAGGTCCTTAACCTCTCATATGTGGCTCAGTTTCTTCTTTTGAAAACCGGAGTGATAATACTTCCCTGGGAGAGTTGCATGAAGATTAAATGAGACAGTGCCTGGCACCTAACAGATCCTCAGGAAATGGTGGGTCCATGACTCTGTCCACCTTCAGGTTTGGCTCTACTGGAAAGCCTGCCTTCCAGACACAAGAGGGCTGGCGGCAGCTTCGTGTGGATTTCGCAGGTACTGAAACTAGTGGTTGATTCCCCGAGGAGCCCCGACTGACTTTGAATGGACTAACATCCATTGATTGCCCTTCCTGGCTCCATCCCTGTCTTCTCCCGGCCTGGCTCTATGCTTGGAAGCCAGACAGGAGAGCAGAGCCTCAGTCAGGATGAGCCCCCCAGATCTGGTGGAGTAGGGAGAGATTTCCTCCAAACAAGACCCCTTTTGGTCACCTGGGTGACAGCTAGGGTGATGGGGAAGCCCTTTCACTGGTCTGTGCTGACATTAGCTCCCCTTCCTCAGCTGTCCCTCACAATGGAGAAAGGGCTAGTGTCACCGTGGCTGCCACGGTCCAGGGTCCTGCCCCAGGAGCTGGGGGGAAGAACAGAAATTAGCTTCCAGGCGTATCACAGTAAGCATCATATCCTTGCAGCCCAGCCTTGTCTCTTGACCCCTACGCCCTCCAAGCCACCACCCCGAGAGTCATCTCTCTACACCACAAATTTCACCATCTCCTCCACCTGCTCACAAACATGCAGGAGCTTCCCATGACCCTCAGGGTAAAGCCCACAGCCAAGTACAGCTCACAAGGTCCTTTGCGCTCTGCTCTCTGCCACTGCCCTTGGATGCATTGGCACCATTCCCTGCCCCTGCCCCTAACATCTCCCTAACTGACATCAATTCCCTGTGTGAAACTTTCCTACACCTCCCCACAGCCAGCTACTCCCTCTGCTTTTCCGTTATGCTTCGTGAATCTTCATTCATTCTTTCTCTATATATTTATTGAGCTCGTGCCGCATGCCAGCCCTGAGCTAGATCCTGAGATCAGAGAGCAAGACCAGCCCCTGTGCCATGAAGCCTCAGTCTAGGTGCTACAGTCTAGCAGGGAAGACAGGCGTGCCAACAAGTCGTCGGGTCCGTGTGACGATGGAGAAGCACAGGGCTCCTGGGAAGCCTGGGCGGAGGGTCTTAACTTCATCTGGGGACAGCAACTCCCCAAGGATGTGCTGTTTAAATAGAGTTTACAGGACGAATAAGCACCAGCCAGAGAAAGAGGGGGAGGGAGTGGGGGAGAGAAAGAGAGCTCCAAGCTGAAAACAAATCATGGTTCAGGCCCGTGACGAGGCAGAAGAGACCCTGGACCCTCCAGAAGGGAAGGAGGCAGACGGGCTGGAGCTCAAAGAGTGGGGGAAAGAAGGCAAGATGGGGTGGGAGAGGTGTTAACAGCCACATCGCAAGTGGTGGAGGGCATCTGGGGCCAAGAACAGGACTCCATCCTAACGGCAGTGGGAAGCCAGGAGGATTTTTAAGCACAGAGAGAGAGATGCTCCAGGTTGTCATTAGTAAAGGTCGTTCCGGCTGCAGTGCAGAGATCTGACGGGGGTGGGGGGGGCGGGCAGGGGTCGGGCTGAGTAAGAGCAGAGGTGGGAGCTCAGCTCACGGACCATCCTGGTCATCCAGGCAGCTTGGCGAGGGCAGTGGCATCAGAGGCAGAGAAAAGTGGACAAACCTGCTCGAGACAGAAGAGAAAGGATCCCTGCACTTAACGAGAGACCGGTGGGGGAAGAGGGAGAGGCAGAACGGAGCAGGACGCCCGGGTTTTGTTCTGAGCTGCCCAGTGGACGGTGACGTCGTGCGCTGAGATGGGGCAGGGGAGGGAGGAGCAGGCTGCGGGGTGGGGAGCCAGGGCCTGGGTTCAGTTTGTATACCTTGCGTTCCCTGTGCCTGTGGCCATCCAAGGGGGGTCCAGCAGGCACCCGGATAGAGGGGTCTGTGCATATGTTTTTCCCATGTTCAGCACTTTCCCCGGATGTTCATGGGCCGCTAAGGGAGGGGCTTCGGTGCTGCTTTTACTTTCCCGCTTTCTTTTCAAGGACATCTGCTGCTTCTCATCCCCTGCCGCCCATGGGCACACCAGATGCCACCTCTGTGTCCCACACGGTAAAACGGGAGCAAGCCCCCTCCACAACTCACTCTTGAACTGTGCCACCTGAGCCCAAGGTGGGAATCTTGAGGCTGAAGTATCCCGAAAGGGCCCCTCCACTCCTACCTCTAACTTCTCTCTACCCAAGAGACTCAGGCCAGCTGGGAAGCAGACACCGTTGGTCGCCTACCCTATAGCCGTTTCCCCTTCCTCCTCGGTAACTGAACCCTGATTTTGTTCAGGTAGCGATGCACCCGGTGGTCACTGTGACGTCTCCATTCCACCCACTCTGGTCGGGTCTTAAGCAGCCGTCCTGACCTGCAGACAGCGGCCCGGCTTCCCGTCCTCACCCGGGGACTCTGGATGAGTGCATGGAGCCAAGAGGAAGTGGCACCATCCCCGCCCTCCTTCACCCGTGTGTCTGCCTCCCTCCCCAACTGTATGTTTCTCCTTAGCATTGATCACACTCTGCGATACAATATATTTGTGTATTAATTACTATTTTTGTCCCTCCTTCCCACCCCTCAACCCAGGAGGTAAGCTCTGGGGTTTTCATCAGTTTGTCCTCTTCTGTGTCTCAGCGTTTGGAACAGGGTGTGGGGCATCGTAGGGGCTCAGCAAGTATTTTGGAATGAGAGGTAAATATAGGTGCATGTGCATTTTTCTGGGAAGAGGGCTTTCATCAAGTTCTCAAGGAACCTGTGCCCCAAAACAGATCATGAACCACTGACCCAGCTGACCTCCTAGATCCCTTCCAACTCCAGCCTCGGGGATTCTAGTGACAAGGAAAGTGTACTTCACTCGAGAGTGAGCAGTGTTCAGTCCAAGACCTAAGAGATGACTGGCCAATTCAAGATGGCGGACCAACATCACCTGACCAGTGGGACCACTGCTAGTGGGCGGAGACCAGAGCCATCCTAGGATTGGGGAACTCCCAGGAGGAACTCAACAAATATCTATGGAAATGAGTCCTAATATGGACGAGCAGATAGAGTGTCCACAGAAATCAGCCATAAACATTTGGACATAATCAGCCTCTCAGGGACTCTCAATAAAAGTAGATTCACCAGACTTGGCTTCCAGATCGCAGTTCCTACTATTTCAATTTACTCTTCCAGTTGAGATGCGTCACAGGAGACCACATGCCCAGATCTGTGCTTGTGATCAGGGGAGAAGGGTAAGGAGGTCCGAGTTTCTGTTCACAGTGGAGTGGAACAGATGCGCGTGGTCAGTGCGGCGAAAGCTTTGTCATGTCCGTCTCCATCCTGTGGACGGCTCTGTTTAACCAGCCCAGGCGCAAAGCTTGAGTTAAATAAACAACGTCACCAGTATTTTAACAACCGCCTTGGTGAAGTGACACATGGCACGTTGTAGAGAGGGCTCACAGCAACCTGGGTGGCATCGGAAAAGGATGGGGTTTGTCAGCTGAAATTTACAAACCAACTAAATTTATCTCAGGGAATCAGATAAACAGACCAAGGCTTGCAAAAATCTGGTAAACTTGGAATCATTGCAAATAATGCCCCCCCACACTC
Source organism: Diceros bicornis minor (assembly GCF_020826845.1). NCBI lineage: Eukaryota > Metazoa > Chordata > Mammalia > Perissodactyla > Rhinocerotidae > Diceros > Diceros bicornis. The sequence continues at coordinate 11,203,886 of NC_080758.1, forward strand.
TTGCCCTCTTGGCGGCTGAGCTTGAGGACTTCTGAATTATTTAACAAGGAAAGGATGGTACAGTGTGTTATGGTGTCACTGGGAAATAGTTAACTGGAGGTTTCCCGAGGCCACTTGTAAGGTCTAACTCGGTTCCAAAGGAACAGCAGAAACACCTCTCCAGCCGTCCCTGCCACTCTTCTGAAATGCTCTTCAAAATGATTTTCCACTCGTGGGCCCCATTGGTTCCTTCTGGGTGGCCTCACAGTGCCTCCAAAAACAAATGAAGAGGCTTCCAGATCACAGTTCCTACTGTCTCAATTTGCTCTTCCAGTGGAGATGCATCAAAGGAGAAAGGCATTGTGCCGGCCCCGTGGCTTAGCGGTTAAGTGCGCGCGCTCCGCTGCTGGCGGCCTGGGTTCGGATCCTGGGTGTGCACTGACGCACCGCTTTTCTGACCATGCTGAGGCCGCGTCCCACATACAGCAACTAGAAGGATGTGCAGCTATGACACACAACAATCTACCGGGGCTTTGGGGGGAAAAAATAAATAAATAAAATCTTTAAAAAAAAAGGAGAAAGGCATTAACATCAAATCTGAGGAACCTGCGGATTCCTCATTTGGGTTTTTCTCTGCTGGTTTCACCTCCCCTGGCCCCACTGTAGTGAGCTCTGTTCTGGGCTGGCGGAGACCTTTGCTTTCCCCCCACGGAGCACGTGTCATCAGACATATTACACCCCACCCTAGCACCGGCTTCCAAACTCCTTCTCTGTTGACAGGTACCTTCTAGCAGAGAAAAAGCCTCTTTCAGGAAGGGAGGGAGAGAAGGGACCTGACAGAGGGTAAGTGTCTACGAGGAGGTGTCCTCGCTTGTGCACATTCTTATTTCATAATCTCAATAACCCCACAAGGTAGGCAAAGTCATTCCTCTTTTACAGACAGGGAAACTGAGGCTCAGAGAAGCGACTTCTTTAACTGAGACATAAACTCAGGTTTGCATTGTGTCTAACATCTGAATTCATTCTTTCTCATTCCAAAGTCTGCCTCTTACAAGCACTTTGCCCTCTGAAAACCTTCCTGGGATTAACAGGGCACAGATAAGAATCCTCCATTAGGAATTAAACACTGACAGGAGATATAACACTGCTGGTGGTTGGATAAATGAGTACAATACCGGAGAAAAATGACAATATCAGCATTTTGGTATTTAACAGTACTATTTTTATCAAAAAGTGTACAGAACTAATAAAATTATTTTAAATCACTGAAACAAGTCATTCACTACATTTTGAATACATAAACTTATAAACATTACAAAATGTTAAGCATTACAATGAGTTTATAAAATATAAGTGGTACATATTATATATTTAATACAAATTATTAGCAGATAACATTAATAAAGCATTATAAAAGTAACAAATTCAACATTAAATAAAAATAAAAGGAATTTTAAATAATTGGGAAATATTTAAATAAAATATTATTTGATTCTTTAAATGCAATCATTAAAAATAAAAGAGTGTATCAATGATGTCATAGCTGAGTCCCAAACATTTTCTTGTGAAAATTTTTCTGGCTGTTAAAAAATGTTTATGCTCCCATACTAGTCAGAGAAATGGAGAGGAGAGAGTTATTAGCTAATTCAAATATTTTTCTCTGACACCCTCATATTCAAATAACTTTGAGACCTTTTGGAATGACTTATTTCTTCATAGAGACAGTAATTTTTTATTGATAGGAACCTGGAATTTTTGTTTTAAGGAAATTATTACCCGTTGAGCTTCAGATTCTTTCCTTTCATCATACGTAGTTATAGAATCATTTACATCAGCTGTGGTTACAAAGTTACCGGTATCCATTTTGAAACTGTCATGTTCATATCCCTCTTATATAGAGAATTTTTATTAAGATTATCTTTGCAACACAAGCTTTGCTTTGTCAAATATAATTTTTTTCCTTCTCTTGAGGATAATGGAGAAGAGAAAGATGTTTTCTAAACAAGTGGTCTTTTGTTCAACTAGAATTTTAATGTAGCATAAAACTCTCTTGGAACGTCTTAAGATGTCAATGATTCAGCTTTCAGACTTCTTAAAATACCAAAATAACAGTATTACATTAAAAAAAATGGTATTTTGGTACTTAAAAATAGCATAGTATACTGGAATACAAAAAAAAAAAAAAATTCAGTGCAATCATTAGCCCAGTTGCTAGGAAACCTGTGAACAAGCCTAAAGCTAGGGTATAGGTAGGTGAAAGGGTACTTCTTCAAGCAAAACAAGAAAAACCAGAATTAATTTTAGCAAGCACAGGTAATAAAGAATGCAAGATGATAAGATGATATTTAATTGTATTTAGGATTTGTATTTCTTTAGAACGTGCTCTTAATTGCATCCTCCATTGACTGAGTATGAAAATACTAATCTTTAGAAGTCATGAGACACCATGCCTGTTATACTTCTAAATATTACCTTTATTTTTCAAACAGCACATAGACATTTTCGTTTTCCACGGTGAAATAAAGACTCTGTGGTTGGGTTCATCCCCACAGTGAGGTCACCACAGGTCGAGGAACAGCAGCCTGAACTGCGGGTACTTTGAAGTCCTGGCTATATGCACTCCGACCAGCAACGTGACAAGGAAAACGTGAGCCAGTTCTTGACAAAGAGGAGAAAGCTGAAAGTTTTCTTTAAAGATTAATCGGAGTTTTGCTTATTGCCGGGTCAGCACCTGCTGGACTGACCCTCCCACAAATAACAACTATACACCCAGGGGGCAGAGGACACAAGTACACGAAGGCACTGGAAAGTCAACAGAGGCAGGCAGGTTCCAGAGAGGAGGGGACGTTTGGAAGAAAGGAATGGCAAGAGGTTAGTTCCCTGACTTTTTATGCCTTTTAGCCTGAAGACAAGCCACAGTCAGTGCTGCGCGGACAGCTAAACTCTAATAGAAAACTCACAATCTTTTTGGCCTGAACAAGCAGAAGACAGAGTTCAGAGCAGTCATAGGCATGGGACAGTGAGGGGTAGAGGGAGTCCTGGAAGGGACAGATGCAGAAAAGGGAGGCCCCCCAAATTCTGCATATAAACTTTTCCCAAATCTCTGTCTAACCCCTGAACTGCATGGAGAAGATTCCAAGGAACCTAGATAAGGGCAAAAAAAAAAAACAAAACTGAACTTAGATATTAGCTGTCACTCAGGAGACAGACTTTGCAGTTTTAGTTCAACCAAGTTAATTGCCTGCTTACAAAAATCAATAGTCTTTGGGGTAATGTAAGAATCTAAAGTCTCCATGGTATAATAGTCACAATGTCAAGATATAAACCAAAATTCCTCACCATACAAAGAAATAGGAAAATGTAATCCATTCTCAAGAGCTATTATAACTGCTCAAAGATGTAAAGGAAAATATGCTCATGATGAATAAAAAGATAGGAAATCTCAGCAAGAAAAGAAAAAATACAAAAAGAAACTAAACAGAAATTCTAGAACTGAAAAATACAGTATATGAAATAGAAAATTTAGTGGACAAGTTTAACAGCAGAATGAAAATGACAGTGGATAGAGTGGAAATGAGTTGCTCACCTTGAAGATAGGTCAACAGAAGTTATCCAATTTGAAGAACAGAGGAAAAAAATTTCTAAAAAACGAACAGAACCTCTGAAACTTTCAGGACAATATTAACAGGTCTAAGAAGATCATTCAGGCAGCAGAGGGTCAAAAAAACTGGAACCAGGAGAATAGATCTTACAGCCACGTGAACACAATGACCGGGATGTTAGCCACGGGTCTGTGGGAAAAAAATACCAGACTCAAGAAATATTAGAAAGAAGGAAACATCAAGCCTTGGTAATTAGTTGAATAAAGGCATGCAAAAGAAAGAGAAATCTCCAAAATTGACTCTAGAGTTATAAGACTATGAAAACTATGAATTAAAACAAGAAATTATGACTACAATTTTAAATACAAGCAAACTGAAAATACAAGTAAGAAACCAAGAGAATATATTTGCAACTGATTTTCCAGCTAATAATATATTACAGGTGTATTGCAGGACTATATATAATCTTAAAGCACTAATCTGTCTAATATATAAAGAACTCTTAAAAATAGAGGAGAAGGGGCCAGCCCCGTGGCATAGCGGTTAAGTGAGAGCGCTCCACTGCTGGTGGCCTGGGTTTGGATCCCGGGCGCACACCGACGCACCGCTTATCAGACCGTGCTGTGGCAGTGTCCCACATAAAGTGGAGGAAGATGGGCATGGATGTTAGCTCAGGGCCAGTCTTCCTCAGCAAAAAGAGGAGGATTGGCATGGGTGTTAGCTCAGGGCTGATCTTCCTCACAAAAAAAAAAAAAATAGAGGGAGCGGGGCCAGCCCTGTGGCATAGTGGTTAGGTTCTAGAGCTCCATTTCAGCGGCCCAGAGTTCACAGGTTTGGATTCCAGGTGCAGGCTTACACACTGCTCATCAAGCCATGCTGTGGCAGGCATCCCACATATAAAATAGAAGAAGAGGGGCACAGATGTTAGCTCAGGGCCAGTCTTCCTCAGCAAAAAGAGGAGGATTGGCAATGGTTGTTAGCTCAGGGCTGATCTTCCTCACACACACACACACACAAAAAAAAAAATAGAGAGGGATAAAAGACCTAAAGCCTGTTAGAAAAATTGGCAAAGGACATGAAGAGTTAACAGAAAATAAATACAAATGGTAATTAAACATAGGAAAGATGCTCAACTTTATTCATAATAAAAGAAATGCAAATTAAAATTACAGGAGATATCATTTCTCCTCTATCAAATTGGCAAATTCAAAAGCTCAACACCAAATTCTGCTGGCAAGGCTGTGGGGAAATAGGCATTTCATCCATTGCTGGTCGGAGTGCATACGATACAATCCCTAGGGAGGCAAATTTGGCAATATGTAACAAAATCACATATGCATTTACTCTTTGACCCACCAATCCCATTTTTAGGAATTTATCCTGCAGACACAGAAAATATGAAAAAAGAATATGCACAAGATTATTCACTGCAGCATTATTAGAAACAGTAAAATATGGGAAACCAGCTAAAAGCCCATCCTCGGGAGAGTGAATGAATAAAATATGGTAGCACCACACTGTGGAATACTATGAAGCTGTGAAAAAAAAAGAATGAGGGAGATCTCTGTGAGCTAATATGGAGTGATTTCCAGGATATATTGTCAAGGGAGAAAAGCAAGGTGCAAAACAGTAGTGTGTGTGTGTGTGTGTGTGTGTGTGATGGTTTTTTACAAAATTAAGCACAGGAAGAATAAACCAGAAACTAATGAAAATTATTTGCTATAGTGTGTTGAGGAGCATGAGATGAAAGGGATAGAGATGGGAAGGAGACTTCTCTGAGTATACCCTTTTATGTAGTTTTGCTTTTGAACCATGTAAATTAAATCAAAAGGGGTAGAAAGAAGCAAATTGAATACAAGAAGAAACAACTAACTCCAATTGTATAGCAAATAAATGATGTAATCCGTAGAGAAAACAATGGAATCAGCCTTTAGAGGTATATTCTAATTGGATACCCTTAGTGGGGGGGACGAAAAGAACAGCAAAGAAATCCTGAACTTGATTAAGTAGATTTTGTTGTTGATAGAGGTGCCAGTAATTCTGAAAGTATATTGTGTGCTCTGTATGTAGAGCAAATGAGTAAATATACTAAATTTTTTGGAAATAAGGATTCCTGCAACGGGAGAATGAAGATATAAATATGGAGTGGGGTGAGAAGAATTGGTGGTATCGCTGTGAACTCATGATTTAGATATATACATATCCTACCTCTCCACTCAACAGTTCTAGAAGTAATAACACTCCAGTATCAAGAAAGCATGCCCAGCACCCAGATCTTGGTTTCTAAATACTATGACCCCACTAAAAGTAGAAATGACAGATTCTATTTCTGGGGCAACATCTTGCGTTAGAAAGTAAGGAAGTGCTTGAAATTGATGGAGGTATGTCACAAGGTCAAAGAAGCCAGTTTGAAAAGGCTCCCACTGGCCAAATCTTGTGGGCAGTGGAGAGAACCCCTAAGACCACAAAAAATAGGGCCGGCCCTGTGGCTTAGCGGTTAAGTGCGCGCGCTCTGCTGCTGGCGACCTGGGTTCGGATCCCGGGCGCGCACTGACGCACCGCTTCTCCGGCCGTGCTGAGGCCGCGTCCTCAGCACGGCCGGAGCAACTAGAAGGATGTGCAGCTATGACATACAACTATCTACTGGGGCTTTGGGGGGGGGAAATAAATAAAATCTTTAAAAAAAAAAAAAAAGACCACAAAAAATAAAAAATTTTAAATTCAGGGAGAGGGATAGGGGGATGAAGAGCTTCTTTACATAAGAATGCCAGCCAATAAATGTAGAACGAATGACAGGAATGAACGAATGAATGAATGAATTAGAAGATTGTAACCACCAATATAATAGATTCAGACAAGGATCATCGATAGACGCTAAAACCACTGGGGGAAGGCCGTTGGAAACAGAATAGTCACATGGCCTCACTTTTTATTTAGAAAAAGAAAGTATCCTTACAGTGGAGCAATCTAGCAGACACACCTCGAACGCAGCATTACCAATAACAGCTCGTGGCTGACATCACACGCCTCTCGATGCGACGCAGTGGGACGTAAAAAACATTCCCTGTGTGTTACGCTTGCCAGAAAGATTTCTCTTAAATCTAATCATAAGGAAATAATCAGACAAATCTAAGTTATTGGACATTCTAGAAGACAGCTGGCCAGTTCTTCAAAAATGCCAATGTCTGAGAGACGGAAATAACAAAGGCTGGAAGGTGGCAGGGCGGGGGGGTACATTCTAGACTAAAGGATCCTAAGAGACATGACAACTAAATGCAACGTGTGATCCTTGATTGGATCCTGGATCAAGGAAGAAAAAAAATAAAGACAGCTTCAAAGAACAATACTGAGAAATCAGGAGAATTTGAACATGGACTTTACAGTATATAAACTTATTATATCAATTATTAAATTTTTGAGCATGATAATGATATTGTGGTTATGTAGGAAAGTGTCCTTACTCTTAGGAGACGCAGGCTGATGTACTTAGAGGTAAAGGATCCTAATGTCTGCAGTCTACTTTCAAATAGTTTGAGAAAAAATGAAAAAGGTGAGGAAATGTCAAATGCCAACAATTGGTGAGTCTAAATGAAGGGGATAAGGATGGTTGTTATACTATTCTTTTACCGTTTCTATGGATTTGAAATGTTTCCAAATAAAAGCTGGGGGAAATGATGAATTGAGCATGAAAACCTAATTCTGTATGTGGATAAAGGGAATCCTCTTTCACTAATAGGTGTGAATATTGTGACAATAACAACAGGTAACTTGTTAACGGCTCTGTTCTGAAAAACTGGTCACTCAGCAACATCAGCGGAAAGTGCCCTGTTAATTTATTTGGGAGACTGGAGAAGCAGGAAAGAAAACAATTTCTAACCAAGTGATGCAGATGGATGAAACCCTAGCTGTCCCTACTCATACAGAAAGTGAAAAATTAGATTTTAGTGACGTTTGATTTCTGTGAAGCCGCTCGGCAGAACTTTTCAAAGCCTGTGTCTACAATTATCTGCACTCACTCTGGTTCTTGAAACATGCATGGCACACCCAAAATTTGCCAAAGCTCGCAGACAAATGCCATCTGTGTCTTTAAGATATGCTAAAAGACCAAGGCACAGAATAGAGAGTATAGTTTGCTACCGTTTGTGTGTACAGTTTCTTGGTTCTTTAATTCCATTTGAATTTTTGCATGTGAATGTATTAACCATTCAAAAAAACTTTTTAAATTAATGTTGAAAAATGGATGAGTGGGTGGATGGAAGGATGAATGAATGGATGATGGGTGGGTAGGTGGGTGGGTGGATGGATGGATGATGGATGGATGGGTGGGTGGATGGATGATGGATGGATGATGGATGGGTGGATGGATGGATGATGGATGGGTGGATGGATGGATGGATGGATGGATGATGGATGATGGATGGATGGATGGGTGGATGGATGGATGGATGACGGGTGGATGGATGGATGGATGGATGATGGATGGGTGGATGGTTGGGTGGACCAACACCCCCTCCTCCATGCCCCAGTTACAAGGATCGGCTGCTTCTAGGCTAATCTCTCTGATTTGAGGATTGCTGGCTCTGTGCCCTGTTTCAGTCTTTAGCTTATGAAACACAGCTTCTCTCAGCTCTGCCTCTCCCCTGATTCTAGGGGCTCTCCCCACGCCCCTACAGCCCTGAGACACTTTCCTGTAGCCTACTGCGATTGCATTCCCAGCCAAGGGGACTTCATCTGTCAAATTCTAACACCCATCCACTTTATCTGCAAGGACAGACCCGAATTGCAGCAAATCTCTTGGATTGGAATTGCTCAACCTCTAGCACAGAGAAGAATTCTATTCACACCCCTGGGAAGCTTTCTGATGAGTTGCCAAGGCCCCACACTTCCCTGGGGACTGCCTGGTGACATCCTTTCTCTGTCTCTGTGGTAATGTGCTTTTCACAGCGATTTCTCTTACATCACGCAGCCCCCAGGATCTCGTCTCTGGCCTCTGCGTGGGCAATGTTTCTGGCTGGTTTCATTTCCGGCAAAGGGCAGGGAGGATTGTGCGAAGGGCTGAGACACATTCTCATTTCCAATGCCCAATACTGCCAGGGCTGTGGAAATGAGGAAAAATCAACTCCCGCCACTTGGAAGGCTGAGTCAATCAATATGCCAGCCACTGCCCCCGTCACAGGCCAGGATCCCACACGAGTTTGCATAGGAACAGCACAGACCACCATGCCTCAGTCTTCTAGGAATGAAGAAGAGGTGCTGGGGGTCCTGTTGGTGCCCACCCCTTTACCAGATACGCACCCATCCCTATCTACTGTGGATGTATGAGGAGGGGCTTTTAACGACACCTAGCTGCCCCCTTCTCCAGCGAATTGCCTTCTTCCACAAGGGAGCCCCCACCTCCACTCCAGGAGGCAGCCCAGGAACAATGACTGGCTGACACAGAATTACAAAGGCTAGCCCCTGGCCTCAAAGGGGACCACCTCTGTGCAAGTCACACTCCGGAGCCCCACCCACACACCTGCCCCATGAGATCAGGCTGAAGCTCAACTCCAGCTGAGACCACAGCCTGTTTCAGCTCTCTTCCCCTGCCCCACTCTGCTTCCCTCACTCTCTTTATTGAGGGGAGCCCTCCCTCGATAAATCACAGATGCTGCAATCCTGTCTCAGGCTCTGTCTTCGGGGAGCTCCACCCGAGGCACCTTTCTCTTCCCCCACGAGCATCCTGGCTCCGTGTCGAGCTAAAGCTCACGAGCATTGTCCAATGTAACCCTCACGACAGTCGTATGAGGAGGGGAGGATTATTAACCCCATTTTACAGATGATGACACAAAGGCTGAGAGAGGTGAACCCACCTGCCCAAAGACATCCAGCCCGTAGGTGGTGGAACCAACCAAACTGATAGAACTGGAAAGGGGCTAGAGAGCCCGGCTGCTCATGTCACATTTAGGGAAACTGAGACATAGGATGGAACACCTGCCAGCCTCAGACCAGATGCCCAGACTCCCACTACAGTGCTCTTCCTATCACCTCACACCTCTTAGCTTCTAGTCAGAATTACATCTTTAAGCACAAAACAAAAATCTCATGTTAACACACACACACACACACACACAGAGACAGAAATCAGGTTGGATCTTTCACTTCAAACAACCCAAGACAAGTAGTTTCCTCAATCCCCAAACCTGGATTCCGTGGACCTGGATCCTGGGCCATGTCACACACATTTTAACAACCTGATTACCATCCCCAGTCAACATTGCCCCTCGTGGAGAACAGGCAGGACAACAACCCTCTGGTTTTTAGGGAGGCTCAAGAGCTGGTATTCCTGCGAGAAAGTCCAGCCTTTCAGGTGAGACCCATGGGTGTCGTCTTAGGGGATTACATCCTCCCCACCTACCCCCCAGCCAAATCCCCACTGGCATGATATTTTGCTGAGACTTTTGGATCACTCAGCCAGGCACGGTGCCAAAGGCTTTACCTGCATCACGCCTTTTAATCCTTACGACCATTTATGTGGTGGATACTTCCATTTGACAGGTCAGGAAACTGAGGCTCAGAAAAGTCAAGTCACTTGCCCATTTACACACAGCTAGAAAATGCCAGAAGCAGTGCCGGCACCCCGGGCAGTCTGAGTCCAAAGCCGCCACTCTCACACCCAAATTCTGGTGCCTGGGCCTGCCTAGGTCTGCAGAGTCCCTCTGCAGCTGACCTCAAGGCATTTTCTAACAAAATGGGCCCACAAAGCCAAGGAGATGGAGAGAACAGATGAGACCCTTGGGCGCATGCAGAAATGTGAAATTGAACTAGAACTCGCAGCCTTCGAGTGTGTCCCTTCGAGTCCCTGTGGCAGAAATATAGAGGAGAAATAAACAGCGCTGAGGCTGTTCACAAACCTGTCAGCTATTTCCATATGAAGAGAAAGAGACTGAAGGGAGCAAGTCTATTTTTATTATTTTTTTCCTTTTTCTGGAAGGCCATTGGTGGATGTGTCTGCCCTTGCTGGCGATAAAGTGTTCCCTTAATTATCAGTTTGGAGCCGAGTCCAGAAAGCTATTTTCCTCCACTATGGTCACGAGAGATGAAAGGCGTCAGCCACCCGAGCGGCTCTCATCTGGCGCCACGCGTGGTTGCAGGCAGGCCACCTGTGCTGGAGAGTGGGCCGTGTCGGGAGGAAGCCCGCTGCGGCGACCGTCCAAGCTCACGTCATGTCACCCTCATGTCTCTATTACTATCGCAGAAGACAGTCCTGGTGCCCTGAGTCAGCCTCGTGTTTCTCCTTGCCCTCCCTCTGGACGCTCATGCCTCTTCAGACAACCACGGTGGGAGGGAGACCAAGGGGATACGTATTTTTCCACCTCTGACCCTCAGCTCCACTCCTGAGAACATTCCAACGTCTTGCCAGCGTGATCCGGATGTTCCTGCCTCCCAGGATCGCCATCGCCGGCTTGATTCTAGACATTCGACTCAGGAAGAGTTTTTCTCTTACTCCACATCACCCCAAAAACCCTTCAGTGGCTTCCCATTGCTTCCATGAAAGGGGCCTCACTCCTGCCCCGGGCATTTAAGGCCGCCATGATCTGGACTCCAGAGGCACAGAGGTGGTGATAAAGAGAGCTGAGCTGAGGATTAATACAACAGGTTTGGAATCTTAGCTGTGTGACCTTGGGCAAGTCTCTTTACCCCTCTGAGCCTCTCTCTTTCTATATTAGTTATATGTTGCTGCATTTAAAAATTACCCCAAAAGTTAGAGGCTTAAAACAACACACATTCATTGTCTCACAGTTTCTGTGGGTCAGAGATCCAGGCGTAGCTTCCCTGGGTTCTCTGCTCAGGGTCTCTCATGGGCTGCAGTCAAGGTGTCAGCCTGGGCTGGGGTCTCATCTGAAGGTTCAGCTGGGGAAGGATACATGTTGAAGCTCACTTGTGTGGGGTTGGCAGGATTCAGTTCCTCAGGGGCTGTTGGACTGAGGGCCTCACCTCCTTGCTGACAACTGGCAGGAGGTGCCCAGACCTCCTTGTCACGTGGATCTCTGGGTTTGCTTCATCAGAGCAACGATATGAGAAGAGCCAGAGAGAAAGTACAAAAGAGAATGTCACTTGCATTATTAGGTTAAAAAAGAAACCTGTCTTTATGACCTAATCACAGAAGTCACACCTCATACCTTCTGTCATGTTCTGTTTGTTAGAAGCAAGTCACTGGGTCCAGCCCACATTCAAGGGGAGAGGCATGAACACCAGAGGCTGGGGACAGTTGGGGGCCATGTCAGAAGCCACCTACCCCAGTTCCCTTCTCCCTAAAATGCAGATGATACAGGGTTGTTACGAGATTAAGTTATATGGTGTATAAAATGCTTAACAATTTAGCATGAAATACTTACAGTCTGAGAGGTTATAAGTACTCAATAAATGGTTCTCTGACTTCTTTAGATCAGTGTTTCTGACCTTTTTTCATTATCACCCCCAGCCCAGGGACTCTTTTGGACAATTTTTTCCTAATTGACCCCCTCCTCCACATGAAAGTTTAATATCACAGATATACTGTGTAGGGTTGAGTTCTGGAGGACCATTAATCACTGTAATATCTAAGATTTTTCACTCCCCACCAGAACCAATTTTTCTCCCTGCTGGCAATTTCACCCACGTGGCAAACGCATGCCCTAGATTCATCTCTATTCTCGAGTCTCCACATAACCACAGGTGTGTGCATGCGTGTGCACACAAGTGCACGTGTACACAAACACACACAGCCTATATACCAGCGCACAGGACACCACTTTCCCTGGTGCAGTGTGCTTTCTTCTGTCTGTGCTTCTGCTCAGCTGGTTCTCTGCCTAGAACTATACCCTCTTCCCCTTATTCACCTGATTAACTCCTGGTCACCTGCAGAGGTTCAGCTGAAGTATACATGGGACAGGCAGCCTCTAGGATGGCCCTCAATGATCCTCAACTCCTGGTATTCACTCCTTGTGTAATCTCCTCCTCTTGAGTGTGGGCGAGACCCACTGACTGACTTCTAACAAACAAATATGGCAAAAGTGATGGGATGTTACTCTTAAAATTAGGTTACTAGGGCCAGCCTCAGTGGTGTAGTGGTTAAGTTCGGCGCACTCTGCTTTGGTGGCCTGGGTTCAGTTCCCAGGCATGGACCTACACCACTCTTCTGTCAGTGGCCATGTTTTGGTGGCAGGTCACAAACAAAAAAAGAAAGATTGGCCATGGTTGTTAGCTCAGGGCAAATCTTCCTCAGCAAAATAAATAAATAAAAATAAAATTAGGTTACTAAAGACTCTGGCTTCCATCTTGCTCACTCTCTTGCTCACAAGCTCCCTTGCTCTGTGGGAAGCCAGCTGCCACGTGTGAGATGTCCCATGGAGAGGCTCATGTGACGAGGAACTGAGGGTGACCTCAGTCCTACAGCCACGAGGAACTGAGTCCTGCCCACAACCTCGAGAGCGAGCTTGGAAGCGGATCCTTCCACAGTCAAGCCTTCAGGTGAGACCCCAGCCTTGATGGCAGCCTGTCAGAGATGACGCAGGGGCACCCGACTAAGCCCTAATTACTGACCCACAGGACCTGTGAGATAAGAAGCGTTTGCCACCACGTTTTATCATTTGTTACACAGCCACAGGTAATTAATACAATCTGCTCCTTTGGGAAGACCTTCCTGCCACTACCCATTAGCCACAGACACACACAGGCAAGCACACACTCATTTAAACACACACTCACATACACACACTCACACATGCACGCCTACTCACTTTCTCACACACACTCACACACATACACTCTCATACCCATGAATGCCTATGTGCCCACACACTTTGTCACATATGCACACACTCACACTCACACACACTGGTGAGCATGAGGCATCCTTTCTCTGTAATGACTTGATCTTAGAATTCATCACAGTTTCTTGTCACTGTGTTTTTACCTCCCAGTCTTCTCTTGAGGTCAGGGACTGTGTCTTTGTCTGCCTATTTTTAGAGCCTGATACCCATAGGTACCAATACATTTTCAATAAGTCAATGTTAATCATCACTCCCCTTTGGAAGTGAGAGGCAGTGACTCATTCTGCATCTTGAGTTGGCTGTGTCCCCTTTCCTCTTTTACACAAACAGAAAGATTGTCTTTATAAGATTCCTTTTCCATCAGCTTGCTTCCACTGATGACAGGAAATTACTTACCCTCTTCCTGGAAAACAGCCTGCAGATTTACTCACAGACGGTGAGGAGAGAAAGACAAGAGCTGCTCACCAGCACATGCTGTGTGCCTAGAACACCAGCAAGGGAGAAGTTACAGCGTCCCCGAGAAGGGCAGCAGCCTTGCTGCGTGTTAGGGACAATGCCAGGTGGTTTATGATGATGAGACAAAGTGAAGGGCTCAGACAGAAACGTGGCAAAAGCAGGAGGCATGATGGTATGTGTTTCAAGGCTCTGAGGCCTGACTGCTTGAGCTGAGAACCAGCTCTGCCACTGGACAGCGTGGTGGCTTGGGGCAAGTTACTTCACCTCTCTGTGCCTGTTTCTTCCTCTTAAAATGTAAACAACCATAGTGTATGCCTCACAGAGCTTTTGTAAGGATTAAAAAAATACATGCACGGCACCTGATATAGGGCTCAATAAATAGTAATTATTATTTATTATTATTATCATTATTAAGTTCAGAAAAAGGAGAGATAAAAATGGGTGGGAGCAAGCAGGGAAGGCTTCCTGGAAGATGTAGAACTGAGGTAGGAATAACTGAGTGGGTGGGATCAATGAAGCAGACACTACCAAGGGTGATACATCTGGTAGAAGACATTGCACAAACAGAATGGAAGAAAGACCATCAGGTGGCTGGTATCCAGGACTAAAGGAAGGGACTTTACAAGAGACATGGATGATGGAGCTTGAGTGTCACTCTTGCAACACAGCCTTGGGACAGACAACAAAAGCTGAAGCCCAGCTCATGGAGACTGCGTTTCTGCCTCTTGGTGGGTGGGAGTAGGAGGTGGTTCTGCCCTGTTCTGTGGGGAGTCACTGGTCACAGCTAAAGCAATGGAAGACTGAGATCATGGGTGGTTGTGGACTTGGCACAGGAGACTAAACCCCTGGTCTGGTGAAATTAGACATGTCAATCAAGACTATCCTCAACCCAACAGCACTGATTTGGCCAGTGTAAACATCTTAGATAAATGTTCACCTGTGTGCTCATGGAGACATGTCTGAAGATGGTCACTGCAGCATCCATTGTAAGTGAAACCAAACGGAAAGAACACTACACAGTCATGCGTTGCATGACAACCTTGCAGTCAATGATGGACCACACATATGACGGTGGTCCCATAAGATTGGTACCATACAGCCTAGACATGGAGTAGGCTACACCATCTAGGCTGTGTAAATATACTCGATGATGTTCGCACAATGACGAAACCACCTAATGACGCATTTCTCAGAATGTATCCCCATCATTAAGCGACACATGACTGTACAGCCATATAAAGAGAACAAGATGAGGAAAACAATATGGCAGCTCCCCAACTAATTAAACATAGAATTACCATATGATCCAGCAACTGCACGTCTAGATATATACCCCAAAGACCTGAAAGTAAGAATTTGAACAGATATTTGTACACCCATGTTCATAGCAGCATTATTCACAATAGTCTAAAGGTGGAAGTGACCCAAGTGTCCATCGACAGATGACAGATGAATGGATAAACAAAATTTGGTATATCCATTCAGTGGAATATTATTCAGCCTTAAAAATGAATGAAATTCAGACACATACCACAACATGGATGAACCTTGAAAACATTACGCTAAGGGAAATAAGCCAGACACAAAAGGGCAAATTGTGTATGATTTCACAAAACGTGGTACGTAGAGTAGTCAAATTCATAAAGAAAGAGAGTAGAATGGTGGTTGTCAGGGGCTGGGGGGAAGGGGAATGGGGAGTTATTGCTTAACGGATACAGAGTTTCAGTTTGGGGAGATGAAAAGTTCTGGAGATGGATGGTGGTGATAGTTGCGCAACAATGTGAATATAATGCCACTGAACTGTACACTTAAAAATGGTTAAAATGGTAAATTTTGTGTTATATATATTTTACGACAACAAAAGAATAAGATGGCTCTGCAGGTATTAACATATAAATTTATTTTAAAGAGGAAGACTAGGTAGTGTGTGATACCATCTGGGGTTATATATTATTACACACACACACGCACACGGGGTTATATATTATTACACACACACACACACACACTTGTAAACACAGCTAAAGGGCTTGGGAACAAACGCCCTTATCTGACAATAGTCGTTACCTTGGGGGAAGGAACTACACTGATGGGCAGGGGCGGGGCAGGGCGTCCAGTGAGCCCAGGGGCCGCTCTCTGGAGCCTGGAGTTCCGAGCACAGGCTTTCAAGCCACACTGTCTGGATTCAGATCCCACGGAGTGAGCTTCACCTCCATCTTGCTTCTTCATCTGTTAAAAAGGGAATAATAATAGACCTACCTCAGGAGTTGCTAGGACTGTTAAAGGAGTTGAAACATATAAACCCCTTAAAATAGTGCCAGGCACTTAATCCCTTAATAAACATTAGCTATCATTATGATGATTAGCCTGAGTCCCGAATAGTTGGAAGAATAAAGAAAGAGGTTTCAGGGGACGGGGTTTGCTTGGAACGGGAGCAGGTAACGTGGGTCCCCAAACACCTGGCTGGCAGAGGGAGTTGTTCCTCCACAACGTGAGGCAGAGGCAGGCGCTAAATCGTGACTCATGTCACAGACCCGCAGGGCTCTGGGACCACAGCGAGCCCCGCTCTGTGGTCTTCTGCTCCAAGCTAATTATTTATTCTCACGTGGCTGTCACTCTGTTCACCCTTCACGACCCTCTAACGGTGCTTAATGGTGTTTGTTGGTCTCTCCCCAGCCTCACGTCTGCAAGGCCGGAGCTCCCCGAATGTTTAAACAAACCCGATGAACCCAGATGGGCTAAGTCACTCTGAAGCGCTGGACCCAGAGAGAGAGCTCAACGGAGCTGAAGCAACACGTTACAGACACGACTGTGCGGTCTCTGTTCCTGATCGGCAGGGTCATCTGCGGGTGACCCTTGACACCCCGTGGGTCTGTCTCGTCACCAGCATGGGAACTTGTCACTGGCCCTGCTTACTTTATGGCACCGTCCCAAGGTTACCACAAGTGAAGTCTGTGAAAGCGATCTGAAAAGAGCCGCGAAAGCGCCGTGAAATCTCACGGGCTGTCCTGCTGGCTGGTGGCAAAGCGAGCGGCTCTAGGCTCAGACCACAGGTTCGAACCCTGGCTCGGCCCCGTGCAAGCCGCGTCTGTCACCTTCCTCGGGTCGTTCCACCTCTCCAGGCGTCATGAGGGTGCTGCATCCTGAGGCTGTCAGGATGACGACGCGGGCACATTCCCCCAGACGACCTAGGGCCAGGCCCTGCCCAGAGTCAGCGCTCTATAAACCACTGCAGTCCTTACTGCTACATTCAGCCACTCTGGTGAAAAAACACCAACAAACCAGTGGTTTACCACTATAGGTGAGGCAGTTAGTGGGTGAGCTGGTTCTCATTTCTAAACTCTTCAATGTACGTCATTCCATAATGTGCTCTGGGGGGACGTATCAGGCCAGGATGTCATCAGTATCAGCCTCGACACCACGAGCTCAGTGTGGCCCATTTAATGAGGTTTCACGAAAACACTCCAGATTTCAGGCTTCTCTTGGGAAAACAGAGGCTCCGCAGCCCTGGGCTGTAGCCTCTCGCGGCAACATTGGCTGAGCCCCTTCTCCCCACGAGGAGCGTGCCCTCTCTAGCTATCCACAGCTCCCTATTATATCTCAGTAAGATCCTTACCCACTCACATTACTGTCAGTTCCCCGTTGCCATTCCAATTTGCCACCCACGTAATCATGGCAAGATAGACAGAAATGAATCACAAGGGCTTCCTGCACCCAAAAAGCTCAGAAACCAGCTGGAGAAACACTCAGAGGCAGACAAATGATAATTGGATGGTCGAGCAATGACGAGATTCATCAAAAGCAGCAAGCAGACAAGGAGTCCAGGGGTCTCCCTGGAGGAGGTGACTATGAAGCTCAGTCTGGAAGGATGGATAAGATTGAGGGATGAGGGTCCGGGAGGAAGGAATGACAAGGACAAAGGGCAAGCACGAGAAAGTGGGGCTGTGTGCAGGGAACAGTGTGCACGTTCCATCAGCAACCAGATGCAAAAGATGTGAGGGGTCAAGGTTAGGGAGGCAGGTTAGAATCATATAGGGAGAACCTCAAATGCTAAACTGAGTTCAGACTCGGTTTTCAAAGGGAAATACAGAGCTAGATTCCAATCTAGAGCAACAGAGTCCGAGCTGCAATTTAAGGAGAAAGATCTGACTGCATCGTGAGGGATGAATTTGGTTCAGAGAGAGAAGCATCATCAGGGAAGCAATTGCAATAATCCAGCAACAAGTTCAGGTGCCTGACCATTTGGGGAGCTATAGTAGCAGAGAGATAAAGCCCCAAATCCCAGGGGAGGGGTCGGGGGCAAGGGGCATGACCTTGTTGTCAACGATTTGAAAAGCATTGAAATCTTGTGCTGAATTTTGCAGGAAACTGCAGCATTAAGAGTTTTCCAGAACAAGAAAGAAAAAACAGTTTATAACTTTGGACATCAACAGGCTGGTTCAGTAACATTGATTTTTCAGAAAGTCCATAACCTGCTAAAGTTAAGTAAATGTGAATGCTGAATGCAGAGTAAATTGCTGCTGAAAGGTATTATTGGATTCCTACGTTCACGGTGAAATATCTGGGGGATTATGATAGAGAAATGTTTCATAAACTTGATAAAGGAGGGAGAAAATATTGTTAACCAGAAAGCCACACTATATTTCATAGTAATTTTCCTCTAAGTATGAAGAACCACTGAGGAATAATTAGGTATAAGAATCATATTATTTATGTCTAACTTCTGTGTCAAGATCCACTGCAGCATTTATAAATCTTAGGTGGCTTTTAAACTTTGAGATTTTTTTCGCTAAGTATGTTTATTCTCTTCAGCATTCTGCTAAGTGCAGTGTAGGTACAACCAGGTGTGCAAGATGATTTTAGGTAGCACACAAATGAATATTTTGTTTTAGTTTAATAACATTAGGGAGTCTTTTATTGCATTTGTATTTTGGCTATTTTTTGTTTATGGTAAGTGATGTTGATTTTTCATTTACCATAGTGATAAAAAGTTTTTTTTTTAAATAAATCTATTTAACCAAAAAAAGTAAGTTGGTTTAAAGAAAACTTTGTCAATAATAGTACAGGTATTGTACTATGGCATGGACATGTTACCATGGATATGACACATACAATGACAGAATGCAGAAAACAAAAGTTTGTGAAATAAAAGGAAATTAAATAAAAGAGAATTTTGATAGGATCTAATATACAACCTCTTGGGTATCGTTTCCCCCTAATTGTATTCTTTTAAATAACTTCCTATCGTTTCCAGTATCTTAGCATGGCAGGCTCTAATACATATTTGTTGGATAATTGAGTGAACAATCGATCAATAGAAGAAATTTACCGGAAGACCCATAATATCATTCCCAATTAGTTCAGTTCAGAGGGACAGTAACAAAGACATTTGCAATACATTGACTAGTTATTATATTCCAGGCATTTAGTCAAATGCTTTACATATATCATCTCATTAAATCTCCACAACAACTTTATGCAGGAAGTATTTATTCTTCCCTTCTTACTCAAGAGTAAGACAGAGAGGTTAAGGGGCTTGCCCAAATATATCAAGTATGGTCAAGACTCTAAGGATGTTTGTGGCTTATTTAACAAGAGGCCTGGACGTAGATGGTTCCAGGGTTCATTCAGTGGCTCACCAAGGTCAGGCATCTCCAATTCTCCTAACTTACCTCATGGTTGCAAGATGGCTGCCACAGCCCTACACCTTACATCCTCACATGGTTGCTCCAGGCAGGGAAACTATAGTGGCTGACACCAGACAGCTCTCTTCTCCAGAACACCTCACACAAGGAGCAATCTGTTTTCCAGGAGCCCCCAGCACATTTCCCCTTACATCTCATCGGCCAGAACTGTGTCATGTGGCAACCCCTAGCTGCAAGGGAAGCTGGGAAAGCCAGTATCCAGCACTGGGGTGTGGGCATGATTGGCTTAGACCAGTCACAGTTCATCTCTGTGGCTGGTGAAAGACTGGGCTCTTTGAAGGGTGAGATACCTGAGCAGAGAACAAGAGTGGAGAGGGAAGTTACATTCAGAACAACATGAAGAGAGAGGAAGAGAAGCCCCCAGAATACAGAGTGGTTGGAAGTCAGAAGGCTGGGAAAATAGAGGCTTGGGAGCCTCTGAAGGCAGGGTTTCTCAGCTCACACTACTGACATCTGGGGCGGGCTAATTCTGTGCCTTGTGGGGGCTGTCCCGTGCATTGCAGGGTGTTCAGCAGCATGCGTGGCCTCCACCCAGTAGATGCCACAGTGGAGACACCCGGGCCCCGAACCTGGGACAGAAGCCAGGGCTTTCCCGCTGCTTGGCACTGTCAGGACGTTGGCTGTTATGGGGGGAATAGAGACCCCCGCTTAATGACCAAGATTGAATTTGCCACCAGCTGAAGTGAAAGAAAACGGAGAAACGTGCCACTTTTCTTTTCTGGCGTGCCCAGGTGCCTGGACGGAGATTTATACCTGCTGCAAAGAGGCTCCTGGGAAGTTGATGTGAGGCAAACGCAGAGTTCACCGGGCCAGGTGGGGGCACCCCAACGTCCCACTCAAACGACTCCGCGTTCCTCAGCCAGGCTGCTCACGTCCCTCTGACCACCCGTCCCAGGTCTCCTGTTTGCAAGGCCGGCCATGTCGTGCATGGTTGTTCTGCTCGCCTGTGAGGTTGGCCAATGCAGCTCGTCTTACTCAGGTGACATGGACCAGTGTCTGGGACCCAAATTATGAATCCAGGTACGAGCAGCGTGGCCGGACAGAGGCCTGTGTGAGGACACATCTGGGCTGGGGATGTTACAGCACAGCATAATGAATTAACGCTGTATGTGTGGGTTGGGTAGGGGGCGAGATGGGTGTTCTTCTTTGTTGTCAGTGGTTTGAGAAGTTTTGGAATCTTGTGCTGAATTTTGCAGGAAACTGCAGCACTAAGAGTTTTCCAGAACAAGAAAGAGAAAACAGTTTATAACTTTGGACATAAACAGGTTGGTTCAGTAACACTGATTTTTCAGAAAGTCTATAACCTGCAAAAGTTTAAGTAAACGTGAATGCTGACTGCAGAGTAAATTACTGTTGAAAGGCGTTTTTATTATTATTACTGTAACTAACAATTAATGTAATTATTATTACAATTTCTTGCATTGTAATGCTGGAGCGGGAGCATGAGGAGCATGCCCGTGGAGTTTCCCGACCTCCCCTGGGCACGTTGGGGTTCTCGGCCAGCCTGAGTCACACGTAACCATTTCACGTGGACCCGGGCGTGTTCTTTGTGGAGTGAGGTGCAGCCGGGAAGATTTTCAGGTTTCGTGTTGGGGGCCGCTCAGCAGATCTCAGGGTTTCCTCTGGGTCTTCAGAGAAGTTAGGAGGCTGACAGGGCATTCAGAGGGAGCCCACGGGGTGCCCCCAGTCTGCCCCCAGTCTGCTGGGTGGCACAGCCCAGTGAAGACCCCCGGGGCCAGCTGCCCGGGCATGCACCCTGTGGACACCTGTGCAGAAGGGCTCTGTGCTTGGTTAAATGCTCTGCTGTCACCATCTTGAAATTCTTCATATTTTTTGAACAAGGGCCCTGGATTTTCATTCTGCACTGGACCCTGCAAACTATATAGCTGGTCCAGAAGACCACCCACCACAAGGGGCAAAGTCCTGTGAGTGGCCAGGTCTGGTTCACTGACCTGCGGGTGAGGCCCGGGGTGTGGTCTGCAGAGTCAGCGCAGACAGCAAGGCAGGCAGGCACCTCGGCTGGGGGGTGGTGTGCCTGGGTTCATCCTCTGCCTGGGCCACGCGGTAGCTCTGAGACCTTGGGCCGTGACCTAGGCTCTGCGCCTCAGTTTCCTCACTGGAGTAAGAAGAATGAGAGTGGTGTTACCTCACAGGGTGACTGTGAGCAATACATGAGATGACATGTCAAAACACAAAGCACCAGGCCTAGCTTATGCTACGGACGCAATAATCATAACCGTAGCTGCCAGATATCATGGACTTCACCAATACAGTTTCACACTTTCACATTTATAAAAAATGATGCTGAAGGTACAATTATCCTCTTTTGCCAGAAGCATCTGAGACACAGAGCGGGTTAAATAATTCATCCAAGTCCTCAGAGTTACATGAGTGACAGAGCCAGCATTCAAACCCTGCGCCACCAGACTCAAAGCCAGTCACCTTTCCAGCACGGTGCCCTTCCCAACCCGTCCAACGACTGCTGTTCTGGAACGCAAAGAGCTGGATCAGGCGGCTAGAGGTAGAACAGCTGTGGGGATGAAAATGCAGCGGGCACAGGAATCGAGGGTTGATTTGCAGCCAGAGATGCATCCCAGCTGAGGCTGTGACTACTGCAAATGTGACCCTGGCATGTCTGTCCCTACCTTCAGCCACTGCTCAGCTTGCCAGCCCTAAGCATCCACAGCGGACCTTGGCGTATCAGTTTTTACCAACTGCTCACACTCGCAAGCCTGTTCTTGCTGTTACCTTTACTGAAGGAATACGCTCTTAGATTCAACTTTCCAGCATGACAAAATTCATGTTTACCAAGCACCACTGAGGGGCCCGGCATAACGCCAGGTGTCTGACAGAGTGGTAGTGGCTGGAAAACAAAGAGATAGGAAATTGAGAACCCTGCCTCGAAGAGCTCATCTTCTTCCTGGAAATTCTGATATACTTACTCATTCACTCATTCATTCATTCATTCGTTCAATTTATTCAACAAAAATATTATTGCATAATTCACAAAAAGAAATGCAAATGTCTACTAACCATACAAAAAGATGCTCGACCTTGCTCATAATAAGAAAAATTCAAATGAAAATTTCACTAGTAAACCACTTCTCCCCTTTGGCTAAAATCCAAAGATTTGCCAAGGTTTGGGGGAAACCTTGGAACCTTGGAAACCTGCAGCTCTCTCATACGTTGCAGGTGGTGACACAAAATGCTACAGCCATGTGAAGGGCATTGGCAACATCTGCTAAATTGCACGTGCATTTACTCTTTGATCCAGCAATTCCACTTCTAGGAATGTCTCCCAAAGATGAACTGGCAAACATATGAGAAGATATATGCACTGCAGCACTTTTTGCATTAGCAAAAGACGGAATAATCTGATGTTCGTCAAGAGGAGACCGATGAATGACACATGGTGCTTCCACACAATGGACTTCTGTACGTCTCCACATACTGCTGTGAGCGGTCTCTAGAATATTCTGTAAGTGAGAGAAACAAGGAAGAAAAGAGCTGTACAGAACGTTATTAACCTAATAAGGGGATACATATGTATATGCATTTGGTTACATGTTTATATAGTTGATAATATGTATATTTTATCATATTTTTAAGAGATGGAGGGATAAGCCACAAATATACTTTCAAGATAAAAAAAGGGGGAGGATGGAAGAGGGTAGAAGTGACAGGAATAAATGTTAGACCTGGTGTTTGGGACTGTATGAGTTTCCTACGGCCGTTGTTGCCAATTACCACGAGTTTCGTGGGTTAAAACAACACAAATTTATTCCCTTACAGTTCTGGAGGTCAAAGTGCAAAATGGGTCTCACTGGGCTAGAATCAAGGTGTTGTCAGGGCTGTGTTCCTTCTGGAGGCTCTAAGGGAGATCCATGCCTCGGCTTTGCCAGCTTCTAGAGGCCGCCTGCGTTTCTTGGCTTGCGGCTCCCATCTCCATCTTCAAAGCCGCCAGTGTAGCATCTTCTCTCCTCTCTGACCTCTGCTTCCATTACAGCATTTTCTCTCTGACTCTGACACTCCTGCTTCTCTCTTATAAGGACCCTCATGATGACACTGGGCCCACCTGGATTGTCAAGGATAATCTTCCCATCTCAAGATCCTTAACCCCATCTGCAAAGTCCCTTTTGCCACGTAAAGGACATATTCATGGGTTCCGCGGATTAGAATGTGGATGTCTTTGGGGGAGGGGGCATTATTCAGTCTGCTACAGGAATCATACAAATATTTTACATATTTATAAACGAAGTTAAGTTTTTTACAAAGCAATCCTTGAAAAACGAAAACAACTTCAAGCAAAAGACCCTGTGGATGCAGTTGGTGGCATAACACGTAGAGAGGAAGTATGCCAAGTGACTTAAAACTACAGTATTTTGGGGCCACCCAGTGGCGTGGCGGTTGGGTGCTCGCGCTCCGCTGCGGCGGCCCGGGGTTCACAGTTTCAGATCCCGGGCGTGCACTGACGCACCACTTGTTGGGCCATGCTGTGGCGGCATCCCATGTAGAGTGGAGGAAGATGGGCACGGATGTTGGCCCAGGGCCAGTCTTCCTCAAGAAAAAAGGGGTGGATTGGCATCGGATGTTAGCTCAGGGCTAGTCCTCCTCACAAAAAAAACAAAAAAAAACCTACAGTATTTTGACTTATATTATTCTAAGGGCAAAAAGGACTTCAAGTAAATCTTAAACTGTTTTTAGTAATTGTATTGTTGACAGTAATGTCGACATTGCTCTTCTGAGACTGTGGTGTGTGTGTAATGGGATAAAGAAGATGAGTAATTATGTTTCTGTCAAAAGAATGAGGTTTTTGGCACAAGAGAAGGAAGACACAATGTAAAATTAACGACGTTAAGTAAAAACCCTGTAGTTCTGAATTTGAAGTAAGAAATCATAACTTATTTTATGTATGTTCTTTTTTTTTTTTTTTGCTGAAGATGATTCACCCTGAGCTAACATCTGTTGCCAATCTTCCTCCGTTTTGTATGTGAACCACTGCCACAGCACGGCCACTGATAGACAAGTGGTGTAGGTCCGCACCTGGGAACCGAACCCAGGCTGCTGAAGCAGAATGCGCCGAACTTAACCGCTAGGCCACCAGGGCTGGCCCTTTTTAATATATTTTTTAAAGTAATATATCCTGACTCTATCTTCTGAAAAGACCTAGCAGCAATGACCAACCTCATAGCAATGAGCACCCCAGTGCCTAGATTATCTCCAGATGTCATTTCCTGATAAAGGAACCAGAGCCCCTTAGAGAAATGACTGATTCTAGGTCTGGGGCACAAAATACACAAGACGAGTCTGGGACATCTTGTCATAACAGAAATTGAAGAAGCTGTCAAAGACACTAGTGGTCACCCGCCAGGAAAGGCCTCTGAGGGGAGGTGACTTTTGAGCTGAGACGTGAAGAGCAGAGAAGAGGCAGCGAAGAAGGGTCTGGAGGGAACACTGAGGGCGAGAGCCCTGAGCCCGTTCAAGGTGAGGGGAGAAGCCCAGGGTGGTGTGCTGGCCAAGGCGAGTGACAAGACACAAGGCCGGAGGGGAGCAGGGCCCCACTGGACCCCCGGGAAGGAATCTGGATTTTATTCCTCAGTGCTATGCAGGATTTTAAGCAGGCAGATGACATGATCTGAATTAGATTTTCAAGAGATCCCTCCATCTGCAGGGAGGAGAATGACTTGTAAGAGGACGAGAATGGCCCCAGGGAGACCAGCTGAGAGGCTGCAATGTTCCTCCAGGTGGGACATGATGGTGGCCTGGATCGGGGGGACAGTGGAGGAATGAGACGTTAGATTCAGGATTTTTTGAAGAGAGAACCAATACAACTGGTTGATGGACTGGATAGGGGGTGGGGAGAGGGGAGAAATCGAGGATGACTCCTAGGATTTCAGGCTGATACCGTGAGGGTGAGGAAGATGGGACAAGAGTAAGCTGGGGGACGAGATGGGGATCAGTGGCACTCTGTGATATCTGAGCGGAGTTGTTGAATAGTAAGTGAGACAAACGAGTCTGCAGATCAAAAGAGAACCCACGCTGTAGATGTGAGTTTAGGATTCATCCAAACATAGGTGGCGTTCTAAGACTTGGGCCTGAATAGGATCACTTAGGGGCTATACATAGACAGGGGACAGGAGAGACGCAAAAGCTAAGCTGTGGTTTTCTCCAATCTTCAGGAGTCAGGAGGAAGAGGAGGAACCAGCAAAGGCTGAGGAGGAGGGTCAGGGAGCAGGTGGAAACCAGGGACATCTGGGTTCCCCAAAGCCAAGGAGAAAGTAGTTCAAAAACCACATCAACTGTGTCACCTGCCGCTGAGAGTTCAGTAAGAGGACGACCGGGAATGGATCCCTGGCTGTAGCAAGACAGAGACTGTTGATGATTCTCTTGAGCAGATTCGGCAGAAAGGTCAAAAGACGATGGGCGGGGAAGGAACTAGAAACATAGGTACATACAACTCAAGGGAGTCGCTGTTAAGAGAAGCATGAAACTGGGATGGCGATTAGAGGGGGCATGGAATGTAGGTAGAGGTTTTCCTTTTAATGTTGAGGTGGAGGAGACAACACAAGAGATGGAGAGGAGACAAACACAGGAATAAAGTCCTCGAGGAAAGGGGTGGGTTCCCGGGCACAAGTGAGGTTGGTTGTAGATGGAGAAGAGAGAAAAGGCGGAGTGTGTGACTACCGACACAGGTATGCTGAGGGCAAGTCGAGAGAGTTCTCTTCTGTTCCTTCCATTTTCTCAGTGAAATAAGAAGCCACGTCATCAGCTGAGAGTAAGGAGGGTGAGAGCCTGTGAAGGTTGAAGAAGGAGGAAAAAATGCAAAATAGTAATCCTGAGCAGGAGAATGAACGGACTAAGGAAGTGGAGTGGGACTGTCGGGCACTGCTGAGGGTCCACTTAAGGTTTGCACATATAAACTTAAAAAGAGACCCTTCGCACTGTTGTGTTTTTGTCCAGCTCTGGACAGCTGGGGTCGGGGTTTTGCTGGAAGAACTCGACAGAGGGAGGACAGGAGAGCTGAGGGCGTGTGCGCGGGAGCAGCTGTAACCATGGAACTAGAATTTAAGATGGGCCTGCGCTTCCCGGGGTTGTTACATCAGAAAGTGGGCGTGATTCTCATCAGCTTATTTCAAAGACTCACAGAGAAACAGGGCTTGATCTCATTGCCCCTTGGCCATGACTTATCAATCAATCTCGGCCTTTGTACTGGGTGGAATTGTATCCTCCGAAAAGATCTGTTCAAGTCCTTATCCCCGGAACTGTGAATGTGACCTTCTTCGGAAATAGGGTCTTTACAGATATAACCAAGTTAAGAATGGGTCCTAAATCTAGTGTCTTCGTAGGAGAAAGGAAAGGGAGATTTGGACACAGAGACATGGACACAAAAGGGAAGAAGCCCATGTGAGGACAGGGGCACAGGTACATACAGAGACATGCACATATATACATGTGTATATGGATATATGTGCATGTCTTGAATAACTAATAACAACAACAACGACGACAATAATTTACCCTCCAGAGTAATACCAGGGAAATATTTCCCACAACCTGCAAAATCTTTAGCCTACACCTTGAATCAGTAGTTCTCAACCAGGCACGATTTTGCTCCACAGAGGATTTTTATTGTTAATTTTTATTGGAATCATTTTTGTTTGTCACAACTTTCGAGGCGGGTGCTATTGGCATCTGGTGGGTGGAGGCCACTTGATGCTGCTAAACGTCCTCCAATGCCCAGGACAGCCCCACCACAGAGAATGATCCAACCCAATGTCAATAGTGCCTAGGTAGAGAGAACCTGCCTAGAAACACAAGATATTCAAATTGGAAGAAACATCTCATATCACAGAAAAAATCCCCCATAATGGGTAAACTGAGGCCCAGAAAAGGAAGCAACTGGTCCAAAGGTATAAAATCAAGGAGGGGCGGAGCTGAGACAAATACTCAGGCTCTCTTTGCCCAGGTTGGAGTTCTGACTGCTGGACCCGAGACCCCATTTCTGGAAATGAGAATGGAGTCAAAGCTGCCAAATGAGGAAAAGAGGCCCCCTTCCCCACCCCCAACAACCAACATGGTTCTTGACTCATTGTCAGAGCTGGAGACCGACAGCAGGCAGGGTGGCTGGCTGAGAACCGCCTGTAACCCTGCACTTGGTACAACGTACCGTACTCAGCCCTGAATGCCAGCTCACAGCAATTAGCCACGCCGTGCCCACCAGCCAACTTCCTGCTGAGCTAGCGGCCCAGATTGCCAAAGAGACGCGCCCTCTGCAGCTAAACGCCTTGGCAACACGGGCAATGTTCTCTGCTCTCCCTGGAGCCAGGAACACAGGGCTCCAGCCGTGGGGTGTCTCCTCCTTGATATAGAATGGTGCACGAGCCCCCAGACAAAGGAAGGGAGGTCTGCAGTTTTCCCTTCACTCTTCCTACAGCTTTGCAGGCAGCACACAGCTCTGTCCACCAGGCTGCCATCCCCCCTCACCCTCGGAGAGTGCTCCCTTTGGCTGGAGTGAGGGAGGAATAGGGGATGAGAACAGATCACTGCTTGAAGCATCTATTAAGCTGGAATCAAGATCTTGTCCATAGGTCCCCAGCAAAAACTGGGTATCTTGCATAGTGATGGGTAACAAAACTGCTACCCATACCTGGGATCTTCAGAATTTTGTGGATTTTTCCATCAGAAACCAACTTAAGTACATCGATCGGGCTGAAAACCTCTGTCATTCCCAGGTCCTCATGGTGACCATAACCCATTCTGCATCTAGACTTGGAATATCCGAGTCAACAATGGAAACATGGGCTGGCGGCTGAGGTTAAAACAACCAATTTTATCCAAGACTCTGCCGTTTGCAAAGCACTTCCACATCCTGAACCTCAAAGAATCTTCACAACCTTCCAGAGAGGATGTGGAGTAGGGATTTTCAGCTGCATTTAACAGAGGAGTATCTAGGCTCAGAGGGTATGGCGACTTGTCCAAAGCCACACACCTGGTAAGTGGGAGAGCTGAAGTTCAAATTCAGGCCTTGTAATTCTCCACCTTCTCTCCACCACACACACACCTGTGGAAATGTTAGTGGTCTGCTCAAAGTCCAGTCCACTGGCTCACTCCTTGTCCACTGTGATGGCCCCAAAACTCTTTAGTAAAACCCTAGGGCTTCAAATAAGAGTTTAAAGGCCAAGTCCCCTCCATATCAATTTTTCCATGCTTCTCTGTGCCCTTGGAGGCTGACTTGTACCTGCCCCCATCTTCTGATTGGGCAAGGCCAGTGGGGAGCCTCAGCAAGATGGAGGGAGGAGGGCACAGTTGCATCAGGCTGCCTGGGTCCCCCAACTGCAGGTCATTGGTCCTCTCAAAACAGCTCTCTATCTCCACAGCGCTCTCCCTCTGGATTCCAGTAGTTGCTCCCGCGCCTCATCCCTTCTGACCTAAGGGTAGTAACACCTAATCCAAACATACAGTATGTCAAAGACGATAAAAAGCTAAGGAGCAAAAGAAAGCAGGATGGAGGATGGAGAGGTCTGGAGCGGGGGTGGGGTTGTTGCAATTTTGTATAGGGTGCCCAGGAAAGACTTCACCTTAAAGCTGGCATTTCAGCAAAGACCTAAAAACAAGTGAATGGTCAAGGCGTGCAGATATCTTGAGGAAGAACTTTCTAGACGCCTGGTGTGTGGGAGCAGCGGCAAGGGCAGCTGGAGCAGATGCACAAGGGGTGGACCCGGGCACAAAGGGATTGACAGGGCCAGGGATGGACTGGGTTTAGGGCAGTGCAGGTGCGGCGGGAGCCAAAGAGAACAGGGCGAGGGTGGCCACAGCTTAGCCCAGCGAACCCCTTCCTAGTAGAAGAAGAACACGAGGGACAAGCTGCTTGGAGAAAGGATCTGCAGGTCAGCTGTAAGCCCTTCGAGAAGTGACTATTGAGTGAGCTGAGTGTACTCAGCCCTGGACATCACTTTCCCAGAGCTGCCCCCATCGTTCTAAAACCCTCACCCACTTTACTTTTCCTCCCTTCGTTTATCATTATCTGTCATTACACATGTCTTTGTTTACTTGTTTATTGCCTCTCGCACATACTAATATTTAAAGTGCATGAAGACAGAGACCTTCCCTGTCATGGCCAAGGCCATTTCCCCAAGATCCAGTAGAAGGCTTGGCACACAGCTGGTGCTCAATAAATGTTTGTTTAAAGATGAATAAATGTGTGGATCAATAAATGCACAAACTACTACTAGCGTTGATAGCTAATTTTTTTCTTTTCCCCCAAAGACTTTTCACTCCAGTCCCTATGAAAAGAAATGTAAGAAGCATTACCACTGAGAAGAAGCGTGTCTTTTAATCACTCAGGGTCCACGAGTCACAAAGCATTTGGCACACAGTAGGTGCTTAATAAATAGTCACTGACTTGACCAGGGATGTAACCTGAAGTGCTGAGGAAGGCATTAGCCTGAGAGCCCCAATTCTGCCCTGA
The DNA here is from genome assembly GCF_020826845.1 of Diceros bicornis minor. Lineage (NCBI taxonomy): Eukaryota > Metazoa > Chordata > Mammalia > Perissodactyla > Rhinocerotidae > Diceros > Diceros bicornis. Next base: position 11,233,887 of record NC_080758.1, read on the forward strand.
ACCTGTCTCACAATTTCTAAATGTCACAGTGTACTATCTCGAAATATGTCTTTGTGCTTTTGTTGCCTTCTCTGCCCATCCTTCCCGTACAAGACTCTGCTCTGATAAATCAGAGGGTTCCACACCGTGTGGAAGAGAATTAAAATTGTTTCAGCAGAAATGAAAGGAGGAATTGATAATGTTCCCTTTTTTTTCTTACTTCAAAAGAAAGCTCTTGAAAATAAATGGGAGGCCGCAAGGGAAACAAGGTATTAAGGGTATGCTGTAATAATGGTATGAAAAGAGAACAGAGAAATTGCCAGAGACCCCCATCCCAGTGGTGGCTGGACGAGACTGGGAGACTGAGGGGACCAGACTTGGCAGGACCAAGAATAGGATTCAAGACAGCATGAAGAGAGCTCTGGAAGCTCAGCCCACCCCTGCAGACCCCCTGCCGCCAATTAAATAATCCCCTGAGCTGTTCAGAGCCAGACAAGGGCCTTCCATTGGCAATGGTCAGAAGCCCTCAAGGATCACCCAGCAGGATGGTGCCCTCCTAAAACCAGGACTCTGTTGAACGCTAACTGAACTGCTGTGGGTCAACCCTCTTGTCAACAGTTTGAGATACTTCTAAGTTCCACCCACATACCACCCTCTCAACGTCCATGGGTTGGTAGTATATGGGGGCAAAAGTCCTATGAGACCTTTACCTCTGTCTCCTCTTCTGTAAAGTGGAGAGGGTGGTACTTCACCACCACAAGCAGATAGCTGGCAGATTAAGAGAAGAGGACCTTTCCTCCACTCGAAGTGCTCTCAGTAGCACTTGTGTAGGGGAAGAACAGGGGAGGGGGTGATGGCTCCCCAGGAGCTGGCCTCCAAACAGCTGGGACAGTAAGCCAGGCCATCTGTTGCAAAAGTGCTTCTCGAGGAAGAGATGGTGGGATCAAGGCAACAAGCATTCATTCATTCGGCCAGCCAGTCATTCATTCTACAAATATTTATTGAGCATCTTGTATGTGCCACTGTGCACTGTGCACGACCCTGGGAATAAAGCTGTGAACAAGAGAACACAGAGTTTAGTGAGGCAGACAATACTTCAAGATACTTAAAGATAAGTATTTAACTACAGTTGTCGAAAGAGCTGCAAGGAAAAAAAATACAGAGATCTCTTTTGTCAGGAACTGTGAAGGGTCTGAGATTCACCCTACCGGCAAGCTGACAAGTGAGCCTCCCACAGTTACATGGATGTTGGCAGAAGACACGAGACTCCTGGGTCAGAGACAAAGGATAGTTGATTACTCGCAGCCATAGCAGTAGCCAGAGTATCAACATGTTCTTGCACTAGTTCCCTAAACCCTGATGCCCGCAGAGCAGTGCAAAGACACGCAATGAGTTGCATTATAGGAGAGGAATCCTGAGCTTAGGAAATCCAAATCTTTTGTGTGTGTATGGTAAAAACATATAATATAAAATTTACCATCTTAACCATTTCTAAGTGTACAGTTCAGTAGTGTTAAGTATATTCTCATTGTTATGCAACAGATCTCCAGAACTTTTCCATCTTGCAAAACTCTGTACCCATTAAACAACTCCCCATTCTGCTCCCCACTCCACAGCCTCTGGCAACCACCATGCTACCTTCCACCTCTATGAATTTGACTACTCCAGTTGTCTCATATAAGTGGAATCACACAGTATTTGTCTTTTTTGTGACTGGCTTAATTCACTTAGCATAATGTCCTTAAGGTTCATCTATGTCATCACATGTGTCAGAATTTCCTTTCTTTTTAAGTGTGAATAATATTTGGAAATACAAATCTTTTATAATAGCCGGTAAATATGCCTGCCGTTTGCTCTGAAGAGAGACACTATCCCTATCTTCCAAGACCAGTCACTACACGAATATCCTCTAAAATATAGTCTGAAGGAAGGCAGTTTGTGTCTCTGCTTGCAAGACGTGCAGAGACACAAGACACTCAGGAGTATTGTCTCCAAACAACTCTCAATCCAAAAAGAGATTCCTCTATGCTGGGTATAGGCCAGCTACTAAACACAGCACTTCAAATAGTAATGGTCTGTGCCCTCACACAGTTCACAATGGGTCTTCAGCCACACCTGCAGACAGAAGACTCTGGTACAGGGAAGTAGTATATCATTGTCATTGAGGACGTGGGATTTTTCACCTAGCCAGTTTGCTCCCAGGAATTTACTAAAAACGAGTGCACATGTCCACAAAGAGATTTGTACAAGAATGTTCACAGCAGCTTTATTCACAGTAGCCCATAACTGGAAACAGCCCAAATGTCCATCAAGAGATGAATGGAGAAACAAAATGTGGTGTGTCCATCCAAGGGAACATAACTCGGCAATAAAAAGGAATGAACTATGATACTTGCAACAACACAGATGCTGAGCATGGAACTTGACGCTGAGCAAAAGGAGGCAGACACAAAAGAGGACACTCCATGTGCTTGCATTCACGAGCAATTCCAGAAGACACAAAGTTAACCTACGGTGAAAGAAATTGGAGCAGTGGTTGCTCTGGGGTAGAAAGGTCAGGGAAGGGGGCTTGACTGGAGGAGGGGAAGGAACTTTCTAGGGTGATGGAAATGCTCTGTACCTTGATAGGTGTGTGAGTTACACATGTGCATGCATTTGTCAAAACGGCTCAAACCATACACTGAAGATCTGTGCATTTCACTCTGTATAAATTATACCGTAATTGTTTAAAGTAGTTTTTAAAGAACATGGGCTTTGGAGTCAGGCAGACCAACCCTAGACTTTTCAACCAAGTGAACCAGTGGATTCTTCTTTGTGTTAAGCCAGTTTGAGAAGAATCCTGGCTCACTCGGCGTCTGCTTGTCTCTGCGTGTCCAGTACCTTGCACAGGGCATGGCACAGACCCGGAGCTCAGCAACGGGGTGAAATGCACCAGTAGAAGGGGGACTAGATGTACGGCCTTGAAGCATTTTTAGGAGTGGGCTTTGTTTCCACAAATAAAATCTTATCTAAAGCAAATGAAAGTGATTCCACAGACATTTAAATATTCATTGCTTACTGAAAACTGTTTCCTGTTTAAGGACCATTTGAAGTCCCCGAAATCCCCCTGACTAGGTTTATTCCTTCATTCCATACACAGGTACAGAGCACCTCTTGTATACCAGGCGCTTGAGGGATGGCGGTGAATGAGACGGACACCAGACGCGGTCCCTGCCCCGTGGAGCTCGCATTCTGGTGGGAGCAACAATAAAAATGTAAATTAAACTCTGACGGGAGATCATTTCAGGTACTGATCAGAGCTCTGAGGACAAAACAATGGAGGATGTGAGAGAATGTGATAGAGCGTGACTGGGGGGTTGCTTTAGACAGAGGCAGCAGGGGCGGCCTCTCTGAGGAGGGAACCTCTGAGCTGAGGCCAGAAGGGGAGAAGCAGCAGCCGTGAAGAGCTGGCAGAAAAGCACTCCAGGTAGCTGGTGCATAGGGAGGGGTTCCCTTGAGGCTTGGCCTTCTGTGACTCTGAAGAGGCAGCTGGCATAATGTAAAAGGGCTGGGGCCAGAGCCTGTTAGTTTTGCTCTGCCACTCACTTGCTGTGCAATCCTCACAAGTCTCTTGCCCTCTCTGGGCTTTGTTTCCTTATCTGAACACTGAAAGAAGGTCTGACAACACAATCCCTAGGAGCCATTCCAACTATGACCATCCAGGGGCATTTGACAGGACACTTGCAAAGCACGAGCTGCACTCTCTCAAGGTTTTGAGTGCAAAGGGACAAAGACGGAGGGCCAGAGTCCACCAAGGCAGCGCCCTCTAGGGCAAAGCAACATGCATCTCGGGCCACAGGGGATGAGGGCTGAGGCTCGAAGGCTCTGACAGCTTTGCTCCTGCAAGATGAAGATGTTCTCCTATCTCCCATCCCTGTCTGCAGGAACAAAGCAAGGTGGCAAAAACCCAGAGCACTCCGCCGAGCTGTCGGCAGCCCTCCGACTGGCTGCAGCCTTGGAAATAAATGGTCCCGTCAGCTGCCGAGGAGGGTGAGCTCAGGATTTCAGATGAAAATGAAATAAGAGGGAACACAGCCCAGAAGCAATGCAAAGTAACGACAAGGGGACTGAAATCTTCCACTGCAGCAAGACGGATGCTCAGAGCCGTGTGACGGGGCGCTGACCTCAGACGTGGGGACACTGAGGGAATGAGCTCGTGCCCAGGGGCTGGCAGGTGTGCCCTGCACTTCTGAGATCCCTGGGCTGTCTGGGGGGACCCCGTCTGGGCTGGCAAGACCCCTGCTTTCTTGCCCCACCCCGACCCTGTCCTCCTCTTGCCGAAGCCTTATAGTCCTGGGGGGCCAGCTAACTTCAACCCTGGCCAAGGAAAGAAAGCCTCAAACTTGACAGACTCCTGGCAGGAGGGAGACAGATTACAATCCCAGGAAATGAGATGATGCAGAGAAGACAACAATAAACAAAACCCCATCACACCAGCACCTCCAATCCTGCTAAAATCGAGGTTCCACGGTCATCCTGGCTATGTTGCAATCACAGCTTCTTGTTTTCTGGCTGTGCATTCCTGAGCGAGTTACTTACCTGTGTCTCAGTTCCTTGGTCTCTAAAATGGGGGAAATAATAGTGTTGACCACACAGAGTTATTGTGAAATTAAATGTAAAAATCTGAGAACAGTATCTGGCACACAGTAAGTGCTCTTAATAGGTTAGTTTTAATTTTTATAAATTCATTGTTTTATATTCATATTAAGTATATCACTATATGTACAGGTAAAGCAACATAGTAGCAGCCAAGTTCAAACACTCGAGTTCATTGATACTAAGCATCTACAGACTGATTCATAGCCTGACTCTCCCCTCCCTTATCCACCCAACAATCTTCAGAATGATGCCCAGCCTCCCTTTGAGCCACGCTAAGCATCTGCCAGTGCATAGCACTCTGATGTGCTGTCTCTCTTCTTAAAGAAAAAAGTTAAAAGAAGGGATTAAAATCTCAAAAGCCTCTATGGACCAGGAAGGTAAAGTAGATAAGTAAAGGGAGCCTAATGTTATACATTAAGGAGTAGTGGGGACTATGGTAAACTGGAGAACCTATGCCCCATTTAAGGAAAAGTTGCTACCAGCTCTAGCCAATTTTTGCCAGGGAGGAATGTACGTTTAGGGTTGGCACATCTTCTAAGTTTTCAAGGGAAGCCAGAAATCCAGATTTTTATGTGAGATCTCCTGATTTTCAAGTATTGGCACATAATTCATTATTTTTAAAACATGGAAATCCTGGCAAGATACACCTGTTTGTACCCTCTGAGTGGAGGGTCAGAGCCCTCCCAGCTGTTACAGACTGCCAGGCAAGTGCCCTCTCCCTGCAAAAACCAGAACATTCTGGCTGGGCTGAAGCAACAAGGAACTCTAGACAGATCTTAATTAAGCTCCAGGCAGAACGCCTATTAGTTGATAAAGGCTTTGGGAAAGAGCGAGGGAAAGAGTCCCCTGAGGGCCGAAGCAGTGGAGGAGAGCTGAAGGAAGGAGGTGGACTTTGAAATGGGCTTTGAGGGTTGTCAGCACCAGGAAAAACTGAGGAACAAACCACAGTCCAGAGGAGGGACGGAGGCAGATGGGGAGCTAGAAGGAACTGAAATCTGAGGCTCAGAGCTTCGCCCATTCAAGTGTGGCTGCAAAACGGAACCCTGCAGCACTCTCTGGAGGAGAGGCATCAGGAAGGCGAGTGTACGCTGCTCTGGGCTGCTGGCACTTGGAGACAGCCCTGAGGATGCAGGCTCCTCCCGGGAGAAAGGACGGGGCATGGTTCTCTCCATGTGCCCTTCACTTAGCTGGAAGTCCTCTACCCCAGGCGGACTTCTCTCAGCACACGGATCTGCCTACGTGTAGTCTCCCCTGCCAGAATGTCAGCTCTTCTGGGGCTGGAAATGTGTCTTTTGTATCTCGAGTGCTTGCTCAGTGCTTGGCATATAGAAGGCTCTTAATGAATGTGTGTCACATGATCCAGTGAATGAAACCAAAGAACGAGAAGCAAGACATCAAAGAATAAGGTGCACGGCCACACCTCCAACCCTGAAATGTCCCCCCAGGACAGGGAAAATGACAAGGGCATCAATGCACATTGCACAAAGCAGCCATGCAGATGTTGGCACAGAGGAACACCTCACATGGGATGCTGGGAAAAGGAAGTGACATCCCAAAATGGCCAGAGTCAGAGGCCTAAAACAGCCCCAAAGCCCCCAGGAGACGGACCCAATGCATAAGCTCTCAGAGCTCTAGTGAGTGTCCTGGAGCATTCTAGAACTAGAGTCAGGTATAACCCCTTCCCTGGATACATGGTGCAGCTGAGAGGCTCAGGGCGCCGAGGGGACTTGTGTTCAATCACACAGCTAGTCTAGCGGCACAAGCTGGACCAGAACCCAGGTCTCCTGACTCCCGGTCCAGAGCACCCTGGACTAGGAGCCGAGCTGGGACTAGGGAGAGGTGGGTGGGGCACTCGCCGGGGGTGTAAAGTTTAAGGAGGCACCAAAAAGCTCAGGAATCGAGATAAATAATATTTTGATACAATATTTTTTTTTGAAAGATTTGCCCTGAGCTAACATCTGCTGCCAATCTTCCTCTCTCTGTTTTTTTCCTCCCCAAAGCCCCAGTACATAGTTGAGTATTCTAGTTGTAAGACCTTCTAGTTCTTCTAGGTAAGCTGCCGCCACAGCATGGCTACTGACAGACGAGTGGGAACCAGACCAGGCCGCTGAAGCAGAACACACCGAACTTGAACCACTAGGCCCTCAGGGCTGGCTCTGATATGATAATTTTTAAAAAATAAAATTTAGTGCAGAACAAATCCCTGATGAACAAAATATCAACTTGTAAAATAAAGACTTAAAGAAAGTTATTCCTTTGCATGCCTCAACCTCACCTGCTGGACCCCAATCCTGCCCAGGAGTAGGAGTCCTGAGGTGACCGTTGACTGAGACCCAAAGGAACTGGTTATGTGGAAGTCTGCAGGAAGATCATTCCAGGCAGAGGGAGGCAGCTTTCTTGGGGTGTCCAAGGCACAGAAAGGAGGCAGAGTGCCTGGAGCAGAGTGACTGCAAGAGAGGTGGTGGATGAATGTCCCACGTCCCCATCCCCACCGCGACTCGCAGAGCAGTGCTTTTCCTGCAACAAGCCATGCTCAGGGACACCCAGTTAGACTCCCTGCCAGGAGAGCTGAAGGAGAAAATCCCCCCTATTCCACTGACTCCCACATCCCCAGACTCCTCTCTAACTCTCACCAGTTGTCTTGCAAATCTAAGCCTTTTCATCGTGAGGAGGAGAATGGACAAAAAAGCTTGGACAGCTCTGGACAACCCTTCATGCCATGGAAAAACAACCCAGGACTTTATGACTTACTGACAGTTGGTTATGAATGGGAGGAAAGCATATTCTTAAACTGCTGACAGTGACTCCCTTTTAAGGTATTTCATCCGGGCCAGCGAGGCCACATCCTCCCCCTGCCCCCACTACTAATAGCAGCTGGTTTTTCAGTGACAAGTTGGGCTTTTAGGTCAGACAGGCCTGGGTTCAGATCCAGCTTTACCATTTACTGTGTGATCCTAGACAGTTTACCACGATGAGAGGGCAGCACCTCCTGCTTCCAGGGGCCCCGTGTGACTTAAATGACATGATGTGGGCTGAGGGGCAAACCACAGGCAAAGAGGGCCACGACCCAGCACCAGCACACCACTCATGTGAGGATGTCAGCCAGATCTCCCAGTGTTTCAGAAGAAAAAACTTTATGTGAAATCTCCCGATTTTTAAAGATTGGCAAATAATTCAAAATTCTAAAATATTTTTAGCCAGAGAGCCAAATAAAAGAGGTCTGCGAGCCATAACCCACTGACTGGCCCAGTCTGTGCCTCTGACGTCTACAAATCACCCAGCAGCCCACCCAGCACCTCGTACGTGCTCAGCAAGCATCCATCGTTCCATCTTTCCAGAAAACTCTCACAGGCATCATCAGCATCCCTTTCCACATAACAGCTTGGGAAGGGATGCTTCTCAGGAGGGAAATGAAGATACGAAGAGAAGAGCTGAAAATCTGGAAGGCTCTAAAGGGAGGGAGAAACTGCAAAGAGGGAATTCCTTAAAAGGATTTAAAAGAATTTTATTGGACATAGTTTAGCACAAGTCGGGGATAAGATCAGGCAGTAATTTAACTCCCGGGCACAGCAACTGAGTCTGTGCATGTGGGGGGTGCATGGGGGCGGGAGGGAGGGATCGTTCTTACTGATGGTCTCCACCCGGTGTTTCCGGGTCTTCTGTCCACAGGTCACCCCAACATTTGACTCAGGTACACAGTGCTCTGAAAGGCCCAGCCCCCAGGGATAGCCCCTCTGAGATACTCACAAGGTTCAGCTAATCCTACACAATAGGAAGCAAGGCTCTAGTCCACAGCGGATCTGGTAGCTCATGGGAGCTCTGCAGTCAGATCCAGCTGGGTTAAGTTTCAAGTCTTCAACATCAGTGGTTCTCAAAGTGTGATCCCCAGAAGAGCAGCATCAGCATGCTGCTCCCCAAACCCACCGAATCCGAAACTTGAGGGGGCAGGGGGCAGCCATCTGGGTTTTAACACGCCCTCCACAACAAAGTCTGGGAACTCCTGCTCCACATCCTCATCCTGTGGGCTTCAGCAAGCCCTATGTCTCTCTGAGGTGATCAAGTCTATCCCACAGGATCGTCCTGAGCGTTTCTACAGTGTTTATTTCAGAAGCCTGGTCTGTGTTCGCCTGGCAGTGGAAGATGCTGGGGGAGAGCACATAGCCCTGGCCCTGATGGAGCTTGACGGCCTAGTGGCCAGACAGACAACAAGCAAGGAAAAAAGATACAAATGCCAATTTTCAGACAGAAGAAGAAGGCAGAGACCTGATGCACCACCTAGAGCTGTGTTTCTCAAAGTGTACTCCAGGGACCACCACACTGCGAAAGCCCACATGCCCTCCCCAACACCCCTCTCTGAGGTCCCTGCTTTTGCTCAAACATGCCTCCTCTCTCCTGCCTCAGGGCCATTGTCTTTGCTGTTCCATCCACCTGGAACGCTCCCTCCCCAGATCTTCCAAAGATGGGCTCCTTCTCCTCGTTGAGGGCTCAGTGTAAATGTCACCTCCTCAGAGATCTACCTAAAGTGGTCTCTCCTCTCGCTCTGTACCCCCCACCCTGCTCTGGCTTCTTCCTTGTCTTTCTCACAGACTGCAACTGTGCGCTTTCGCGGTTTTCCTGGTTCTGTCTCTCCCCCAGCAACTGAGTTCTTGGGGGCAGGTCCTTGTCTGTCGCGGTCGCCTCCACAGCACCAGTGAGCCAACGTTTGCGAATGAATGAACGCTCCATCCCTAATTCTCTTCATGAAGGCCCAGAAAGAGTGGGCACTCACAACTCCGGAGCCTGCTCCCCACCCTTGAAAAGAAGGCCACAGGCGGGACCCACAGCAGGGCTTCTTCACGGCCTTTCTTGGTTCTCTGATGGTGGAAAAACGCGGTAGAGACTGGAAGGAAAAGAGGAAAGGAGGGTGCGAGGCAAGCGACTCTAAGAGGCCGGCTCTGCGGTGGCTCCCTTCCGGACAGAGCCCTCCAACCCAACCTCAGCAAAAGCGCGACTCCTACCAACTCCGGGGCGGGGCGGCGCTCCCAGCCGGCTGCCTGCGCTCCGGGCGCGGGACGCTGGGATCCCACGACCCATTCCGAGTGCCCAGCCTGGGCCGGGGTGCGGGCGGCTGGGCCACGCGGACTCCGGGGCGGTGGCGCATGCGGGCCTAGAGGGAAAGGCACCTGGCGTGGCCCGTGCTGACCCTAAGAAGTTGACGTGGAAGGCGCGTGCAGCCCGGGTCCCGCAGCAGCATGAGGGGCCGAAGGCAGCGGTGCACTGGGACCTTCAGGGAAAAGCACAGGACACCGCGCGTGTGGCCCCGCGATGTAGAAGCGCGTGGAGGACGCGGCCCCCGGACAGCGGAGCGTGGGGACTTTACACGGCACGTGTAGACCCTGGGACAGTGGCGCAAAGGGTCCACGACCGGCGGTGCCCTTAAACCGCCAGGGATAGCACGTGATATGGCGCACGACCGCAGGAGGCTGGCGCACGAGGGGCGCGTGCAGCCCCGGGGCAGCAGAGCGCGGGGACCTGAAGCGCGGGCGCGGGTGGGCGCAAGAGCAGCGGCGCGCGGGCGGGGGAAGGAGAAGAAGGGGGTGGCAGGGGGCGCTTCGCGCGTGCAGCGGGGGCCGGGGCTCTGGAAGGTGTCGCGCGGAGCCCTGCCCATGCGAGGGACCGGGCCGCGAGCTGAGCCGCCCGGACGCCCGGTGCCCACGCGCGTTGTGCCTGCCGGGGCTGCGGGGCGAGGCCGGGCGCCGCGCTCTCCGCTGCCCGCCCCCTCTCCCCGCCCCGCGCGCAGCCCCTCCCTCCGTCCCGCCTCCTGCCCGGCTCCCTCCCTCCGCGACTGGCGCGCGGCGCACTCGGAGCCCGGCGGGGACCGGGGCGCAGAGGCGGGCGGCCCTGGGTCCGAGGCAGGAGCGGAGCTGGGCCCGGGGGCCCAAGTTTGCCCGTGGCTCCGAGAGGCGGCGCGGGCGCCCCGGGCGACTTCCAGCCCCTTCTCGCGTCCTCGCCGGGGACCCGGTGGCAGCCCGGGGGACGGAAGCCGCGGCACGGCCAAGTCCGAGGCGGGGACGCCGCGACGGGAACTTGAGGTGGGAACTTGGCGCGCTGCAGCCTCGCCGGGCGCCGCCGAGCCCCCGACCGGCCCCCGCGCATGCAAACTCGGGCTCAGGGGGCGCTGCACGTAGCTGTAGCCCCGAGCTCCCCTGCGGGGGCCTCGAAACCCGCCGAGCGGGAAGGCTAGGGCGACAGAAGACCCGGGGACAGCTGCGGGCGGCGGCGTGGGGCGCGCTTGCCGAGGTCACGGTGCGGGTCCAGCTTCAGTTCTTCCCGAGGGGTCCCCGGGGCTCCAAGTGCTGGACGTTCGCCGCCGCGGTGACCGGGCGGGGGGCGCATCCTGGCTGTGGCGGAGATTTCTCGCCGCCTGGCTGGATCCAGGGAGGGGGGAGGCGGAAGGGGGGCGTCTGTCACTCGCTCATTCACTCTATCCTTAGGCACAGAATGGAGCATCCCCACCAGTGGGCTTTATTGAGTCATTCATTAACTCAACAAGCTCTTATTGAGCGCCTACTGTGTGCTAGGCGCTGGGGATTCCGAGACAGCTCTGTTCACTGGAGGCTCCAGCCTCTGGTAGGGAAGGTGGGTGGTCGCCTCCTCAGCCTCGGAGCTTCATACCCCGCGGAAGCGGCTCAGTTTGAATGGATGGGAGCCTTGGAGTGAGGAAGGAAAAGAGAGAAGAAGTTCATCCATTCATGGATTGGACAAAGATTGATTGAGCACCTACTGTGGGCAGCTCAGCATGCATGATTTCATTCATTTCGCAAACAGTTCTTGAGGCACTGTGCTGGGGAGAGAGCAGTGGAGGAGAAGGACGGGGTGGGAGCCGCGTAGCAGCCTAGAGAGAAGTGGCGATTAAGACCGAGCCCTTCCCTTGAGGAGGCCCCAGCCCTGTGACAGGCTGAAGGTCACTAGACAGGTTGCAGCATGGCCTTTCCTTGGCTCATTTAATATGTTCATTCTCAAGGGGAAGGGGAGGCTGGAATAGGTTCTTGGACAGGAAGAAAAGGTCTTTAAACAGCTCCCTGGGGGTGGTGGTCATGGGGAGGGGTGTTGAGAAAGGCTGATCTAATCTGACTGATGAAGGCAGGCTCCCAGCAATGGGGTTTATTAGTTGCCCATTCCGCAGGCATTTTCTTAAGCACTTGCTATTCTTAAGCACTTAAAGGGTGCCAGGCACCAAAGTCCCCCAGATAGATGAGACAGACCCCCTTCACTGACACCTTGAGATAAGTGCAGGGGGAGGTGAGAGGAGGGGCAGGAACTGCTCTGATTCACTGCATGTGCGTGGTGGGGGGAGGCCTGCCTCTGCGAATCTGAGCGGAGGTTTATTCACTAGGGTGTGTTTGATACCCACACATTACTGCAGCCAGAGTCACTATGGGGGGCCTCGCCAGAGCATGTCTCCAAGGAAAGTTCGGCACTGCTGGAGACCCAGCCCCAGTGCTGGGGCCAGGGGAGGGACACATGGCCAGGGCATGCCGTCTTTCTTGAGTGGACTTCTCGGGCTCTGCCGGACCTAAGCTCAACCCGTGTGTCCTCTGTCTTGGAGCTCTGCAGAGGCACCTGCTGAGTGGGGAGGGAGGGAAGATGTGTTTGAAAGACAGGCGAGGATGGCCCCTGGGGATTGCCCCCATCAGTTATTCCCTAACCCAGCCCGTTCCAGTGGAAAGATGTCTGTCATGGGACACACTCCAAACCTGTGGGGAACCATGAATGTGCTGGAAACGAGACAGCCTTGATTCCTGTCCCGAGACTTAAGAACTCAGGCTGGGGGCACCTGGAGCCTGACTGGGGCAGATCTGGGAGCCAGGCTCCTGTCCACTGCTGCTTTGAATTCTCTACGCGGGACACACAGCTGGGCTCTGGCAAGAAGTGCGAGAGATGCCTGGAACCGAAGAGCAAAGAGATGTGTCCCGGATGCAGGGCTGAGAGATGCAAACCCGGACTAAGGAATGAACCCCCAGCCCCTGAAGGGCGTCTTGACTGGGCTGTCCTTTCTCCACATCCCCTTTCTGAATCTGTGATCAAGAGTCAGCATTTCCGGTTGCCAAAGATACAGGGGTCTGGGAATCCACTCTTGGACTCATTAAACCCGGAAATGGAGGCCCTGGGTGGAAAATGGCGGCTGGAAAAGCCACTCTGGATAGAATTAATACAAAGGGAGAGGCAAGGAAGGCTAGTTGCAAGCTCTCAATCACGGTTGGCCATTTTTATTATAGAGCAGACAGTATTTGATTAACAAAATCAGAACATGCAGTGGATGTGCTACAGATGAGGTCTGATTTGTGCCTTGGATTCTCCCCTGCCCTGTGGTGTCTGTGCCACACCCCGCGCCTCCCAGGCCAAGCGGGCACGACCATGCTCTCCCTCCTTCCTTCCTCACTTCCCCAGAGCCTGCAGCCTCAACACTTACTAAGGAAAGAGAACTGAGGGATTGTTTAAGCAGGTGTCCCCTTCCTGCTGCCCCACAGTCCCCCTTGGTCCCCCCAGCCTGCTCCTCTACTGATGCCTGTGTTCCCAAATTTCAGCCTGCAAGGAGACCAACAGAAAAGGACTTTCTGGCTCCTACCCCAAACACTTCCTGGTAGGAGGCAAATGTGCGTTTGGTGTTAATTTGCCAGCAGCAGAGTGGGGAGGCCCCAGACGCCGCCTCTGTCTTTTTTATAGCGGTGGAGACTGGCACGTTTTCTCATTTGGGGGCAGGAGGGGGATGGAGGGAAGAGCCCAGCTCCCAGCAAATATCCCCCTCAAGGGACTTGGACCCCAGCTCACAGGAAGCAGGCCTGAGGTCCAGCATGGTTGGATGGTGACGAGGATGGATGGCAGGTAGCTAAGAAAGACAGATTCTCGCGGGTGCAGCATGTCTCAGAGATCCAGCGTGCCAGGACCTGGGCCAGGCTAATGGCTGGATCCGTTTTGATTAATATGTTAATTGGGGATTAATTCAGCATGACCCGCCCCTGAGTCAGCCCAGCTAGGAACCCTAACCCTGACAGATGAAACCGCACTGGCAGGGGAAGGGCAGTGTGGAGAGATCGAGGGTCCCCTCGACACCTGCTCGGAGTTAGAGAGTGACACAAGTTGAGAAGTGTTGAGGGAGAGAAACCAAGGCCCGAGGGGCTCAGGAGAGAAATGCTTTTCTTTTAGAAAGCTGCCTTGGAGGTTGTGTTAGTTTCCTCCTGCCACATATTACCACTAGTTTGGTGGCTTAAAGCAACATAAATTTATTATCTTACAGTTTTGGGGGATCATAAGTCCAAAATGGGTCTCATTGGGCTAAAATCAGGGGTCAGCAGAGCTGTGTTCCTTCTGGGGGAGGATCCATTTCCTTGCCGTTTCCAGTTTCTAGAGGCTGCCTGCACCCTTGACCCTTGGCTTCGTGTCACTCCAACGGCTGCTTCCATCATCACATCTTCCCTGCCTCGGATCTTCCTGCCCGCCTCTTATAAGGACCCTTGTGATTACACTGGGCCCACCGGGTGATCCAGGATCATGTCCCCATCTCAAGATCCTCAATTTAATCACACCAGCAAAATCTTTTTTGCTCTGTAAGGTAACATATTTGCAGGTTCCGGGGATTAGGACATGGACTTCTTTGGGGGACCATTATACCGTCTACCATAGGGGCATGCCTCATCAGTTTATGTTATGGGTGGGGAAACCGAGGCCCAGCGAGGGAGTGACTTGACTTCAGTGCCAGGTGACGGGGAGAGCCAGCACTGAAGTCCCTGCTCTGGAAGGTGTTTTCTGCTTCACGTTCCTCCTCTGAGAAGGGAAATGTGAGGGGAGTTGTGGGGAGGTGCCAAGCTTGCTGCACAAAAGCCGCTGTAGCAAACACAGAGCTGTTCCACTGTGCCAGGCGCAGCCCCAAGCCCTTATGAGGCAGATGCAATGATTACCCCAGTTTACAGCTGAGGACGCTCAGGCACAGAGAGGTGAAGTCACTTGAGTGAGGGTGCACAGCCTGTAAATGCTGAGCCAGAGGCCATACCCTAACCCCTGGCTGGTTCCTGTCTACACTACTGGAGAGCTCTTCTGCCCGGAGGCCAACTCAGAATTTGACAAAACCAGGGTTTTTGCTGATTTCTTACTCTGCTCTTGTGCAAATACACAAGAGGAATAAAGATGTTTCCCCCAACCGTGGGTAGTTGCCTGCTTTCCCCAAAGACGTTCCAAAAGCTTGTCCGTAGAAAATAGAGACAAGAGATTCTGTCCCTGGCTTGCTGCAGGTAGTGGACACACACACGCACGCACGCACGCACGCACGCACACACACACCCCCCCCAGGAACCAAGAATCTGGGGAGGCAGTAAAATACAGAGGTAAAAGAGGTTTGACTTGGAGTCTCACAGACCTAGTTTGATTCTGACTTCATCCTTTATCACCAGAGTCGTGAGTGTTCACTTCTCGAAGCCTCAGTCTCCTCATCTGTAAAATGGGGGTGTTAATGGTACTGCCTGCCTCTTGGAGAAGGACGTGGGCTCACACAATTAAAGCTCTTAGCACAGCCCCTGGCACTTAGTGAGTGTGCAATTAAGAGAGGCTGGTTGTTGCTGTTACAGCCCAGTGGGCGTGCAGCACTCTCTCCTCATCCTTCCCTCCCACTCGAAGAGGGACAGAGAGCTCGGTCCTAAGGGATGGGCATAGGACTGGAAGAGCAGAGTCAAGAGAGGCCAGTGATTTGTTGAAATCCTGGAGAGAAACCCAGGAGGTATGTTTGCAGTTGGGATCAAGACGCAACAGTTTCTGGAAACCTTTCGTGTCCTTGATGGGATGTGGCCATGGGGACGAGAGATCAGGTGACACTGCTAATTCCTGCAGCAAACCTCCACTCACCAGATCCTCATAACAGCCCTGGAAGGTAGGCACTCTTATCCCACCCCGTAAGAAGGAAACAGGCTCAGAGAGGGCCGGTGACTCAGGGGTGCAGATGGCTGTCTCAGGCCAAAGGGTTATTAGTGGGATCAGCAGTGATGGCCAGGCCAGCCTGGCTTGGCCCTTCATCCATCCTGCCACCTCCTCCCCAGGCCCTGCACCCCGACCCGTGGTCAAGCGCTGACCACAGAGCAGCCTCACGGTGGGGCTGCCACTCAGAACTCTTTTTGGTTTAAATGATCATTTATCTTTAGAAATGTGTACTCAGCCCTCGGTCCTAGCTTGTGAACATCATCTTTCTCCCAAGAGGAAGGGAAAGAAATTGCAGGGGGAGTGCCAGCCGATCTGTGGGCTCACGAGGGGAAATTTGATCAAGGCAGCCCCAAAGCAGGTTTTTCTCTTTAACCAGAAGGGTTTCCACTTCTCCACTGAAGCTCCCTAAGTGTGGGACCCACAGCGCCTTCCAGGACCCCAAGGAGGCTGAGAAGCTGGGCAGGGGCTTCCCTCCAAAGCCCAGAGCAGCTGTCACCCCCCCAGCCCCGGGGGGGGGGTCTCCAGGCCTTCGTGCCACCCCCCTTTTCTCTCTCTGGATCTTCAGCGCACATAAGAATCTCTAGGGGAGCCTGTCAAAAATGCCACTTCCTGGGCCTCCCCCAGCGATTCTGCTTGGGAAGGTCTGTGTCTCCCCTGAGCGCCCAGGGCCATTGGGAGCCTGGTGTTTGGTTGTCCTTGTGCTCTTCATTTTTTTCTTTTTTTAACCTGGATTAAAACCCAGAGTTGTGTTCGCCACACTCTTGACTTCACAGCCCTCCTCCTCACTGGCCCAGCCCAGGCCGGCTCACTCACTCACCCCTTTGTTCCAGTCTCCGTGCTTACTCCCCTGCCCTGCCCCCAGGCACCCTCCCCCTGGCTGATATAGATCCTTACGTGTGCTTGAGTCTCTGTGAAATACGTAACGGTGTGTGTGTTCATTTGCATAAATAGCATGCTGCTGTTCTGTTTCTTCTTCCACTTGGCACCATGTTTTTCAGACTTAAATGTATTGCCAAACCTACATCTAGTTCCTTGCTTCTAATTCCTGCGCAATCTATGGGAGTCCGCCATCTGTATCTATCACTTGTCCGTTTCCCCCAGGATGGATGCTAGGGGACCTCACAGCACCAAGGGCAAGACAGGACACTCTTTCTTATACCTTGTTCCTCTTTTAGATCTGATTCCCCAGAAGCAGATCCTGAGTCAAGGATTTGAGTGCGAATAATTTATTACTAACAATGTCTGCCACAACCCCAGGGACCCGGATCTGGGAAATATAACCAGGAGTGGGATTCCTGGGTCGTAGAGCACCAGCATCCTTCGTTTCCCTCTGTACCCCTGATGGCTTTCCCAGAGGCTATACCAGACCACACTCCCTCTAGCAGTGGGCTCTGGCGGTCGGGCAATGCTGGGTTCAAATCCCGCTGGATCAGATTAAGAAAGAAGTCACCCCTCGCTGGTGGAGGGGGTGATGACAGACCCTCCTCATAGCTAATAATAATACAGCCGGTATCTGCTGAGGGTCCACTGCGTGTCAGGCATTGGGTCAAGCACGTCACCCATGTCATCTGTTTTAGTCCTCACCATAACTCAAGGAGGTAGGAGCTATTCATATCCCCATTTTACAGATGACGAAACTGAGTCTCAGAGGCAGGACATCACTTGTCCAAAGTCACAGAATGACTGGCCTTGAACCCAGGTCTTCTGATGGCAGAGCCAGTGGGCTCTTCCGCTTCCCCAGCTTGGTGTCCCCCAGCTGGAGGAAGGCCAGCTTTCTCTCAGCATCGCCTGTGTTCGTTTCCTCTTGCTGTTGTAACAGATGACCACAAACTGAGTGGCTGAAAACAACACGAACTTATACCTCACACTTCTGGAGGACACAAGTCTCAAATGGGCCTTGCGGGGCTAAAATAAAGGTCTCGGCAGGCTGCATTCCTTTCTGGAGGATCTAGGGAGAGTCGGTTCTTTGCCTTTTCCAGCTTCGAGAGGCTGCCTGCTTTCCTTGGCTCGTGGCCCCTTCCATCTTCACAGTGGCCGTCAGCATTGGCCAGTCGGGTCTTTCTCACAGCGTCGCATCACTCTGACACCCTCTCCTGCCTCTCTCTTCCGTCCTTTAAGGACCTTGTGATTGCATGGGGCCCCCAGAGAGTCCAGGATCATCTTCCCACCTCAAAGGCAGCTGATTAGCATCCCTAATTCCTCCTTGCCATATAATCTAACATATTCACAGGTTCCAGGGATTAGGATTAGGACGGGGACATCTTTAGGAGGGTTGGGGGGGCATTATTCTGCCTACCACATTCCCCCTAGTGGTGTCTACGTGCACTAACCACTCGGGCCTGGTGTGGAATGCAGCTTCAGCAGGGAAGTGGGTGCTGGGCGCTGGGCACAGGGACCACTAGCCTCTGGGCTTCGCCCTATCTCTGCTAGCCTGGCCCTCCTACCCTCTCCAGCCCAGCCAGATCAAAGCTACCAGCTAATACCACCCTCCCCAAACACACACACACACACACACACGATCATCAGGTCAGCTTTGGTGGTCCGACACCATCCATCCATGTGAGACACCCCATCCCTGCTCTCTCTGCAATTTGCCCACACCCTCTCCTGTCCATCACCCCCCAGCCAGGAAAGGCTGCCTCTAACTCAGGTCTCATCATAGCGCCACCTATCCGTCACCTCGGTGAACGGCACCCCTGGAATCATCCTAATTCATCTCTTTTCCTCTCACTACACTCCCGTCCCTCAGCAAGTCCTGTCAGCTCTTCCTCCCAAGTCCATCCCAAATCCATCCAATTCTCCAGGCCCCTCCACTGGTCCAAGCCTTGGTTGCCTCTTTCCAGAATGACTACAGGGGCTTCTAGCCTGGTCTCCCCAGCCCACCAACAGCCTTCTCCTGAGGACTCCCTGTCCCATGTAGAATAAACCCCAGCTCCTTGTCATGGCCCTGCTCCGTCTGGCACCTGCCAACCTTCCCACGCTCATCTTCTCCCACCTTCCCCTCACCCACTCTGCCAGCTCGCTCAGCCTTCTGTTTGGTCTTTGACCATCCATGCCCATCCCCAGGTCGGGGAGCAAGCTCTTCCAATTCCCTCTACCTGAGACACCCTCCCCCAGGTCCTCACAGGGCTGGCTCCTTCCCATCCATGAGGCTCAGCCCCAAGGACCCCTCCTCCGAGAAGCCCTCCCAGACCCCTCCGGCTAATGATGCCCCCAGTCATTTTCCATCTGTCACCTTGTTCCGTTCCCATCACAGCACTCACGACAGCCTGAAATGATCTGTGTACTTATTTAGAGACTGTCCCCCACTAGAATATCAGCTCCATAAGGACAGGGGCTGTGCCTGTCTTGTTCTCTGCTGTGCCTCTAGACCTAGCACAGGTCTGACGCGTGGTAAGTGTTGACTGAACGAGTAACAGCTCCCTCAGGACTCCTCATCCTCATCCCCACCATTGCAGCTCCTTTCTCAAACGGCTTCCTCTTTTCAGGAATCCATATAGAGCCTCAGAAGCAAACTCACTAATATTCATCATGCTCTAGAACTGACAGAGCTAACACTGCAGAGAAATTTTAAAAGACCAGACTTTCTGTGAGGGTATCAGGTGGGGTGAAGAGGAGCATCATTTTCCAGAAGCAGGACTGTGGGGCCTATTTGATCTATGAACTTCACTCGCGACTCTGGAGTCCAGCATTCAGAGCCATGCTCCCCAAACCCATCACACTGGGCTTCCCCAAGACCCAAGGCCAAGGAGAAGTGTACCCATCCTCATTTAGCAAATTCCAGCGTCTGGACCTCCCCAGGGAACTCGGGCCCTCCCTGGACAAGCAGTCTGAACGAAGCGTGCTTTTTCCTCTTCTCCGTACTGCACAGTCTGCTGGGACAGGCTAGCTTTCCACGCAGGATGCTGAGGCTTTAACCCACAGCTGACACAGTCCTGAGAGAAAGAAATGAAGAATCGCTGATTGAGGGAGCTTTCTGCTGGAGGGCGCGTGGGGAGGGCTGAAAGAAGCGATTCCCGGGGAGAAGAGGTGATTACAGCCCTGGGGGTTTCACAGGAGCCCCCAGGGCTTGCAGGATGAGACGAACGTTCCTTTGCCTTCATCACCATTCTCACTAAACAGAACATAATTTTTCCTCTCGTCTTTGGTGGCAAAGATAAAGCAGCAGAGCTGAACCGCGGCATCGCTGATGTGAAGAGCCTAAGAGGGATTCTTCCCACTCGTCCAAGGGATTCTGGCAGGCTCTGCCGGAGGAGACGGGTTCCAATTTTAGGACAAGTTAAAAACATTCTCAACATTCTAAAATCAAATCATTTTAATTTCAAACACAGGTGTAGCCTAGCTTTCCAAAACCCAATCTGTGAAACTAGCTTTTCCCAAAGATAAATGAGTGGGGTGATGATTGGCTTTTGTAAAAGAATTCCTGTTAGGAAGGATCCCCTTTCAAATGTGCAACCCTGCCCACCACTCCCCCCCGCCCCGCTCCTATAAAACTTTACTGTTTCTCATCCGCACAGGAGTGTGTGTATGTGTGTGTGTGTGTGTGCGTGTTTTCCCTGAACATGTCCATAGCACAGATTGACACTCAGATGTTGGAAATGGGTTTCCATTTCCAGTAGATTTTGCTGGTACCATTTGCTTCCATGAGGAATTGGGCTGGGGGAAGGATGGTGATATTAAAAAGCAAAGTATTAGAATCTTACTACTTTTCTATGCATTGGCTTAATTCTGGAGAGCTCTGTTGCTATAATCCAGGGGTCTCAAACTCAAATGCCTACAGGGGCCAGGAAGGAAACATACGTGAGAGAAGGGGAGTGGGTGTTAGGAAGACAATATGGAGGAGTGGGGACTGTGGTAGATTGCTGCATACATGCCCTGCCTAAAGGGGACAGCCATTTCTTGGCTGGAATTTAGGCCAAATGTTGCCCGGTAGTCTGATTTTTCAGGAGAAACCAAAAACATGAATTTTTACATGAAATTTCTCAATTTTCAAAATCTTCTCAAAGCCAGGCAAAATATCTGTTAACCAAATTCAGCCCATGAGCTATGACTGAATAAGCAACCTTATTCTAGTAGTGCAAACTCTTAGCTTTGAGGATTGGGAAGGAAAGAGAAACTGAGAGTTTGACCTCAGTTTCTGAGAAGTGCCCTCATCATGTTGGCCTCCCCGACAGGAAATGTACTCATTCGGTGAGCACTTCTTTGAGCTCTTACGCTGCTGGGTACGGGGATTCAGAGATGAGTAAAGCACAGTTCTTCCTCCACAGAGCAGGCAGTCTAATAAAGGAGCCAGGCTTGCACACAGATAATTCTAAAACCAGGTGGGAACTGCGGTGAAGATCAATGCACCAGGTATGGAGGAGGGGGACTCACTTTAGCTGGAAGAGCCGAGGAAGGCTTCCTGGAGGAGTGAGCATGCCTGTCCAGTGCACCCCTGTATCCTCAAGATGACGTGTGCCGATACCTGAGCAAACATGGCACCGTTGTGATAACTGTGCATGTCTTTGGACATTGCCTCTTATTTATGGCAAACGATATAGGTTTTCCATTTATGGAAGTAATACAAGGTGTCCCTTTAAGATAAATGCGAATAGTAATAATAGACAACAATTATTGAGTACCAACTATATGCCAGGCATGGCATTAAGTGCTCTTACGTACATAATTCATTGAATCCTCTCAGTAATCCCATGAAGCAGGTCATATGGTTACACCCATTTTACAGATGAGGAAATTGAAACACATCAAGGTTGAGTAACTTGCCTGGGCCGTGAGACTCCCAAGTCTGCCTGTAACCACAACATCAGAGCCTCTGGCCTCAGCACTGTGGATATTGGGGGCCGGATAGTTCTCTGTTGTGGGGTCTGGCCTGTGCATCACAGGACATGTAGCAGCATCCTTGGCCCCTATCCGCTAGATGCTGGTAGCGTCCCCCATCATGACAATCTAAAATCCCTCCAGACATTGCCACACGTCCACGGGGGGGACAAAATCGGCCCCGGTTGAGAACCACTGGTCTCCACTAAACTACTTTTCCAAGCTAAATAAATACAAAAAATTGGGGCGAATTTAAAATCAAGTGTTAAGTAAGTAATAGTACAGATGTTGCATGCCAGTCCACTGGGATGCAGCTTTGGGGGCCTGGGGACCATGTCTGATTCTGTGCTTGACCGCCAGCCCCCAGTGCTTAAAGCAGTGCCTTTTATAGCATCAATGAGGTGGATATGGAAGAATTAGGAAATGCTGAACCATGGTGTTGCTAGTTTCACTTTTTTTTTTTTTTTTTTTGGTGAGGAAGACCAGCCCTGAGCTAACATCCGATGCCAATCCTCCTCTTTTTGCTGAGGAAGACTGGCCCTGGGCTAATATCCATGCCCATCTTCCTCTACTTTATATGGGACGCCACCACAGCATGGCTTGACAAGCGGTGCGTCCGGTCTGCGCCCGGGATCCGAACTGGCGAACCCCAGGCCACCGCAGCTGAGCGCACAAACTTTGCTGCACCACCCGAGGGCCCGCTATTTTCACTCTTAAGTGAATTTCTTAGTCAGCTTGGGCTGCTGTAACAAAGTACCCAGACTGGGCGGCTTAAACCACACACATTTATTGCTCACAGTTCTGGAGGTTGGAAGTCGGGGTCAGGGTGCCAGCATGGCCGGGTTCTAGAGAGGACACTCTTCCTGGCTTGTAGATGGCTGCCTTCTCGCTGTGCCCTCCTGGTGGAAGGAGCCAGCCAGCTCCAGTGTCTCTTCCTCTTCTTATAAGGGCACCCATCCCATCATGGGGGCTCCACCCTCATGACCTCATCTAAACCTAATTACCCCCCAAAGTCCCGCCTCCTAATACCCTCCCATTGGGGGTTAGGGCTTCCCCTATGAATTTGGGGGGGGGGGGCACAATTCAGTCCGCAACAGCAAATATCTGCAGAACCGGCGTTGTCCGCCAAGACTGAGTCGTCACTGCAGTCTTTCCTTGCTTCTCCCCCCAGGCCCCAGAGGGATGTGAAGGCCCAAAATGACCCTCCTGCCGGGAGACAATTCTGATTACGACTACAGCGCCCTGAGCTGCGCCTCGGACGCCTCCATCCACCCGGCCTTCCTCCCGCAGAGACAGTCGCTCAAGGGCGTCTTCTACCGCCGCGCCCAGCGGCTGCGGCCGCAGGACGAGCCCCGCCAGGGCGGCCAGCCCGAGGACCGCCGGCGGCAGATCATCATCAACGTGGGCGGCATCAAGTACTCGCTGCCCTGGACCACGCTGGAGGAGTTCCCGCTGACGCGGCTGGGCCAGCTCAAGGCCTGCACCAACTTCGACGACATCCTCAACGTGTGCGATGACTATGACGTCACCTGCAACGAATTCTTCTTCGACCGCCACCCGGGGGCCTTCGGCACCATCCTGACCTTCCTGCGCGCGGGCAAGCTGCGCCTGCTGCGGGAGATGTGCGCGCTCTCCTTCCAGGAGGAGCTGCTCTACTGGGGCATCGCCGAGGACCACCTGGACGGCTGCTGCAAGCGCCGCTACCTGCAGAAGGTCGAGGAGTTCGCCGAGTCGGTGGAGCAGGAGGACGACGACGACCCGCTGGCCAGCGAGGACCGCGACAGCGAGGGCCCGGCCGGGGGCGAGGGCCGCCTGGGCCGCTGCATGCGGAGACTGCGCGACATGGTGGAGAGGCCGCACTCGGGGCTGCCGGGCAAGGTGTTCGCCTGCCTCTCGGTGCTCTTTGTCACGGTCACCGCTGTCAACCTCTCGGTCAGCACCTTGCCCAGCCTGAGAGAGGAGGAGGAGCAGGTAAGAAAGAGCCCAGAGCTGTGTGCGGGAGGCTCGCTGCAGTGAGGGAAGGCCTCTGAGGACAGGAGATAAAATGGTCTGCTGGACCACTGTCCTCCCAGAAGTCTACATCCTTCACCCCCACACTGCCACCTCCTCCAGGAGGCCTTCCCTGACTGTGCTGTCTGAGTAGCATCCCCATTCCCTCCTGACATCGTGTGTACATGTGTCCTGTCCACCTCCATGTTCAAAAATGAGCTCTCTGCCTGGCGTGGTCTCCACTGTGCCCTCTGTGTCAAGAATGATGTCCAGCATGGATGAGGCACTCAGCCACTCTCTGTTGAGCGGACGAGTGAGTGAATAAATGGATGATGTGATTTGTGATGTGTCTGGCCCTAAGCTAAGCACATGACATATATCATCAAAATTTATTGGAGTCCTTCCTCAGTCTTCCTAGTTCTCTTGTGTAAAAATATCCCGGAAACATTTTATGGGTCTTGAACATCATTTTTATTGATAGGGGTGTGTGTGTGCTCGTGTCTTCAAATAGTGAGCATTTCTTTGTGTTAAATGAGAGAATGCAGGCAAAGTGTTTATCCAGGACCTCACACGGGTGTGTGCTCACTTCTCAGGGCTGCCCCTTAGCAGGCAGTTCATAGGAACAGGGGCTGGGCTGCAGCTCTGCCTGCATCTTGTTCTCTGGGGGAATCTTCCAGCAGCCCCGTACGGGAGGTGTCCTCACGCTCACCTAACTGATGAGGACACTGAGGCAGAGCAGCTCGCCCAGACCCCGATCTGACCGAGTCCAAATTCTGTGTTCTTAAACACGGAAGTATGCGTCCCACATGGCAGGACCTCATTAGCCACGGAAGTGGGATGGTCCACACCGTGCTTTCCAAAACTTTGACTTGGTTGCCAACATTTAAAAGTAAGGTGTTTTTCATTTAAAAATTCAAACTCCCAGCTTCTCTTAAAATTTGTATGGTCGGGCCCCCTGGCCTGCGGTCCCTCATGGCAGCTCTTGGTGGGAGCTGGCTCCACGGGACATTCGTTCCCCGGGTCAGCCTCCTGATGTCTGAGACCCTCAGGCCTTTGAGTGGGAGCCCTGCCCACACACAAGGGTTCTGGAAGCGAGTTTCAAGACAGCCCGGAGTTTCACACAGGTGCAAATTACATGAGTATTGGAGAAATAGATATGGCAGTGTGAAACGAACATAAATGTCATGGCAGCCAGCATCTATTGAGCACTGGCTGTGTACCCTGCATGCGCTAAGTGCTTTATATGCTCTCTCTGATTGCACATTACAACTACTCACCACGTGCGGGTTTTTCCACGTACAGGTATGATGGAGGAAGTAGCAATGGCTGTTGCATTTGTAACTCACAGGGGGTTTCTGGGCCTTTTTATCTACATTGAATTTGAAAAATGAGTATTCAGAAAGCAGCCCTCAACTGGCAAAATTAACTTCTGATAAGCATAAAGGGCAGTGAGGAAGAGGGCAGGGCCAGAGCCACATGGCCTGAATTTGAATCCTATTCCGTCCATGCTGGCTGTGTATCTGTAGGCAAGTTACTTACCCTCCCTGTGCCTCAGTTTCCTCACCCGTCCACGGGGTCGTGAACAGGCCCGCCTCACAGCATTGTGAGGATTCAGTGAGTGAGTCCACGTGAAGTGATTGGAACAAGGCCTGCGCACGAGCGTGCGGGAAGTGCAAACTGTACGGATTATACGCGCCTGCCAAGAAAAGAGAGAAAACGCTCGTCGTTTGAGACCTGTTGGAAGTGCCTGTACTTCGTCTAGATTTCTTCTTAGCTCCAACATATGCAGTCCTGATTTTATCAGAAAATGCTAATAACACCACTGTTTTCTTCAATTTCTGATACTTGCTTTTTTTTTTAATACAGTCGTGTGTCGCTTAACGACGGGACACGTTCTGAGAAATGCATTGTTAAGCGATTTCATCGTTGTGCAAACATCATAGAGAGGACTTACACAAACCTAGACGGTGTAGCCCACTACACACCCGGGCTGTATGGTGCTCATCTGTGGGACCCCCGTCCTACGTGCGATCCACCATTGACCGAAACGTCATTATGTGGCGCACGACTGTAATACCTGGTCTGTTTCACGATTCAGTGAAAATGCTGTTCTCTCCCTTCATTTTGGGGACCAGTAGGTTCACTGTTTCACTTGCTCCTTAGCACACATTTGAGTGCCTACTGTCTTCAGGGACGGTGGGGCAGGCAGAGTGACCGGAATGAGCCTTCCAGCTTCAAGGAGCTTCACGTCTAGTGGCGGGGGGACAGTGACACCCCCATACATGTGAGACAAGCTCTTGTGAGAGGCCCCCCAACTGTGCTGGGGATACTTGGAGGGAGCGCACTCCAGGAAGGCTTCCCAGAGGAGGGGGCTTCCTGTCCCAGAGGTCTGAGACCTCTAAGCCCCACCCAGTACTAGTGCATCTCTCCGGTCTAACGGATTCCTGGAGAGCGTGCCATTAGAGCAGGACTAGAGAACCCGCTGTGCCCAGGACCCAACAAGATGCCCCAGGCTAGAACTGTTAGCGCCTTCCCTCTCTGCCAAAGTCCACTTTGAGCTTGAAGGTCAAAGCCTCTGGGGACCGTCTGCCGTCCAGTTATATTCCAGAGAGACAAGCTGGCAGCCAGCATGCCAAATACAGTGCACAGATGTGTTTGAGTGTTTAGGCCCAGAGACTGTTTCCTCTCTATTGAGTTATCACAACATTTAAAACCCAGGAGATTTCACGTAAAACTCCAGATTTCCAGCTTCTCTTGAAAGCTTCAGTGAGGCACCCTCAAGCCTGTTCGCTGGGGCAGTGATCCGAGGGTGCTGAGCAGGACGGCCTTGCTCTCCAGCGGGCCTCCACCCAACTTGGCCCTCCTCCGCCGTTTTTCGCTTGCCTGCCTGGCCTTGAGTTGGCACCTCTGTCTAAACACCAGTCCAGCGCTCTTCGGCCAGCCCGGTGGCGTAGCAGTTAAGTTCATGCGCTCTGCTTCGGCGACCCGGGGTTCGCAGCTTTGGATCCCGGGCCTACACACCAGTTGTCAGGCCATGCTGTGGCAGCGTCCCATCTAAAGTAGAGGAAGATGGGCACGGATGTTAGCACAGGGCCAGTCTTCCTCAGCAAAAAAGAGGAGGATTGGCAATAGATGTTAGCTCAGGGCCAATCTTCCTCAGCAAAAAAAAAAAAAAGGAAAAAAGAGAGAGAGACCCAATGCTCTTCCATCCATCCCAGTAACAAATGTGAGTTGATCGCCTGCCACATGCCAGGCCTTCCCACATGCTGGGGTACTAGCAGTGGACAAACTGCCCACCCTGTGGGGCTACAGTCTGCTGGGGCAAGGGGGCAGGCAAGGCGGGGGGCAGAGACAGACAATAAATGAGGCAAATAAGTAACTTATAAAGCCTGTTAAAACATGGTGGGCTCTACGAGCAGACAGCACAGGATAAGGGGAATGGGGGTAGGACAAAGGGGGTGGTCACAAAAGCCCTCCCCAGGAAGGTGGTATCGAGGCAAAGATCTGGGGGAAGGGAGGGTGGGTGATGTGGGTGTCTGGGGGAAGAGGAATCTCATGGGGGAAGCAGAAGGTCAAGGCCGGGCTTGGGGGGTGAGCCTGGGGTTGGAGGGGCCGTGAGGAGCCCATGAGGCTGGAACAGGCAAGCAAGGTGGGCGGGGGGTGAGGGAGTGAGAGAGGTGGTGCCGGGGCCACGGTACCCTGGGGCCAGAGGAGGGGACTAAGCTATCTCTCTGAGCCATGGAGGGGCTGAGCAGAGGCGGGACAGGGTCTGATTCATGTTCTCAGGGTCCCTCTGGCTGTGTGTACAAAATGGACTGTAGGGACCAGAGAGCCCAGGGAGGGCGTGCCAGCAAGAGAGGATGGGGGCTGGACCAGGTGGGGGCAGTGGACCTAGGAGAAGTGGTTTGATTCTGGAATTGTTTTAAATGGAGAGCCAACGGGATATCCTGAGGATTATATGGGAGGTGGCAGGAGGAGGCCAAGTCTCCTGTCCAGAGCGAGGGGAAAGGTGGGATTGCCGATGGCTGAGAAGGGAAACCACAGGCAGGTGGGTGTGCAGGAGAAATCAGGAGCCCAAAGAGACCAGATCTTATTGTTGCTGCCACAGAAAAGAAACGATAATTATGTGGCGTGTTAGAGGTGCTGGCTAATGCTACAGCGATACTAATCACACTGCAATACATAGATGGATCAAAGCAACTCATCGTACACCCTAAGTTTACACAATGCTATATGTCAACTGTATCTCAATACAAATAAATTTAAAAGAAGAAGAAGAAATCAGGGGCCTGGTTTAGGACATGACGAGTTTGAGACGGCTATCAGACGCCCCAGGGGTGACATCAAGGAGGCAGTCTGTCTGGGGTCTGGAGGTCGGGGGCGAGGTCTGGGCTGGAGAGAGAGTTGAGGAGTGGTCAGCGTCTAGATGGCACTTCAAGCCCGAGGCCTGGACGTCATCATCAGGGAGTGAGCATAACTGCAGAGAGCCCCAGGGCCACACGACATGGACAGGCGGGTTGGCCGTGCCCAGATCGCCTTTCACCAGGTAGCGCAGCCCCCCGCCCCACAGAGCTCCGTGCTCCTTGCTGGTGGGACCTCTGACCTCTCCCGTGACCTCTCCCCTCTCTCCCAGGGCCAGTGCTCCCAGATGTGCTTCAACATCTTCATCGTGGAGTCCGTGTGCGTGGGCTGGTTCTCCCTCGAGTTCCTCCTGCGGCTCGTCCAGGCGCCCAGCAAGCTGACCTTCCTGCGGAGCCCGCTGACGCTGATCGACATGGTGGCCATCCTGCCCTACTACGTCACCCTGCTGGTGGACGGCGCCGCCGCGGGCCGCCGCAAGTCGGGCGCGGGCAGCAGCTACCTGGACAAGGTGGGGCTGGCGCTGCGGGTGCTGCGGGCGCTGCGCATCCTGTACGTCATGCGCCTGGCCCGCCACTCGCTGGGGCTGCAGACGCTGGGGCTCACGGCCCGCCGCTGCACCCGCGAGTTCGGGCTTCTGCTGCTCTTCCTCTGCGTCGCCATCGCCCTCTTTGCCCCGCTCCTCTATGTCATCGAGAACGAGATGGCCGACAGCCCCGAGTTCACCAGCATCCCTGCCTGCTACTGGTGGGCTGTCATCACCATGACGACTGTGGGCTATGGAGACATGGTACCCAGGAGCACACCCGGCCAGGTGGTGGCGCTCAGCAGCATCCTCAGTGGCATCCTCCTCATGGCCTTCCCGGTGACCTCCATCTTCCACACCTTCTCTCGCTCCTACCTGGAGCTCAAGCAGGAACAGGAGAGGGTGATGTTCCGGAGGGCCCAGTTCCTCATCAAAACCAAGTCGCAGCTGAGCAGCATGTCCCAGGACAGTGACATCTTGTTTGGAAGTGCCTCCTCGGACACCCAAGACAACAGCTGAGGCCAGAGGACACGCCTCGTCACCATCACCACCAGGACACCCTCAGCCCCGCCTGCCCTCTGCGGCTTGAAGCCATTGTCATCACTGCAGAAGCCCTGGAAGGCACGTGCCGCTTCTGAGCGCGGCCCTGGCATAGGACTGACTGGAACCACACCCCAGGGAGGACGTCGCACCATCCGCAGAGGGCCCTTGCCCTCCACAAGCGAAGAGGAAGCTGTCCTGACCCCAGCACACAGCTGCGACCGTCCCCCCCCCCCCACACCCCAGCCCCTGTGTCTGTTTCCCTCGGTAAGGAGATGGCTTGTTCTTTCCACCATGTAAATAACATGCCCAGCAAAGACTTGCTTTATGGGTGTGCCTAGAGAAAAATATACAAACAGCAGCAGCAGTGTGTCTGTCTGTCTGTAGTGTGGATCATATGCAATTAAAGAAAACCTTTGAAAAAGAGAGAAAAAGCCTTTTGTGGGGCTCTCTTAAGAGAGGAAACTGTCTCCCAGCAAAGCCAGCCAGTGTGGGTGCCAGAAGGAACGGGGCCTGTCTCCCTGGGTCTTTCCAGCCTGATGGGCCCCAGTGGGTTTGGAGGAAATGGGAGAAAACAGAGAGCTACCTTTGGGAAAACTGCTGGTAAATACTGCATTCCCTCTCTTGTTTGTCTCTGACTCCTCCCACCTCCAGCCTCTCTTTCTCCCTTTTTCCTTTTCTCCCATCCTCTGTTCTCCTCTTTTGTACCTTAAGGCCTATTTTGCAAACTTTTCCCCCAAGACACCCCTAATAGTTGGGTGGACCCCAAGGGGCCTGTCAGCACTGCTGACCACAGGTGAAATCGCTTCATTTTGTCTCTAAAAACTAGTGTGGGTTTTTATTCTACTCCACATTTATTTTAATATTTGAAAAAAATGCTTTAAATCATTTACCTGAA
This sequence comes from Diceros bicornis minor, assembly GCF_020826845.1. NCBI lineage: Eukaryota > Metazoa > Chordata > Mammalia > Perissodactyla > Rhinocerotidae > Diceros > Diceros bicornis. The sequence goes on from NC_080758.1 coordinate 11,263,580, forward strand.
CCTAAATCGACACCTAGAGTGGGGTTGATGCTTCGGGAAGGTGGGCCATGGTCCCCAGGAAGTCTGAGAAGCACAGTCTGAAGCCCCCAAAGGCCTCGCTGTGCTCCCCGAAGACCTGCAGAGCCCCCGCCTGACCGGGAACAGCTCTCTGCCCTCACGTGGTATGGATGACGTGTGGTAGAGGGGGAACCCAGGCCAGCCCACCAGCTTGACTCAGCTGGCAGGGATCAGAGCCCCTCGGTGCCAGGATGGGGAGGGGCTTCAGCCCAGGTTGCAGTCACAAGTCTGTCTTCACCCTCAAAGATACGAAGATACGAAGATACGGCAGCATCACTTTCTTCTTCATTCCAAACCTCCTGCTGCCTTGGCCACGGCCCTCCCCTCGGCTGGCAGCAGAAAGCACTCTCTCAGAATCTGATCACACCGCTGCCCTGCCTAAATCCACCAGTGGCTGTCCCTCACGTTCAGAATAAACCCAATGCCCTGCGTGACCTGGGCCCTCCCCTCCCCTCCAGCTTCATCTCCCACCTCTCTCTCTGTCGCTCACTCCACCCAGCCACACTGGCCTCGGTTCTACTCCTCCCACGCACCCAGCCCAACCCACCTCAGGGCCTGCCCGCATTCAGATCCCTCTGACGGGCATGCCCTTTCTACAGAACATTGCATGGCTGGCTCTTTCCCATCACCTTTCTGACCACCTCCCTATAGACTCCACTCCAGCACCTCTGCCACCACCACTCTCCCCCCTTACCCAGCTTGATGTTCTTCATCCACTGATCGACCTCTGAAATTGCCTTGTTTGTTTCTCGGCTACTCAGTTACGGTCCGTCTCCCGCACAAGGAGGTCAGGGATACACTGGCGGGGACTCAGCGATACGGCTGACCCCTGACCCCCAGCACCTAGCACAGGTCCTGGCACCTGGTAGGTGCTCCATAAACATTTGTGGAATGAATGAATGAATGAATGAATGAAGGGAACAGGAAAGAGGGCCAGGAAGTAGAAAGCCGTTTGCTTTCGACGTGGGATGCCGGGGTGTCCGAGCACCTCTCTCTTTCTCTCTCTCTCTCCGGTGTGGGGCCCGGCTCTCTCAACGCCACACACTCGGTGATGCAGAGTGGAAACATCATCTGAGTCACGAGGGCCTTGTTACAGGCTCTCCTGACACCTGCTTCCAGTGACTCACGCCTAAAAAGTCAGTTTTCCAGTTAATTAACTCTGCCTTCCCCAGCCCAGTGGGTGTCACAGGAGACGGGCATCATGCTGGTGTGGTAATAATACCTTGATTTGTGGAGTGACCTTGTTTCCCCTCCAAAGTGGCTGTGAGAGACAGGAGACACTTGAAAATGCTAGACAGACAGAAAGGTGACACAGGAAGAGGTATACAGTGGAGCCCTTTAAAACTCAAGGGAGCGGAAGGCACATGCCATTTGGGGTGAAGGAGGGAACCCCGAATGGGGTGGCACTGGGAGGGAGCTGTGCCCCCACTACACTGAGGGCAGAGGCTGGGGCTGGGGGCACTGAGGGTCGAGGTTTCCGGCGTCTTCTTGCAGATTCTGACCAGTGCTGGTGGCTCGGGCCGAGGTCCAGACCTAGGCGCCTCTCAAGACCTCCCTTGGGACAAAGGGGCTCTCGATACTGAGCTGCACACCCAGAGTGGGGCAGAGGGGCCGTTGGCCCTAATGAAGAATCCAGAGGCCTCAGGACGCCTGACTGACCGCTTCTAGGACCATCATCACCTTCACGATCACGGCTTTTCCACTCTTGCTAGAGTGGACATTGCTAGCACATTGCTAGAAGCAATGTGAAATCTGACACAGAGAGTCCAGCTAGAAATCGGATCGAATATGATCTGTTCTGCCTGAAGCATGGGGGCACCATTCCTTGCCTCTGCCCTAAGGGGGCCTCCCTTTCCACCCCGGTGCAGGCGACTAACTCCACACAGCCCCCGGAGGGACGGTGAGTGAAAGTCACTGCTCTGGGGGAAACAGCAAAGCAGACCTTCCCCAATCTGATTTATTGTTTAGGTCACATGGTTCCCCTCATCTCCGGTTCAGCTCAGCGCTTCTGGAGGACGCACAGCAGGGGTTTGGGAAGCTGACTTAGTACAGATTCTCAGGCCCCAGCTCTGAGCAGGGCAGGACTTCTCGCCTGGGGCTCAGAATTAAAGAGGGAGCCAAAAACACTCAGAAATCTAGATACGTCATACTTTAATGCAGAATTTTTTAAAAATCAAAATTAATGTCAAGAATCCACAATGAACAAAATATCCAGATTTTGGATAAAGACAGGATCTGCCTCTGCACTTGCACAACCCAGCCCCACTTGCCTCTCCCGAGTTCCGGTCCTGTCCCCACACCCCTGGGGACACCCCAGGCATATCCTGCGAGACAGCTGCAATCGGCCGAGGGCAGGTCTCCCACAAAGCTCGGGGGGAGCCTTCAGCTCCTGGCACCCGCAGCTGCTGGGGCCTGGGCGCCCCATCCCTCAAGCGGACCAGGGCGGGCCCCACCACCACCTCCCACCCTGTGAGCGTTTCCGAAGCAGGCCCTGCCCTCGTGGGACCCACACGGCTATGGGGAGAGAGAGACAGTGAGCATGTGAATTAAAGAAAATACCTTCTGATGTCGGTGAGCTCAGGGTGACCTGGCAGAGAGTGGCTGGGGCCACAGGGAGGTGGAGAGCAGCCACTTGAGAGGGTCAGGGAGGGACTATCTGAGGAGGTGGCATTTGAATGGGGACCTGGAGGAGGGGAGGGGCAGTGATCCAAGCAGAAGGGACAGCCAGAGCAAAGCCCAGAGGAGGGGAGGACCAGACATTCCACCAGCCGTCAAGGGCACACATGGGCACGGAAACATGTCCCCGCTGGGACGCCTCCCAGGAGAAAACTCAGATATGCAAAGTAGACACTGAACAAACATTTCCAGAGGCCTGACTCTGAACCAAGCCCTATCGTAGCAGCTGGGGGAAAACCAAAAACAAGACAGTGGACTCCGTCCCTGCCCAGAGGTGCTGATGGGGAAGACGACACGTGAACGAGACATGTTCGCACATGTAGATGGACGGGGGCAATGCAGTCACAGGGGCTGCGGGAGCATGGAGGAAGACACCAGAAAATAAAGAAGGATTTCACTCAGATTTCCATCTGCTTAGATGGCCTCACATGTTTTCCTCCAGAAAAAATAAATAGGATTCCTCCTAACACCGGTTCTCCTCTCTCTCCCTCCCTTTCTCCCGTCTAGTCCGGTCAGCTTCTATCAGGAATCTGACCACTCTGCCTCCTCCAATGGTCCAGCCCCCATCCTCTCCCACCTGGATTGTTGTCAGAGCCTCCTCCCTGGTTCCCCTGCTGTCCTGCCTCCCCCCACATCTGCTCTCTGCACAGCGGCAGAGGGACCTTGTTAGAACCCAAGTCAGATCATGCTCCTCCTCTGCTCAGAGCACCCACCCACCCCCACCAACCTAGTGACTTTCCATCCTACTCACAGGCAAAGCCAGAGTTTCTCCCGGCCCCACCTCCCCAACATGGTCTCCTTGCCTGCCCTCATCTCTCCTTTCCAGCTACACCAACCTCTTCTCTATTCATTGAACAAGACCACAGATGATCCCACATCAGGGCCTTTGCACTTGCTGTTCCCTCTGCCTGGGAGACTCTTCCCCAAGATATGCCCACGTTACTTGCTCTCTCTCCTCATTTGAGTCTCTGCTCAAATGTGACTTAAACAGAGAGGCCTTTTCTGACCTCCTGCCCACAGCCCTGTATAAAAGACCACAGTCCCAGCATGCCCCCAGGGGATTAGCCAGGTCTTTTATTTTCTGCATTCTGATGCTTTGACATCTGGGGCCTTGCAGACCCTGGATGGACTGACCCTCCCAGGGTTAGCCAATTCCTAGAGATGGTAAACAACCACCATTTGAAAAGCGTGCTTTTCAAATACAAACCAACAATCCAGAGCCCACATCCCACGCACCTCCTTTTTCTGGCTCTCACGCTCCAGGCCGCTATCCCCTGCCCTAGTCAGCCCAGCCTGGGTACCACACAACCAGGGACAGCCCCCAGGTCCCAGAGCCCGCTTAAATCATTCAAACAGCCAATCCTATTCCTGCCTACCCCGTCTTGCCTGTTCCTTCCCTTGAAAGCCACAATAGAATTTCTTGCCCACAGTTCCACCTCTCCCTCTGCCTCTGCCCAGCCCTGGTGCTTCCTCCTGGGCCCTCCATGGTGTGCCGTGCCCCCTCCTCTTGGGATCTGTGAGAATAACAACTTACCTTTTCAAGGGCAGTCCTCTCCTGACCTGTTAGCCTGCCCACACCTGAACAGTAATGGAACCTATGTTTTAAAACGCCCAGGCTCCTTACCCGGCTTCATCCTCCTCCTGGTTCATGACATATTTATTTGCTCACAGTCCTTCTCTCTCCACTAGACGGCCAGCTCCCTGAGGGCAGGGACCTTCACAGCAGGATCCCCCATCCAGGACAGCGCCTGGCACGTGCAGCTGCTCAACAAATGAATTGTGAATCCCTTCCTTCCCAACAGAGTCTTACAAAACACACACACACATTGGCCATATCGTGGCGTTAAAATCTCATTAAGGGCCGGCCCCGTGGCTTAGCGGTTAAGTGCTCGTGCTCCGCTACTGGCAGCTCAGGTTCGGATCCCGGGCGCGCACCGATGCACCGCTTCTCCGGCCATGCTGAGGCCGCGTCCCACATACAGCAACTAGAAGGATGTGCAGCTATGACATACAACTATCTACTGGAGCTTTGGGGGAAAAATAAATAAATAAAATTTAAAAATCTCATTACAATCTCTTCCTGTTTACTGACATCACAATTATGGCAGGCAAATAACCGGTATTTGTCACCCAGGTCACCCGATGATTTCTGCTTGAATGACCTCTACCATGTGACTTGAGTTCCCATCAGCATCCTTGTGTTTTTGAGTTAAATGTACAACAAGATACTATGGGACTCTGTTTACAACCATAAAACACAGGCTGAAAGATCTTTTCATTTTCTTTTCTGAAAAGAACATGTTGCTTACCCAAATGACCTGTAAAAGTCCGAATAAATAAATTTGTTGAAATGAATTTAAAGCCACCAAGTGGCCTTGCTTTAAAAAAAAGGAAAAAAAAAAAAAAAGAACCTGAAAGGACTATATCCCAGGTCTGGGTTACTTGGTAGCTATTGGTCTTCCACCACGTTTATTGTTATATACACATGGGGCCCAAAAAAGAAGTTCTTAGAACCATTCTCTAAACGACAAATCCATTTAATATGTGGCCAGGATTGCTGCTAAACAGAGGCTGTCTCTCCACAAAGCCGATTCCGTGGAAATGGCTCCTCACCTTAGAAGCTCGGGGGTCTTCTGCAGCTGGCATGAAAACGACTCAGCAGTGGATGTGGACAGCTGTGGGGGGGGGAGCAGGTGGATAAGAAGCAAGACCCTTATCCTGTGGCCGCCAGCTATGCCATGTTATCCCACCCGGGGCTGCTGGCCTGTGTTTTGCTTTCAACGGAGAATAAATTGGGAGGCCCAGCTGAAAGCTCCTTCCCGAACGCTAAGATTTACGGTCTGTACAAAGACGTGGCGTGGGCCCTCCAGCCTCCTCCACATACACAGAGCAGAAACTGAGTCAGCCCAGAATTTCAGGACAGGGTCTGGGGGCGGTTATGAGGCGGCCTCATCTCCCTTGGGAAGGTCTAACATATCCACCTGCAGGGACCAGGGAAAGATCTGGAGGGGAAATGAGTAACAACCACTTGTGTCTGCAGAGTTGTGATCAGTGCTCAGATGTTGCCTCGCCCGCAGCATTCGGGGGCAGCCGGTGTGAAAGCCATCCCCGACTTCCGCACAAACGGGTCCTCCGTTTGCCAATCCCAGGGTTTACACCAACCGTGGTGATCCGGTTGCCACATGCCAATGCAGCATTAGCACACGTGTGACCCCGTCCTGGCCAATGAGACCCCAGAGGACGTCTACGTGAGGTTGCTGGGGACAGTCTCCCTCTGATAAGAGAAAGCCCTTTTCTCCTCTTCCCTCCTTTCTGCCTGGATGCTACTGAGAGAGGACGTGGGTAGAAGATGCTGTGGGTGTCCTGCCTGGTGCACGCAGCCCCGGCTGCCGTGTGTTGTCATAACTCACGGCAGTCCCCTCTCCAGGGAATCACAGGATCCAGAGATGCCCGCAAAGTTACACCCCCACCCCACCAAGGCAGCTCACAGCCAATGACCGGCTGACACTGGAGCCCCTGGAACTTGTTCTGTGATGCTGTTCATGCCTCAGAGCTCCCCAGGGGATCAGGCTGAAAATCAACTCCAGCTGAAACCACATCTTCGCTTATCTCTTTCCCTTGCTTAATGCTGCTTCCCTCCTCCCTTGCAGGTTTCTCCTGAGAGCTCGCCTTAATAAATCACGGGCACCTCAGTCCCCATCTCAGCCCCCGCTGCCAGGGAGCCGGACCTGAGAGCATGGGTGCCAGAGCTGGGGATAGCAAGTCAGAGGAAGGAAACCCAACCTGCTAAGAGAGGGGATCTGAAGGATGCAAAGAGCTTTCTTGGGTTCATGAAGATGTCGTTAAGCTGCTGAACCCACCCAGAGACGCCCACCTCCAAACCATAAATGTCTTTATGATTTAAGTTACTGCTACTTAGAGCCACCAACCATTCCAGTTTGCCTGGGACTGAGGAGGTTCCTGGGATATTGCATTTGCATTTAATATTCAACGCTAAACCCAGAGAAGTCCCAGGAAAACCAGGATGAGCTGGTCACCCTACTGCTAGTCAGGCGTTCTCTGCTTGCAGCCAGACGCATATCCAGCTGATGTGATTATTGTCCCCATTGTACAGTGGGAGAAACTGAGGCACAAAAGGCAAAATGATGTGTATGTGACCACACAGCCAGTTAGTGGCAGAGCTGGAATTAGCAATGAGAACTATTTTTGTGTGAGGAAGATCGGCCCTGGGCTAACATCCATGCCAGTCCTCCTCTTTTTGCTGAGGAAGATTGGCCCTGGGCTGACATCCGTGCCCGTCTTCCTCCACTTTGCGTGTGGGACGCCGCCACAGCACGGCTTGATAAGCAGTGCGTAGGTCCTCACCCCGGATCTGAGCCTGCGAACCCTAGGCTGCCGCAGTGGAGCATGCGAACTTAACTACTATACCACTGGGCTGGCCCCAGCAATCAGAACTTTTGACCTCAAACCCAGAGTTCTTTCTAAAACACCCAGTCAAATGAGGAACTATTACACGAACTGTGCCACACCACCTGCCAACTGTAGCGTGCACGGGTAGTTTGTCTCCCCAGCCTCCATCCCCCCAGCAGCTGGCAATGGCCACTGGGACAGAAACTCCAGTGGCCCATCCACCATCCACTCTCCTACTCCTCCTTACTACTCCTAACTGAGCCCCAGTTTTATCCAGCACGCTGCCACTGGGTATAAAGACTGTATTTCCCAGCCTGCCTTGCAGCTAGATGTGGTCAAATGAAAAAGTTCTGACCAGTAAGACATAAGTAAGTCTTGTAGGGGACTTTGAGAAGGCTCCGTAAAAGGGAGGAGATGGTCCTTCTTTTGTTCTCCTTGTTCCTGGAACATAGACCTGATTGCTGGATCTCTAACAGCCCTCTTGGACTGTGAGGTGACCATAAAGATATAAGCCAAGTGCTGAGAGTGGTAGACCAGGAAAATGGGAACCTGGGTCCTTGAGGACATCTTAGAGCTGCCACAGTCCTGGACTCCATCCTCCAAATAGGTGTTGGGATTTTTATAGGCCCTATCAGCAAAGACTCTCTCTCTTCCTCACTGGTTATAACCGTGAATGGTGTAGCTATGGGAGCCTAAGAAAAGAGCCAATACAGAGGAAACAGAACCAAGGGATGGAAAGAGAGAAACTAAGTTCTAATGTCAATGATGAGGCACCAGCAGTGCCTGAGGCCATCCCTTCCCCTGGACTTTTCATTCACATGATCCAATAAATTGAGTATCTGTCATTTTCACCAACTGATACATACCTGAATCAGAAGTCCAGGAAGGGTCCTGTGAGCTTTAGCATTTATCAAAACACCCTTAACAATAAGAGTGTCATAAAGCCAAACCGCACTCTAGCAACCGGGCGCACTTGTCTTCCGAGGAGTCAAGCCACATAATTTTCTTAATCTGAACCACACCGAATAGGCCCATACTATTATGTGGGGGGACAACTTCAGTAGCAGAAAGTGTTGCAAGTCCCAGAACAAACAGAAGGGTCTTGGACTTTGGAGCCAGAGAATCTTGAGCTCAATTCCCTGACAAGCCACTGCCTTGCTGTGTGTCCCGGGGCAAGTTACCGAACCTCTCATTCATCCTCTGTAAAAAAGGGACAATAATACCCACCATACCAGGGCGACATGAGGATTAAATGAAATCAAGAACAGAATCTGGCCCACAGTAAGCACTCAATACACAGTAGCTATTGCGATTATTGTTAATTATTCTCCAAAAACTCAACTAGCAACAAGGAAAGGGGTCTGATACATGAACAGCATACACAAGATAACGGGGTATGCTTTAGCCTGATTTTTTCTAACACTTCAAGGGACTTTCATACATTTCTCATCTGCCTGCATGGCCGCGGCTGCTAATTACAAATGCATGTTCACGCTTCGTTCCAACAGAGTTGGCAGAACCACAATTGGGAGATATTCTCATTAGCAGTTAGATAATGAATGTGGGGGAACTGCATTGTTGTACGATTCCTCGGGGATCTGCTCTCGCCCTTGCCCTCCCCTGCGGCCTGTGTGTATTCCCTCTGCCTCGATGCACGGCTCCGGCCACCTGAGAAGGTAGACAACTGGCTTCCACTCTGCTGGGAGGCAGCCTGGGCTGGTATAAAGGGCTGTGACCTGCTTCTACCACGACTAGCTGGGTGGCTCCAAGCTAGTTACCTAACTTCTCTGAGCACTGTTTTCCTCATCTGGAAAATGGGGCTAATGATAACGCCTTCCGCCAAGGGCTGTGTGGAGATGGGGAGAGGATTAAATGAGATAACGCTGTAAAGTGCCTGGCAAACCGGACGTATTTAGTAACAGTTTTTTCCTAAAGCCATTGTGTAAAAACTGAAAAGGGTATTATATCAGGCAGGATGATTATGCTTCTGAATAGCAGAAAACCCAACTCAAAGCGGCTTGAGGAGGGAAAAAATGTGGTGGAGGAGGAAGGAGTGTGGGGAGGGGACATTTATAGACTTGCATCACTGAAAAGGCCCAAGGTCGTGCCAGCTTCAGGTGCAGCTCAATGTGACGAGGAGTCAGTTTCTCTCCATCTTACAATCTCCACCTCGTTGGTTCACTCCCGTGTCCCACCTGGCAGCTCAAGACTTTCCCTTCATGATGATAACATGGCTGCAGCAGACCAGCCTCTCATCTTCTCAAGTTCAAGCCCAACAGGAAACAGCAAAATGCCTTTTGGGTAGCTCCTGCCAGAAGTCCTGAGATTCCCTCTGGAGTAGCTTAGACCATGTGCCCCTCACTGAGTTAATCAGTGAACCCATGAGCATGCAGTGCTCTGATTGGCCAGGCCCTGGGGACATGCTCCACCTCCTGGACTGACAGCAGATGGAGCAGAGCCAGCAGTGTCCCTCCAGCGCCCTCTGCTGAGAAAGCTTAACACTGCACTCACTGTGAAGGAGACATGCTCAAAGGAACCTGCTCTGTCCATTGCAGCAGAGCAAGTATTGAAGGGTGACTTTGGAGCCGAGAGGCAATAAATTGGTGACTGGCACACATCTCCAGGCCTGGAGCTGTAGAAGCGTCTGCCTGGCAGGAGCTTCGGTCAGAGAGAAATGCACAGCTGCAGCCCAGAACGGGAGGGAACAGCTCATAAATTCCCCAACACCCATCTTCTGCCATTGCCTCCCTTTGCAAATCCAACCTGAAGCCAAAGGCAGGACGCTTGACTGATACAGTCCCTAATGGTCAGCCTCCCAGGGCAGATATTGGGTCAGAGGAGCAAAGAGGGAACGCCCAGCTCAGGAGGCACAGTCGCTATCCCCATTTCACAGATAAGATAAGGAACTTGCCAAGGTCACGCACGACCCACGACCCATCTCCACCACACTGAACTGCCCAGCCCGGGAGCCATCGTACGTAAGCAGCAGCGAGACGGAGCAGGGTGATGGGGTTGCTATAACAGAGACTCGAGAGCTTCAGAAAAAGCATTCCTAGAAGCTCAAGTGTCAATATTGTCCCTCCAGCAATTTCAACAAACCTGCCTCTACTTGCTCAGGAGAGGGAGAGAGAAAGAAATTTTTATTTCAATTTCTTTCCAACAGGCAGCCCAGCAAGAGTTTCCGCCTGCCCAGGAACTATCTTTCATTTGCACATTGACTCAGGTTGCTGGGGGCTGAAAAGTAAATGAGATAACAGGAGAGAGGAGGAGAGAAGGATGCAAAATGCAGCCACACTGCACCCGAGCAGGAGGGACCAAATAACCGCAAAGAAAACCAAATAAACAGAGCGTGTGATGGTGCTCTTTGTGAGTGGTGTGTGTGGATTTTAAACAAAAATACATCCAGCTGCTGATTTTCACCACAAACCTGGGGCCTGGACAATCCAGTGGAGACGGGCCTGGGTTGTATTTGCCTCAGGAAATACAGATGCGCTTTTTGGATGATCAGAGCCTCTCTCCTCGTTGTGGTCAAAAGCAGCTGGTTTACAGTGAGCCTGCACGCACTCTCAACCCTTGGTACTCAAACTGTGGTCTGTGGACCAGTGGCACCTGTGCCTCCTGGAAGTCTGTTAGAAATGCAGACTCTCAGGCCCCAACCCAGACCTGCAGAAACAGAGTCTGCAGTTCAGCAATAGCCTGGTGATTGGTGTGCGTGGGGAAGTTTGAGAGAGAGTGGTCTAAACCCACACTGGTGGGACCAGGACAGGCAGGGACAAAGGTGAGAGACATTTGGCTTCGGCTAGGGTGACTGGCTGTCCCTGTTGGCCTGGGACTTTCCAGGTTTTAGCACGCAAATTCCTCTGCCACTGGAAGCGCTGATGACCCTCGCTGCTGCTCCAGCCACCTGTACCAGCTTCTGGGGCCCAGATGCTTTACAAAAATCCCAAACAGAACACCCCAGCTCCCCAGCGCCCTCAGGCTAAAGCCTAAGAGGTGAAGGGCCTTCTGGAGTCTTCCATGGCCTGGCCCCAACCCTCCTCTCCAGCCTCCTCCTTCTCCACCTCTCCCTCCTCTCTTGGAAGCTGCAGACATGTCGGGGTCTGCAACCAGGGCCGTGGGCGTGCAGAGGGAGGGGAAGTCAGACGCAGGCAAGCCACAGCTGATGGCACAAGGGCTCATGCCCAGACCTTCCAGTTTCTTTCGCCAACACCAGACTTGGCGTGTGCAGAGCTCCCTCTGCCTGGGATGCCCTTCTTGCCTTCTCCTCACTCCCTACCCGCCTCCCCAGACCCCACCGTGAGCTGCTGTGACTCTCTGCTCCACTGCTCATCCCAGCACCGACCTTGGGCCCTGCTCAGTGCACGTCTGCGGAGAGGTACGGCCGGTCCCATGAGTGGACAGTGTGTAACCGGACTCACCACGCTTAGCTGACCCAAGATTCTTGCTTCAGCTATGCAGAGGTTCTCAGCCCTGCTCACACTGGAATCTTCTGGGGGCTTTTAAAAGTTATGGATGCCTTGGCCCAATACCAGAGATTCTGGTCGAGAACCACAGAGATGAATCTGCAAGACATTTCTCCTCTGTCCTCACCCCAAAGGTCTCAAGGAACTGGGCAGGGGTCAGAAACTCAAATGCAAGACTACAGAGCCCAGACTGGCATCCTGCATGTTGGGAGAAGTATCAGATAGTAGAGGGTGGCAGGGTGTGGAGAGTACATGACCCACTCAAAGGCTGTCAACATTGCAGCCCCAGCAAGCACATTCAATGAGTGGCATTGAAATGAAATGAATTGAAAGTGGTTAAGAGGGAGCACCTTCCCCTTTCCGAGCCTCAGTTTCCTCATCTGTAAAATGAGTATGCTAATGATAATACCTATCTCACAGGGTTGTTGTGAAGATAAAATAACTTACTGCATGTAAAGTGCTAATGTTGCTTGGCACATAGTAAGTATTCAGTGAGCATTGCTGTAGTTACCACTATCTGCCAACCAGAGCCCACTGCCTGTGGGCTGCCCTAGAAGTTATATCTAGGGTGATATAACCCCCTGAGCCACCAGATTTATATCTAGGGTTTGCAGTGAAATTGTTTTTGTTTTATTTGGTTTTTTTGTCTTCTGAACTTCCTTCCAAAATTGAGGAGTCCCAAACTTTATGGTACAGAGCCAGCCTCCACCATTGGACTCACTTTCCCAGCCTCCTTTGCAACTAGGACACAGGCACACGACATAGACCCACCAATCAGATGCAGCTGCCCAGGGATGGCCAGGAAGAGGCAGGGATTGCACAGAATTCCTCCCGGTGCCTGCTCTGTGCCTGGGCTCCATCTTTGATGGCAATAATGGGAAACAGGAGTACGTATTCTATTGAACTTTGAAGGCTACATGGCCTTTAAAGAGAATCCCTCTAGTAGGCTCAGCCATTAACACCAACACTTCCCTTGTCATTCATAGGAATACAGCATAATGGCTGACAGCAGAGGCATTACTCAAATCCAGCCTCCAACTTTCTAGGTAGACAACCTTGGCCAAGGTAGCTTTCAGAGCCTCAGATTCCTCCTCTGCCAAAAAGGGGTGCTAATAATAGCACCAACCTCAAAAAGCTATTTTGAAAGTTAAATAAGGCAGGATATGTAAAGCCAGCACCTAAAACAGGGCACCTAACCATCAGGCACCTGCTCAGCATAAAATAAAATTATAGGGTTGCAATAGAAACCTATCATGTTGAAATATAGTTATCAAAATATTTGTAAAAGCAGTGGCTCAATAATAAATGTGCTTCTTTATTAACCCATTAATTAACAAGATAGAGCAATGGTGCTAATAATGACCATAACTTGGAGATTTTGCAGAACATAATGTTTTAAGATATCCGCAGCAAGTGTAATGTAATATGAAAATATCTGGGATTTTATCCGTGATAGATGATAGGTGTAGAGGAGGAAAAAAATCTTTTTCTTTCTACCTTTCTAGGTTCTCAGTCCGGCTCTGTAATAAAGATAGATTAACAAGACAAAAGCATAAAAATTTATCTGTTTTTTTAATGCAGACACAGGAGCCCTCACAAAGAAACAAAGACCCAAAGAAGTTACTAGGTCTAAGCGCCCACACACTAGGTTGAACAAAGAGTAGCAATTGTGGAAAAGTAACTGAAATATATGGGGAGACTAAAGGGAGATGAGTTTTTAACAAGGTCTGTCCCTACAGATTTCTCTCAGCCGGGACTCCCTGTCTCTGGTGATAACAATGTGTCTTTCCTCCTGATATAGGGAGGGCATCTTTCACCTGGGAATTTATCTCCTGCTTTCAGAAAGGAGAAGGGAGGTCCGAGTGTCCTTTTTGCACCTGCTGTTTCTCAAGTGCCTTTAGCTCAAAATAGTCAATATGCCAAAGTGACGTATTTTGAAGTGGTGTGTCTGAATTCCTTCACATGTCCTGAACACTGTCATTGGTCATGGGCACTGCTAATACTTCAGAGAGTTGTTGCTGCATTCACAGCAGGAGAAAATGCTAATTTCAGTTAGAGGTTAGTGAAATAAAGATTTTTTTTTCAGGCAGCATCTGCTTTCTTGCTCTGAACCCCGGGTTAAAAACCCTTGGCCCAAAACAAAGTAACACTTAGTGATTAGCTAACCGCTTAGCATCCGTTAGTGGCCTCCCCACCTCCCCCTGCCCCCACCCCCGAGTTTAGTTGGCTTGAGTGAGTTAAATGTGCCGGCTTGGCCACTGATAAAGTGTAGGACTTGGCCAAGTTCCTTAAGATCTCTGTGCCTTATTTTACTCATCCTTAATATACTCTCAGTCCTCAAAGTGTGACCCAAGGATCTGCAGCATCAGCCCCCCCTGGGAGCTGGTAGAAATGCAGACTCCCAGGCCCCACCCAGACAGGCTGCAACAGAAGCTTCATCTTAATAAGATCTCCGGGTGACTAGTGTGCACGGTAAACTTTGAGAAACACCGTCTACACTTCATGGCTGTGTGATCAGGGTGAAATGAGCTCACGCCCGGAGAGAACCTAGAACCAAGCCTGGCGCAAGGCGGTCTCAATACAAGAGGAGGGAGAGGGAGGTCCACAGACTGATTTCCCCCACGCCCAATGGCTTCTCTCTCTCTCTTTTTTTGGTTATGGTAAAATACACATAAGATTTACAATCAGGGACATTTAGAACATTCACAATGTTGTGCAACCATCGTTACTACTATCTAGTTTCAGAACATTTTCATCACTTCAGACAAAAACCCTGTGCCCATTAAGCAGTCGCTCCCATTTTCCCTCCTCTCAGCCCCTGGCAACTACTAATCTGTTTTCCACCTCTATGGATTTGCTGGCTCTAGACATTTCATATAAATGGAATCATACAATATGTCACCTCTTGTGACTGACTTCTTTCACTGAGCACGATGTTTTCAAGACTCACCCATGTTGTAGCATGTGTCAGTACTTCGTTCCTTTTTACGGCTGAGTAATATTCCATTGTGTGAATGGAGCTCATTTTGTTTATCCACTCGTCAGTGGATGGACATCTGGGTTGTTTCCACCTTTCGACTATTGTGAATAATGCTGCTATGACGCAGACCGATTTTGAGTGGGCGATTTCCAGATTTCCTGGTCACTAACTTCTGAAGGAGGCAGTGTGGTCTGGCTTCAAACCCTGCTTTGCCTTTTATTCACCGAGTGACCCCACGGCAGTGGCTTGAACTTGAGCACCTCTGCTTCCTCAGAATGACTGCTTCATAGAGTAGATAACGGGTAACATGAGATGACAGATGTAAAATCTCCTCCCAGGCTCCTGACAACACACACGAAGACTCTCTTCTTCCCAAGTCAAGAGACCGACAGCAACTTTTTCCAGAGGTGGAAACCTGGTAGCATGGAGACTGCACCCAGCCCATAGAAGCGTTTTATTTGGACCACACATTGTATTGTGAGTCATTAACATTTTAAAACCTGGACCTTTACATAAAAATCTAGATTTCTGGCTTCTCTGCAAAAGTTGAACCTTTGGCAGCACCAGGTCTGTATTCCCGCCAAGCGGCCACTGGTGCAGCTGCATAACAGCCGCCCCCTCCAGATAGGCCTTTGGTGTCCCTTGGCTCAGAGTCCCCACCAACAGCAGACAGATCAGTTACTACCTGACCTCCAGCCAGAGTGTCTGACGCTGTTTCTTAGGGCTGTAATTTTTCTCACAGTAGAAAAATATTTCTCTGTACTTATGATGCTTACCCAAAGTGGGGAAATGAAAAACATTATGAAAGGACACATGTTTCTCACACCTCATGCCTTTCTGACTCATTTATGTTCCCTGCATGACCCCTGATTTGTATACAGTCGTGCATCGCTTAACGACGGGGATACGTTCTGAGAAATGAGTCATTAAGCGATTTCGTCGTTGTGCGAACATCATAGCGTGTA
Source organism: Diceros bicornis minor (assembly GCF_020826845.1). NCBI lineage: Eukaryota > Metazoa > Chordata > Mammalia > Perissodactyla > Rhinocerotidae > Diceros > Diceros bicornis. Next base: position 11,279,131 of record NC_080758.1, read on the forward strand.
CTTACACAAACCTAGATAGTATAGCCTACTACACACCTAGGCTATATGGTACTAATCTTATGGGACCACCGTCGTATATGCAGTCCGTCGTTGACCGAAACGTCGTTAAGCAGCACATGACTGTAGTAGTGGGAAGGAGGAAGAAGAGGTTTGCATGCAAACAACCTTTGAGATTCCTTGGCCCATAACAGGTGCTACACAAATGTTTGTTAATTTCCCTTCTTTGGAGCTCATATGTAATCAGACATATTAACGTACCAGAAGCTACTTTCATACTCTCCCCTCCCGAGCTAGACTCAGAGTGATTGGCTTGACCTGAATTGCAATGGTTTGGAGGCTGCAAAGAAGTGCTGTCTGTTCCTTGTCCTTCACCCCCACCTACTGGTCTCTCCAAGAACTACAACCTGGGGTCAAGACAGAGCTCTCCTCGCAGACCCTGCTTGTAAATATCCAGGTTTGTCAAGTTCTATAAAGGAGGCAAGAACCCTAAAATATCTATGCATCTATAAGAAGTTCTCTCCAAGGCTCCCGTTTATTCCCCATGTTCCTCCGGACCCTTCCATATCGGCAGGGGGAAATCGTTCACTGTCTCTCACATCTGTTCTATGTCATGTAGTCACTTGGATTCTCTTCATAACAGTTTTATGGTTTTAACTTCAGATTAGAAGTCAGTCGCAAAACTTGGATAATGTAAGCACGAGAAGAATACAAAAAGAATCTTCCAGATCTTCACATGCCCGGCTACTTCTCATTCTTCAGCCCTCAAACTCAAATATCCCTTGCTCTGTAGGCTTACCCTGGCCATCCTTTTATAAGAAGCCACCACCCACCTGCCCACCTAGTCCCTCTAATCACATCACCAGGACTGATTTCCTTTACCGGTGAAATTATTTATCACTTAAGTATTTTCTACCTGTTCATCACCTGTTGATCCCAACAGAAGGTAAGCATCCTTCTATTTTGGTTTAATTTGACCTTCACAACCACCCTTTAGGACTAGCATTATTTTTATAAATACCCTTTTTTCTATGTAAAGGCAGTGCTTTCTCATGGTAGAAAGCTGAAGTCTTTGCCCTAGCAATTCCACTTCTAGAAAGTTATCCTACAGAAATAAGTAGGTGTGTGTACCAGGATGTTCATTACAGCGGTTTGTAGTAGAAAATAGACTGGAAACCAGTTAGCGTTCCTTATCCCACGGTCCACAGACTCCCAGAGAGTCCATGGATGGAACTGTGTTTCTGTATAATTGGTTTCCCTTGTATTCCTATGTATTTTACTTCATGCACTTCAAAACATTTTTTCTGAGAAGATGTCCATAGGTTTCACCAGACTGCCAAAGGGAACTATGGCACCAAAAAAATGAAGAACCCCTTCATCAAAAAAGAGTGGTTGATTTGATTATGGTACATGCATACGGTGGAATAGTCATTGAGCCATTGAACAGAATTAGGTTTATCTATGTACTGATCTAGTACAATCTCAAATGTACATTGTTAAGTGAAAAATGGTGTGTAGAACGGTGTGTAGGGTATGCTCACATGTGTATCCAAGAGAAGGATGCTCTTACATCTACGCTCGTGCATGCACATACGTCTCGGGATGGAGACACAAGATGCTGATAGCCACGCTGCTCTGGGGCAGAGAAGTGGGGTCTGAGAGCTGGGGTGGGGAGGATACTTACTTTTTACTCTTTATCTTTTTGTATTGTTTGGATTTTTTTTTAGAACTGTGCAAACATCTCTTTTTAAAAAGTTTGTGTTGAAAAGTTTAAATAAGTCTGAAGCTTAATCCTTGAAGGCACAACATTTAGTAGCATCTCATTACATTTGTTGGGAAAAAGATAAATAAATAAATATATGATAATGTGACCACATACTCACTAAAAAAAGAAAAAAAGACATACTAGATCAAGGTCACGGTCCACCCTGCTCAGAAGCCTCTCCCAGACAAGGGCCCTCGGAGTGGCGCCAGGGGAGCCTGACTGTCACAAGGTAGATGGAAATGTCCCCAATTTCTGCGCTCTCCTGTGGACACCATGCCGTGGAGTCCACCATGCGTGCCTTTCTTCCCATTGTCTTTGACCCTTTATTTTGTGTTGAAGAATATCTAAACGGCTGGACCCCAAATAAGAAAAGTTTTATCCTACTTTTTTTTTTTTGGTTTTCAATTGTGGTTAAAAAACACACAAAAAATTTACCATCTGAACCAGTTTTATGTATATGTACAGTTCGGTAGTGGTAAGTATATTCACATGGTTGTGCAATAGATCTCCAGAACTTTTTCATCTTGCAAAACTGAAACTCTGTATCCATTGAACAACTTTCCATTCCCTAACCCCACCCCTGCCCAGCCCCGGCCCCTGGCAACCACCATTGTACCTTCTGTTTCTGCTATTTGACTCCTCTAGGCACCTATAAGCGCCCCTAACACTAGCCACAGTGGACCCAGGGCAAGTCTGGTAGCCTCTGCCTCAGTTTCTTCATCTGTAGAGCAGGGATAACAATAGCAATCACCTCTTAAGGTGCTTGTGTGAACTAAATGAGGCCATATGTATAAAGCTGTTAGAACAATACCTGGCTCACAGACAAGGCTGTACAAAGGATTGCTGTTGTGGTGGCGGCTGGGATGTATTTATTTTCATGTATGTTAGGGAAAAGATTAAACCAGCACAGCAAATCTATGATTTCATGGATATCATTGCTAAAAATGAGACTAAAGTATGTTTTTAATTTAAAATAAAAAAAGGTTGATTTAAAGAATGGTAAGTTTTTTAAAAATACAAGTGTACAGAAGGACCAACTTTTAAAAAGTGATCTGGCGCCCCCTCCTGGTGGAACAGCAGCCGTCAGGCTGATCCTCCAATTCTGAAGCAGAAAATGAGAAAGGCTGATAACGGCCGTGCCATAGCAGCCCCAGGCTGTGGTGCTCCGACGGCCGGCCCCGAGGATGTGGCCCTGCGGTGCTGCAGTTTCCCACCCACCACGCCGCTGTCGTGCAATGGTGATTAAGGGCTCCATGCGGCCCAGGTTGACAGGTGACCCAGACTTGGCCCATCCGCCCTGCACCCACTCCGGGCCCCCTCTCCGGTTTCCTCAGAGGGCACGGCCACGGGTGGCCTGGTTTTCTCCGGGAATGTCTGCAGGCTTGAGGTCTTCCTGCTCCAGCAGGGGCCTGGGTTCCCCCAGCCATGACACACCACAGAGAAGGACTCCCCTTTACTGCCCTGAGCTCCCTATACATCGTGTCACTGAGTCCTCCCTAGGTCCGTAGAACACATCCCAAATTCCTCACCGTGCCCTCCCAGTCTACATCCTGACCTTACCCTGTCCCCTCCTCTCTCTTCCCCGACTCCAGCCACACTGGCCTCTGTCCTCAAATGCACTGAGCGTTTTCCCACCTCAGAGCCTTTGCCCCTGCTGGCCCCTCCACGAGGATTTTCACACAGCTCGCTCCCTGCCTGCAGGTCTCTCCCTGGTGCCACCTCCTCCTGACGGCACTACTCACGCCGGCCCCCACCCAGCTGGCCCCCAACCATCTGTGCCACTATCCTGTTTTATTCTCAATAGTGCATGTCTTGTCTCTCTTTCCTGACCTGTTTATCGTCTCTTTCTCTTACCAACTGTGAGCTCCCAGGAAACAGGTACCTGTCTGGCTGGCTCACTCAGCATCTCCAGCCCCTACTCAATGTTCAATAAATATTGGTTGAATGAACGAACATTGTCCCCACTTTCCACACAAGGGAACTCAGAGAAGTGGAGTGACTTGCCAGACAGTTAGACGTGTCTCCGAAGGTCAAGCCTTCGACCTGTGCCACACTGCCCCGGCCTAGCGTGGCCACACCCCTGTGGGGTCAGGCGTCCCCATTGAAATCGCTTTTCCTTTTTGCGTGTGTCAGGGAGGAGGGGGTCCTTTCTGACTCTGGAGACGTCACAGGGGGGAGATTTAGTCATCCTGGCCAGCTCCTTGGTGCAGTCCCTCAGCCCATGATTCATCCCCACTGACATTTTCAAAGAATGTGCAGACACAGTATCAATGGAACTTTTCACTCACAGGGAAGAGTAATTAGTTACTCATGCCTTCAGCCACCAAGCTGGCAAGCAAACTGCCTCTGAGAGCTGAGGACGAAAGGGGAACCCTTGTGCATTCTCAAACTCAGACACATCCACCAGATTTTTTTCTTAAGGGTCATCAACTATTCCAAACCCTTATTCAGACAGTGAGATGGTTGCCAGAGTGATATGATCAATCATTTGACAAATATTTATTGATCAACTACTGTGTTCTAGGCACTGGGGTACAGACGGGAACAAAACAGACGCACGTCCCCACCATCGCAGAGCTGATGTTCTAGTGACAGATGTCACTAGAACAAATAAGCAAATAAGCAAGAAAAACAGTATGGCAGAGGGTGACACACCATGGAGAAAAACAAAGCAGGGAAGCCCAAGAGGAGGTGTAATTTGAAATTGCATTTTTTAATTTAAAATTATTTAAATTGAGTAATTAGGGAAGGCCTCCCTGAGAAAGTGACATTTGGACTAAGCAGAAGGAATTACCTGTGCAAAGGCCCTGAGGCACCTATCTGGTACGTTGAGGCACAGCAGTGAGGGGTGAGGAGGGGCGGAGTGAGCAGGAGAGAGCACAGGAGACCAGACTGTAGAACTGAGGAGAGCAGATGGCCATCCTCTGGGCAATTTGGTTTTTACTCCAAATGAGATGGGAGTCAGGGGAGGGCTTTGAGCCCAGGTGTGACAGGACACCACCGAGGTGTTAACAGATTCCCTCTGGCTGCTGTGGGAGAACAGACTGAGGTATGGAGGTGGCAGCAGGGAGACCAGGGAGGAGGTGACTGCGATGATTCAGGCTAGAGGTGATGGGGCCTGGAGGCGGAGGTGGTAAGGAATGGGCAGGTTCTGGGTGTATTTTGAAGGTAGTGCCTATTGCCTATGTTTGATGACAGAGGGGATGTGGGAATAAGAGAAAGAGAGGAGGCAAGGAGGATTCCAAGGTGGGTGGCGTCGGCACCCGGGAGGATGGCAGTGCCACTTCCAGAACCGGGGACTGCTGTGGGAAGGGTGGGTTTGGGCGAAAATCAGTGTAGCAAACCAAACTTCTTTGGGTCCATAAAGATCAAGATGATCCCAAACAGTCACTTGCAAAAACCCAAACATCAGTCCAGCGCCAGGAGAAACTGCTCAGTTCAAGCAATTTGCAAGCAGCTAAATGGATGTGCAGAAGCTCCTGCTGGAATACGATGGGAGAGAGACGGGCTGCTGGAGAGAAGAGAAGGATGAGAGCTGAGCACAAAGCCTCTGCTCGGGGAGGGGGCGCACTGAGACCTCCTCCCCCGACGGAATCCAGGACCCGGGCTCAAGGCCGCCTTCATTTGTCAGCTCCCACTTCTGATGCGATTATCAACCACAAAACCACAAGGAGGCACCTTCTGATCTGCAGCTCCTATGAAGGCCCAGCTCCCTGGGGAGGGATCTCAGTAAACAATGTGGGAACAAAGGGGGCAAAGCCCCTTAAACAGCTCAAAGTGTCTCAAAACCTGACAGTCTGCTCTCAGCAAAAACCGTCTGAGTGGCAGCCGCCCTGACGCGCATCTCTCACCCTGCCCCGCGCTGGTGCCCCGAGATGACTGACGTCCTGTTAACGCCTGAAGACAAACATCTTCAATTGCTCAGATCACTCCCTGCTCCTGGCGACAGCAGGCACAGTTTCCGGACGGTTTTAAATAAAACAAGCGGGCCGGGTGCCAGGGGAGGTGTGAACTACAGCCGCTGTCAACTGCCAGCTTCCCCGACAGTGATGCGCAGTGAATGGCGGTGGCAGATGCGGCCCCGTGGACTCAGCAACCGGGGGCCGAGAGGCCTGGAGGGGACCTGGACATTTTGTCAGGGGTCCCAGGGTGGGACTCACCGGGAGGCCTGTGGGTGCAGTACATCCCAGGGACAAAGAAAGCTGGTCCTTCTGGCAGTGCAAGGATAAAAACTGACAGAGTAAGCAGAGTCCTAATGTGGGGTCAGAAGCGGCTGGAATTGTATTTCTGTAGTGAATATCTTTTGTTCTGCCTGCCCAGTATCTGTCTCCACTTCTGACCACAGAAACTGGACTTTTATTTGGGGAACTGTATTAATTATATCTTTTTATTATGTATTCTTGATGCTTTGACATTTTGGGGTCTTGCTGATCCTGGAGGGACTGCCCCTCCCAGAGTGAGCCTGTTCCACTCGCCCGGGAGCGGGATCTTCATATGCAAACCAGCAATCCAGAGCTGTTCCCCCAACCACCTCCTCCACTCGCTCTCACGCTCCAGACCACTCTCCCCTCCCCTAGTCACCTCAGGTACCCAGCAATTAGGGACAGCCCCCATGCCCCAGAGCCCACTGAAATTATTCAAACTAGCCTGTCCGAGGGCTGCTTACCCTGTCTCCCCGTTCCTTCTCACACAAACCACAGTAAAGGCTCCTGTCCACGATTCCCCACCCCCTCACCCTGGCCAACCACAGTCCTCCCCATGTGGCTTCCCCATGGCATATGCCCCCTCCTCTTGGGATCTGCGGGTATAAAACCATCTTTTCAGGGGCTGTCATCTCCTGAATAATACAAAACCTGCTCTTTAAAACCAGAAGCACCTCTCCCCCTCCTGCAGTCCATGGGACTGGATGGAGCTTACCCCACCCCAGCTCAGTTCCAGGGGTGGGTCTGTGACCCCCACCTGGCCAATCAGAGTATCCCAGCCCTGCCTGTCATAGTTAAATGTCCAATGAGAGTCAGTCCTGAGATTTTAGTGAGGACGGCTGGGAAGGGAAATGGTGGTCGCGAGGATGATGGCTCATCTCTGCTTTGCTCCTTCGGCTCAGCTGTCAAGCAGGCTCTCCCAGTGGGCAGCCCAAGGACCCACACGGCTGAACAGCAACACCAGTCAGCAGTAGACCAGAAGGCTGGATTTAACTAGGTCTGGGATTTTGCCAATAGGGTGTACGACACAGAGAGAGGGGCAAGGGCATGGAGTATGTTAGAATGTGGCTATAGTGGTGGACAATGGAATCTAAAATGGGTTGGAGGGAAGTGAAAATACGGGTGGAGGGTGCAGGGAGGAGGCTGTAGGATCCTGGATTTGGAGGGCCTGGTGGGTCAAGGCCTTGTTGGAATTGAGGCACTAGAGGGAAGGAGTTGAAAGGCTGGGAACAAGGTGGATCCAGGCTTGGGGAGCCTGACGCTTATATAATATAAAGAAAAGATTAGAAAATTATAAACACAAAATCAGTAGGCTCCCACCCAGGGCCTTGGAGAGAGCCTAGGCAGATGAGGGGTCCAAAGTTTGAGGTTCATTAGCTTCACGGTGAATCCACCGCTGGCTAAGACGTACCTTGAAATTGGATTATGGAGGAGACATGATCAATTATGGGTAATGATCAGGTCTGGGTCTCGGCTGTGATTAGATCATAAATGATCGTCTTTTGGTTCCAGTGAAGTTTCACCTCTAAGAGGCAGAGTTTTGATAACAATCGTTGCTGATTTTACCGTAGCTTTCAGCCACGTCTGCAGGCTGGGGTTGTCGACTGCATTACAGAGAGTCTGACTTTAAATAATTGCTGCCAGGCCCAGGTAGTTCTGCCTTATCAGCCTCCCCAAATTTTATTACTATTTTTGAAGGAATTGTTGGTTTTAATGGCTTTGGGTACTGAGGGAAGAAGCTTCTGGAATTCACGTGGCTGGTTCACACGCTCTTGAGGGCACCACCCTCCATGTGTCTCCTGGATTTATTAATCACATAAGCTTTGACCATGTCTTTAAATAAGGTGGCTTCACCCACTGACAGGTGATAGATTTTACTAATAACCAAACAAAAAAGGAACAAGAGCCTATTATAACGTTGATATGCCAACCTGGTAGGTGGAAACAGAGAAATAGTTTGATGAAATTAAGGCATATCCAAAGTCTGAGCAGGCGATCAAAGTGGGTTCTGCCAGAAACTCTGGTTCCCACAATCAGATTTGATCGGAGAATCGAGGAGAAACAGAGGCGGTTTGAAACATATGAGCTTCCTTCCTACTGTCACAGCAGGAGCGGTAGAAGAATGAAAACCAATACAGGTCATCAGCTTGCAACCCCAGGTGAACAAACTGATGCAGGCAGTTATGACCAAGGGCTGCTACCACCACAACCAGAGAGGCACCCAGACGTTACCTGCCTCTGCTGGAGGGACACACCACCACCTATGGAGATGTCATGCCAAAAAAATCAGTCCTGAATCTGATTCAGCCACCAGATCTAACTACCAATTTATAGGAAATACAGAGGACAGAGGAACATGTGAAACTAACTACAGGGCTGCAATCAGCAAACTCCAGACTGTAGAAACTCTACAGGACTCATAATCTAGTTTTTTCAACAAACATACTGGCAGGGGGAAAGAAAAGATGGAGAGAGAAGTCTATAGATTAAAAGATACATAAGACGTATATCAACCAATTGGAATGCATGGACTTTATTTAAACCCTCATTCAAACAGTTTTTTTTTTCTTTTTTGTGAGGAGGATCAGCCCTGAGCTAACATCTGCCAATCCTCCTCTTTTTTTTGCTGAGGAAGACTGGCCCTGGGCTAACATCCATGCCCATCTTCCTCCACTTTACATGGGACGCCGCCACAGCATGGCCCGACAGGCGGTGCGTCGGTTCACGCCCAGGATCCGAACTGGCGAACTCTGGGCCGCCGCAGCAGAGCGCATGCGCTTAACCGCTTGCACCACCAGGCCGGCCCCCAAACAGTTTTTTTTTAATTCTAATATTTATGAGACAATTGGAAATTTGAATACTTATTGGAAATTTAATGATATTAAAGAAGTATTACTGGGCCGGCCCCGTGGCTTAGTGGTTAAGTGCGCGCGCTCCGCTACTGGCGGCCCGGGTTCGGATCCGGGCGCACACGACGCACCGCTTGTCCGGCCATGCTGAGGCCGCGTCCCACGTACAGAAACTAGAAGGATGTGCAGCTATGACATACCACTATCTACTGGGGCTTTGGGGGAAAAATAAATAAATAAAATTATTAAAAAAAAAAGAAGTATTACTTTTTAAGTATGATAATGGTATTGTGGTTATTGCTTTTTTTAAAGTTCTTATTTTTAAAAAATACTTATGGATAAAATGATATGGTAGACAGAATTCTAAGATGATCCCCAATCACTCATGCCCTTGAGTGTAGGTGAGACACGTGATACGAGGGATCTCACTCCCGTGATATGTTATATTATGGGCAAAAGGGATTATTGCAGTTGTAAATAAGGTCTCTAATCAGCTGAGTTCATCAAAAGGAAGATTATCCTGGATGGGCCTGACATAATCAGGTGAGCTCTTTAAAGTATGTGAAGAAGTCAGAGAAATGTGCTCCTGCTGGCCTGGAAGAAAGCAAATAGCCATGCTGTGAACTGCTTGTGGGGGCCACATAGCAAGGAACCACAGACAGCTTCTAGCAGCAGACAGCAATGTTCTGCTGGCAGCTGCAAGGAAATGAATTTTGCCAAGAACCAGTGAACTTCAAAGAGCACTTTAAGCCTCAAATGAGAATGGCAGCCCCCACCAAGATCTGGACTTCAGCCTGGTGAGACTCTGAGCAGGGGAGTCAGCTAATCCATACCCCGACTTCTGACCCATGGCAACTCTCAGATAACAAGTTTGTGTTCTTTTAAGCTGCAAAGTTTGTGTAATTTGTTATGCAGCAATAGAACACTAATACAAGTGATGATGTTTGGGATTTCCTTCAAACCACTAAGAGAGGGAGAATGTGGATGAGGGTGTATGTGAAACAGGTTATTCACGAGTTGACTGATGTTGGGGCAAGGATCCACGCGGCTTCATTTTACTATTCTGTCCACTCTTGTGATTGTTTGAAGGTATCCATCACATAAAGTTAATAAAAGAAGCGAGGACGGCTGATTAAGTTAAGGATGAAATAAGATATTTCCCTGGGACAAATTTCAACATCTTAGAAGACAGCTGGACCAAAATGAAGAATGATAAGTAAAAGGCCAAAATCTTAAAGGAAAAGGGACTACATCCAGAGCGACTGGATGTATTTGAAGACGGGAAAAGCCCTAGGACCTTATTTACCGTTAGGAACCAAAGAAATCTACCAGAGGAAGAAAGGCTAGATCTTGACAGCCTAGAGCAGCCATCAAACATGAGGCCAAGATGTGGAAAAGTTTTACAGCTGCAGAGAGTGAGAGCCCAAATTAAGAGTGGTAAGGGAATCATCCCTTGAAAGTAGGGACAGCTAGACCACGTGGTTCAGATTTGAGAGGAGGACTTCACAGTAAAATAATCAAAATTATTGTTGGGTGAGTTTCAAGGTGACACTTATTCAGGTGAGGACACATGACTTGCCTCTGCCCAAAGAGAACAGGCTTGAAAAATGTTTGCAGTCATGGCTCCGAGGATGACTTTGGCAAATTAAAGAGGAATCACAGACTGAGTTCAGGCCTGGTTCAGATGTTGGTCTAAAGGGAGTGTGTCACCCAGGGAAGATAGTCCAAGTGAGAAGGAAAGGGGGACAAGACTTTCTTAACAGTGGATGCTCTTGGCAGACCCAAAATGCATTAATTTCATATATCTCAATATAAGAGATCCCACAAAGAACAAAGAAACCCCACTAGAAGAATAGGGAAGAAAAACAAATGTCAGGACCAGAAAGCAGACCCACAGGTCCAGCACACAGTGCTAGCTTCCCGTGTGGCAGAAAGGGAAACGGACCAGCCTTGAGAAGCAAGATAAACCAGGGGTTAGCAAACCACAACCTGAGGGCCGAATCCATTCTGCAACCTGTTCTTGTCAGGCCTGCAAGCTACAAATGGTTTTTACATTTTTTAATGGTTGAAAATAAAAGTCAAAAGGAAAATAATATTTCATGTCACATAAAAATTACATGATGTTCAAATTCCCAGGTCCATTAATAAAGTTTTATTGGACCATAGCCACACGCATTCATTTCCATGTTGTTTATGGCTGCTGCCACATAACAGCTACAGAGAGGAGTAGTTGTGACAGAGACTGGATGGCCTGCAAAGCCTAAAATAATTATTCTTTGATACTTAACATAAAAAGTTTGCAAACCCCTGAGTTAAACCATTAAAACTCCAGCTGAACCTTCCTTGTAGGGGAAGACCAGCAAGAGAAATGCAAACTGAGTGCAGAGGTTCTTAACCTAGGTCCTCAGACTTCCGGAAGTGTCTATGGATAGAATTCAAGGGTGTCAACGAGCTCCGATCGGAAAAAAAAATACATCTTTATTTTCACTCACCTTTAACTAACACTCTGCCTTTCAGTACCAGTAGATTAACAGTACCTATGACTTGGTCGCCAATAGAAATCACAGATATTTTTATAATGCATTCGAGTTGTTGCAAGCATTTCAAAATACTGTTTATGCTTAAAGTTACGGTGGTCAATTTGCCATCCAGTCATGTTATCAGGTGCATGAATAACTTAATAACGCAAGAAGCACAACTATTGCTACATCACAAATTTGTTTTTATAAGACATTAACTACGTAACTATAAGTAACTATTTAACCGTAACTGTAAGGGTATCGTTACAAGGCTCTGCATGGCACAGGAAGCCACTTAGATATTCTGAGAAGGGGTTCATGGGCAGCCCTAGACTGCCAAGGGGGCCATGACTGACAAAAATCTAAGAACCCCTACAGCAGGGCGTAGCCCACCCCTACAGAAAAGAGGAAGGCTGGAACATCCCCATGCAAAAGACTGTCTGGAGGCGCCCCCGGCAGAAGCGTGAGTCCCCACTAGCCTCCCGAGGTTGGGTCTCAGAGGCATCAGCAGTCACTTCAATTCTGGAATCTGCAGCTGAAACAGCAGCTGCAGGGGGGGAAAGAAACATCACCAGCAGGCAGCCTCTGCAGGCCAAAGAAATTCCCCAACCAGAGGCAGGGCCCAGGATGAACACACCTGCTCGCAGAGAGCTCGTGCCCGATTCCCATGAGGGCCCTGGAAACACAGGGCTCGACGGGGACGCAAACACAAAGAGGCTTTGGACCTGCATGGACTACCTGGGTTCAAATCCTGTCTCTACCACTTTCTAGCTGTGTAGACTTGAACAAGTTACTTAATTTCTCTGTACTTAAGTTTTCTTACCTGTTAAACAGGAATAATAATAGATTCTACCTAACGAGTTCTCATGAAAATCACATAGATAAGTAAGCATAAAGCACCTAGGACAGTGTGGGCACACGGTGGACTGAACAGGATCATGACTTGCTATAAACGATTATCCTGAGTAGGAAGAAAAGGACTTAAGACCCTCACGTTTTAAAACTCGGCAAAAAGAGAAATATCTCAAATGCTAGTCTCGGAGGAAAGAGAGAGACACATGCATAAACGGATTTGAAGAAGACAAGGATCAAGGGAGAAGCTGAATTGAGGCCCCGAGGCTACCCCTGGCTGAGGACCAGAAGGGAAACATAACCTCAGCGAACCTGCCTAAGCCGCTCTATTCAATAGCCTTCCTTCCTGACGTTGCCGGAACATTCTTCCAAACTCCTGATGCGTGCTGAGCAGCAAGTGTACCCTGTGTGGTCTGTGGGTCTGTCACACAGCCCTCCATATGCCGTGTCAGCTGGACTGAGCAGTAATCTCCAGACGTAAGAAGAAAACACAGGGGTGAGCGTCTTAACGCTGGATTTCTGAGCTCTACCCATCCAAGGCGGGCCTTCACTTGGCGTTAATTCTGGCCAATTTAGCTTGTGCTCCCATCGAAAAATCTGAGTCGACCAGGTTGCAATCCTCAGATGAGCTGAGGACAGCAGGCCCTAGCTAGGCAAGTATAACTAGCACAAAAAAAGGCCATTTATAGTAAGTTCACTTAAAATGGGGACCCAAATTTCAGAGTACATAGTAGAGGGGAAAAAAGTTTGGGGCTTTATCTTGAAAAATGAAAGTAAAATTTATAAAAAAAAAGTCTATTTATGTTCATAGCAGCTTTCTTCATAACAGCCAAAAACTGGAAATAATCCAGATGAATGGTTAAACAAACTGCAATACAATCCACACCATGGACACTGCTCAGCAATAGAAAGAAACAAACTATTGATACACACAACAACCTGGATGGACCTTGTATCAGTTTCCTAGAACTGCAAATTACAAATTACCATGACTTTAGTGGTTTGAAAAAAACAGAAATTTATTCTCATAGTTCTGGGGGCCAGAAATCCCATACAAGGTGTCAGCAGGGCTGGTTCCTTCTGGAAGCTCTGAGGGAGGACTCGTTCCACGCCTCCCTCCTAGCTTCTGGTGGCTGCCAGCAATTCTTGGTGGTCCTTGGCTTGTGGCCGCATCACTCCAGTCTTGCCTCCATGCCGTCTTCACATGGCCCTCCCCTCTGTGCGTCTCTGTGTCTCAAATTCCCCTCTCTTTTATAAGAACTCCAGTCATAGGATTTAGGGCCCACCGTATATCCAGGATAATGTCATCCTGAGATCCGTAAATTAATTCCATCTGCGAGGACCTCGTTTCCATATAAGGTCACAGTCACAGGTTCTGAGGGTTAGGACTTGGGCATATCTTTTTGGGAAACACTATTCAACTCGCTACAGACCTCAAGGGAATTAATTATCCTGAGTGAAAAAGAGCCAATTGCTGAAGGTTACATACTGTATGATTCCATGTATATGACATTCTTGAAATAACAAAATCGTTAATGGTTGCCAAGGGTTAGAGATGGGGAGAGGTGGGTGTGGCTGTAAAGGTGTGGCTCGAGGGAGCCTTGTGGTAATGGAAGACCTCTGTGTCTTGACAGTTATGTGAATCTACACTTGATAAAAGTTCGTAGAACTACACACACACACGCAAATGAATGCACGTATAACTGGTGAAATCTGAATAAACTCTGTGGATTGGAGTAATGTCATTTCCCTAGTTTTGATATTGTATCATAGTTGGGCAAGATGGAACTCGGGAAACAGAGAGGGTACATGGACTCCCTGTACATTTTTTACAACTTCTTGTGCATCTATAATTACTCCAACACAAAAAGTTTTTAGAAAATAATTATAACTAATAAAAGTTAGGTTATTGAAAACTGTGACCTTATTCTTAGAACAAAGAATAAATCTTTTTTTTTTTTTTTGGTAAGTTTTCAACAAAAACAATTCCATAGCCAATAAACATCCATTTCACTTTCATAGCCCAAACAGAAGGAGGGTCATTTCTGCAAATTTATTTTCTGGAATATAATTTTTGGACTCATCTGGAAGTGATGTGAAAGTTCATCGACTTTTCTAAATGACTCAATCGTTTTAACATCATTCTCCTAAAGAAGTGCCTCTGGGAGCATCATCCATGTGCATTTCTCTTTGTTGTTGTCGGCCAAATTCTCATGTAGTGCCTTTGGGTGTTTCAAGTAGTTCTCCAGCAACACTTTTGTCAGCTTTGTGAAATCCCGCATCTTTTGTGAGATTTGCAGATTTGATTCGCTGGATGATTGTTGCTGGTTGGTCTCTTGCTGGCTGTCAGATGTCCCCAGCATCCAGCCAAGCAAATCTTCGGGCCTGGAGCAGCGACGGGCATGAGGGGGCATTTGTTTCTGCCTGGCCATTTCATTACTAAGGAAGTTAGTGTTAGGACAACTTCTGCCTCCCTTTGCAACCTTGTGGCTGGGGGCCAGACCTCGGGGGAGGACTCCCAGCAGAAGTCTCTTCTGTGTGCTTTCTAAGGGCCCCAGGAATAAAGCCCCAGAGGAGAAAAAGTCCCAGTACCTGGCATGTAGAAGAAGCTGGAGTATTTGTGGAGTGCACAAAGTGTATTGCAGCCCATTCGGATAAAATCCTGTACGCACTGTGACAAATCTATTGTCTATTTCTCCTTTAAAAAAATAAGATATAAACAAGAAGAAATGAAACCTCAAGCATCTGTGCCAGTCTTTCTCTGTATGTTCCAGCTGCCAGAGGTGTTGGTTTAAACACTTTCTGGGGACCTGCTGGGTGTCGGGTCCTAGGAGAAAGTTGACGAGAGGATGCGGGTCCTGAGACAAGAATCTGAGTGCAAGTCGTTGATTTGGGAGGAGATCCCAGGAAGCTCTGGTAGGTGCATGGAGGAGTGAGACAGGGAAGGGAAAGGAAGGGGCTATTAATGGGCAGGTTGCCACTGTGGGTAGCTGGAGATCAGTCCCTCTGGGAACCTCTGGGAGACTGAAGAACACACCTCAGAGTTGTCTCACTCCAGGGGCCAGATAATGGGGGGATTTATCCACCGCCTCCCGTCCATCATCGGCTGGGAGCTGCTCTCCCGGCATTAACTTGCTGCATTCCTGTCAGGCTCTGCACACAAGCACAGCTTGAGGACCACGGTTTTCCATTACCCTTAGAATAGGATCCAGACTCCTCGCTATGGCCCACTATGCCTTGCTCAATCTGGCCCCTGCCTTCCTCTCCCTCTCATTCACTCTGGTCCAGACTTCCCTGGCTCTTCTTGGCTTTTCCAACTCAGGATGCTCTTTCCAACCTCAGGACCTTTGCACTTGCCATTCCCACTGCCTGGAATTCTCTTTTCCCAACTCATCTCATCGTTTCTGCTATCTCCCCTTTCAGGCGTCCCACCTTAAATGGCCATTTATCAGACGTCTTCTCTGGCCACCACCCCCACTATTTTTCCCTTTCATAGAATCACATTTTGTGATGTATATTTGATTATTTGTCATCTTTCTTCTCCACTAGAATGTGAATTTGTGTGAACAGGACCCAAGTCTATGTCGTTCACGGCTGTGTTACAGGCCCACTACCTGCCCATTCCTAATGCCTGTTAAGTATTTCTTGAATGAATCAGTTGTGTTTCTTTCACATGACCTAAGCGACTTTCCTGTCGCATGTCCTTTATTTATAAGCACTCGGGTTCTAGTTCTAACAAGGTAGACACAAAGGGACTGGAAACTTGTGTCTTAGTCTGGGTCAGGGTTACCAGGCTGCAGACCAGAGCAGATGTTTCTCTACAGAAGAATGGGCACACGAGGATAAAACATATAGCAGCTGTTGATTCATTAAACGGTCCTAAGAGCCTTTCTATAAAAGTCTTTCAATACTTCAAGAATCTTTCTACATAACTCTTTGGAAGGAGGAGCAAAAATAAAGGTAAACTTCTAGGGGGAAAAATAAGGCTGCCTGCTTTCCCTTTCATTGAAACAATGAAGGGAAATGTGACAACATGAAAGAGAATAGGGCATCACCATTAAGCAGTTCTCATCTATTATTAGCAAACTAGTATATCAAATTTGTTATCTTGCCCGAATAGGCTAATTTTTTAAGGTGGTCAAATTCAACAGATATATTTTTTTACTTTTTTCTCTTTTTCTTTGGATTTCAGGTGCACATAATTGGATTAATCATAATCATTGGTTTGTGCCATATTCTCATTATTGGTTGTGCATGATCTCTATTTAGTTAGTTATTTTAAATAAAGTAATATCAGCCACAAACTCACCACCAAACAAAAGCTAGGACTTTGATAATGCGGTGCATCTAACCACATCATTCCCCTTTCCTGTCTCTTCCTCCTCTCATCCAAGGTCATTGTATCCTGAGTCCTCTGTTCACCTTTCCTTTTTATATCATTTTGTTACATGTGGAAGTTTCTAATACCAAAACTTCAAAATTTCCTTGGACTGGAGAAGTGTTAAGTGCTAAGCCATTATCCCTGTATATCTGGCTTTCAGAAATTCAACCAAGGAAAACCAGTTCCCAAGAATTTCTTGTTTTCAAATCCAGAAACTCAAGGGTGAAATTATATTATAAATATGTGCACAAAGAATCTTAAATAAAACAGTATATGCAATCCATTCATTGGGAATAAAGAATTGTCTCAGAAATATCTGCACTTAGCTAATGGTCTAGGTGTCCCAAGTGCCCTGACTCCAACCAAAAAAAAGACCAAAGACCACACTGAACTGAGGCTGACCCCATCAGGAGACATCAACAATGGACCAACAGGATACAAGTCTCGTTATAGCAGCAATTCATTGCGCTCACAATGTCCCACCGTGGCTCCAAGGAAAAGGTTTTCTGATGATCAGAACACATAAGATGCTTGGGAACAGCTGAAAAATTCAGCCAGTCTGCAATAGAATCTTTTCTAAAATGCTATTCAGGGACAAGAGAGCCTGCTCTCATTAGTGACAGAAGGATTCTACTTTGAGAACGAGGCTCCCCGCCAACTAAGTTATTTCAGAGAAATCTCTTGTTGGTGAGGGCATATAAGAGGAGCCTATGAACAAGAGATAGTTCCCTTTATCTCAAAGGTTTTGAAGGATTAAATGAAATAATGTAGGTGGGAAAGGGCTCTGTAAATTACATGTATAAAGTTGTAAAATGAGATATGAACACCTAGAAGGCAAGCCGCACATCCTAATTCTCTTCTATCCCCAGAACTTCGCCAATGCCTGGTACGTGGACTTTCAATAAATGTCTGCAGAATGAATGAATTCAAAACTCTTTTGCTAAGGAATACAGATTTTTTTCCCTTTCTTAACCATATATATCAGTAAGAATGAGAACACACAACTATGTATAAAATGAGCTAAGTATAAATAATATTTTTTATTTGAGGAGACTTTTAAGTGTGTGAAAAACTGCTCAAACTTGCTTATAATAAAAAATGTAAATTACCACAGTGAGTTTTTTTTTAACCATCGGAATGGCAAAGATCTACAAGTCTGAAAAGACTATGCTGGCAAGGGTGTTTGGGAAATAGCCTTTCTTAGGCGTGTTGGCGATACATTAATCTATCCCCTTGGAAAGGGAATTTGGCACTGCCTACTCAGAATCGGAACTGGACCTACTCTTTGACACAATTCCATTTCGAGGAATTAATCCTACAGATACACTCTCACAGGTGTCCTTAGAACTATGTGGGGCACATAGTAAGCACTTTATTATTATTTGTTAAATGTGTTGGTACAAAGACATAAATATTAAGATATTCTTTGAAGCACTATTACTAATAGCAAAAAGACTGTAAAAATTCTAAACGTCCTTCAATGGGGGAACTGGTTAAAGAAACTGTAGAGCATGTATATAATGGCATTCTAAATGTTGGTTAAAAAGAATGAAGCTGATCTATGTGAACTGATAGCAAATAGAACAGTGGTCAATATACATGACTTTTTTAAAAAACAAAATACAGGAACAGTGTAAATACCATTTGTATGAAGAAGGTATATGTGCAAATATGCATGCATAAAAACATAATAAGACTGGTTGCAGAGATTGTCTGTGGTGAGGAAACTGAAGGAATGGGAGTTAGGAGTGGGAAGGAAGATTTATAATTCCGGTATACGCTATTTTTTGTTTTGTTTTTAAACTTTTTATTTTGAAATAATTTTCGAGTTGCAAAGATAGTAAAGAGAGTTCCTGCATACCCGTCACCCAGCCTCTCCTAATGTTAAATCTTATGTATCCATGTGCATTGTCAAAACGAAGAAATTAACACGGGTACAATACTATTAACTAAACTACAGACTTGGTTTGGATTGCCCTGGTTTTTCCACTGATCTCCTTTTTCTGTTCCAGGATTCAATCCAGAACGCCATAGTGCATGTAGTGTATATATATATTTTTTGTGTGTGAGGAAGATCAGCCCTGAGCTAACATCCATGCCAATCCTCCTCTTTTTGCTGAGGAAGACTGGCCCTGGGCTAACATCCGTGCCCATCTTCCTCCACTTTATACGGGACGCCGCCACAGCACGGCCTGACAAGCGGTGCGTCGGTACGCACCCGGGATCAAAACCCGGGCCACCAGCAGTGGAGCGCATGCACTTAACCGCTAGGCCACGGGGCCAGCCCCCGTGTTTAGTGTATGTATTTTGAGCTGTAGGATTTTACCATGAGCATGAATTACTTTTTAAAAACTAAGCACTACTTAAACTAAATGTATGGTCATAACGTTCATATGATATTGATGCTGTGAAGGCATACTTTGCTTTTTAAAATTAGAAGAAAATGTTAAAAAAGAAAATCTCTTTTTCAGATAATCATTATGAGTCATCTATCTTTCAATAGTTTTTTTTACTTTTTTTATTTTATTTTTTATTTATTTATTGTTTTTGGTGAGGAAGATTAGCCCTGAGCTAACATCCGTTGCCAATCCTCCTTTTTTTGCTGAGGAAGATTGGCCCTGGGCTAACATTCGTGCCCATCTTCCTCTACTTTATATGTGGGACGCCACCACTACATGGCTTGACAAGCGGTGAGTAGGTCTGTGCCCGGGATCTGAACCTGCAAACCCCAGGCCACCGAAGTGGAGCATGCGAACTTAACCACTATGCCACCAGGCCAGACCCCCGCAATAGTTTTTCTAAAAAACTTATTCCACTTACCATTCTTTTTTCCTGCTGTTATTAGAGGTTAATTTATGGGTCTAATCCAGCCTAAAACACCACAGGTACAAACTTCCAAAAGCATCATGTGTGACCTCTTACACTGTTCCATCTTTCGCTCTGATTATCTATTAAGCAGGTATATTTGTCTAAGAAATTACATCCAACCACCAACTCATCAAAATACTAGGAAAAGCAAAGATAGGTGACTGATAGTGCATGTAGCACCCCAATTCCAATTTTTCAGTCTTTTGAAAAATATCAATCTCAAATCACTTTACATGATACTAAATGTACATGACATTAAAATGAGCAAATTGTATACTTTCCTCCAAAACTTTAACCACCTAAGGTGATTAGCCTATAAATACAGTATAAACAAAAAACACAAAATACAAATGTTACCAAATTGTTAAACTGCTGTGGGCTTCCCCCAACAGTCAGGTAACACCATGTCCACCAACGTAGACAAGACCCAAATCATGGTTTCATTCTATTTAAGCCTCAAGTCTTCATCCAGCCCACAGGTATGTTTTCAGTGGTAAACAGTTTCAGAATTTTTAAATTCATTTTCAATATTTAAAAATTAGATTTCATAGAAAACTCCAAATACTCAGATTTTCTTAAAAGACTGAACGATGTGGCCACACTGTACCCACATTCCTGCACGGCAAAGCTGGCTAAAGCTGTGTAGTAGTTTTAGACGTGCCAGACGCCCTCTAGTTCATGGTCCCTAGCTGGCCACCTCCCTCCTTTATTTTTTTGCCTAGCCCCTGTAGTTATTGAGTTTGCAAATCCCTTTAAGCTCTGTGCAAAAGAGATATTTAATTATTGTTCATTATGTCACCAAGAGAAACTTGTGATCTAAAGGTCCTACTTTCCTTCACAGCTCTCAAAAATACCAAGAGGACATTTTTGTACTGATGTTATCAAAAATTTCTTGAGGTGGTAGACCCTGCTATACACAGGTGCCTCTTTTGTTATCTTAAGACCTAAGGTGGATAGTGCTCTTGGCACCCAGTGATGCAACTGATGGTGTGCGTGTGTTCCTGAAAAGCTATAAATGTGATGGAGAGATGGCTTGACTAGAGTGGCAGCAGTGAAGATAGGAAGAAGTGGACAGATCTGAACTGCATGGGATGGAAGAAATTGTTTAGAAGTGCAGGTTCTGAGCCGGCCCTGTGGCTTAGCGGTTAAGTGCATGCGCTCCGCTACTGGCAGCCCAGGTTCGGATCCCGGGCGCACACTGACGCACCGCTTCTCCGGCCATGCTGAGGCGGCGTCCCGCATACAGCAACTAGAAGGATGTGCAGCTATGACATACAACTTTCTACTGGGGCTTTGGGGGACAAATAAATAAATAAATAAAATTTAAAAAGAAAAAGAAAAGAAGTGCAGGTTCTTCAAAAACTGCAGGGGAGGCTGGGAAAGGAGTCTGACATTTTCCAACCTGCCAGCAAGGAAGAAGGTGGGAGTGTGGAGACAACCGAGAGCCTACCTCTGTTGACAAGAAAGTCGAGACGTAGAAACACTGCCTCCCTTTGGTCTTACACATAGCAAGCCTGGTGTGGAGTTTTACTGTACTTAAGAGTCAACTGTTTCAACTCACCTGAACTTCAGTCTATTAAATTCCAGTTCGTTTCAGGCCTCCTTCATCCGGAAGAATTGGGTAAGGAGAATGCTGCCAATTAAAAATTATGCCCAAAACATCTTCCATCAATGTCACCCTCCTCTGGCACCTTTTTAACT
The DNA here is from genome assembly GCF_020826845.1 of Diceros bicornis minor. Classification (NCBI taxonomy): domain Eukaryota; kingdom Metazoa; phylum Chordata; class Mammalia; order Perissodactyla; family Rhinocerotidae; genus Diceros; species Diceros bicornis. Next base: position 11,300,265 of record NC_080758.1, read on the forward strand.
AAGGTGTCACCAAGAAGGGAAATTTTAAGATATAAGCCTCTTGAGGGCAGGCCCCATGGCTTATCGGTTAAGTGTGTGTGCTCCACTACTGGCGGCCCAGGTTCGGATCCTGGGCGCGCACCGACGCGCCGCTTGTCCAGCCATGCTGAGACAGCGCCCCACATACAGCAACTAGAAGGATGTGCAACCACGACATACAACTGTCTACTGGAGCTTTGAGGAGAAAGTGGGGGGAAAAAAAAAGGAGGAGGATTGGCAATAGATGTTAGCTCACGGCTGATCTTCCTCAAAAAAAAAAAAAAGATATAAGCCTCTTTCCCTACCTTCAACAACCTGTCCAACAAATGGTATTAACAGGGATAAAACACCTAGATAATTCACAATTTGTTGTTTTTCAAATCCTGAACAATTGGACTAATGATTAGAACCAGAATCAGTGTCAATATGTAGGATGTCATAGTAACCTATATATGTATATAATTATGTCTAGATATTATATTTTATATACATATATATATATACATACACACATGTACTATTTATCACCCAAATTCTGGGCTGGTTTAATTAGCTTTTCTCTCTCATCCTGAGCAGTTCAAAAATTATAGTTTATCAAAGATGTGAATTAACTCCTTTTCCCAGTTTATTTGCAAAATACTTTCCCACCCCTGCACCATAGTTGTTTTCCTAATATTCCAAACAGACTCCAGAATTATCCTGAAACAAGGCAGGTGCATGATTTCAAATGATGAGATTTTACTATTACTGGGACAGGGCTACCTCATGTTAGCTATGGAACCCTTAGAAGATACAATCTATAAAAGCAAAGAGATCTCCTGCATAGAGCAAACTGGGCCATGGACCTGACCTCAGGCTGAGGGGACCCTCTGTTGCCGTGGGAGGGAGCAGCTAATTAAAAACAAATGAGTTAAAAAAAAAAAAAAACCCTCCTCTCCCCTGGGAACACTCTCAGGAGACTTACTGCCCTTTTTTGAGCCCCCTCCTTGGCAACCCTTCTACTTACCAGCTGTGACTCCTTACGTTGAGACTTTATGTCTCACTTTCCTTGACCACAGTGGCTCATTCCTAACTGGACATCTCCTATGTGACACACGGGTGCCAGAGGGCTCCCAAGGATTTCACTCTGGGGTTCCTCCCCTAAAGAGAAGGCTGCAAACCAAGCGCATCAGCTCACATTTCCATTGTATCTGAAATACAAGCTCTCTCCATTTGGTGATGATCAAGGCATAGTTTTTCCAATAATGAAACATAAGCAATTACAAAGTTTGCACTAAGAATCAGTATAGTCACGTAGTGCTTAGAGCACCAGCTCTTCAGTCAGACTATCTGGGTTCAAATCCCAAATGACACACTAAGTGCTCAATATACACTAGCTGTTGTTTTACTTGGAACAAAACCCAAATTCCTATTGTGGTCTACAACCTACAAGACACATTCCCTCTCTCGGAAACCTCCCTAGTTCTGCTCTCCCCAACTCTTCACAGCCCAACTTGACTCTTCAGTTTCTTGATCATTCCAAGTTTATTTGCCTCAGGGTCTTTTCACTTGTTTTTCTCCCAGTCTGGGATGTTCTCCCAGATCCAACTGGCTACTCACTGTTCAGATTTTGGGTGTAATGTCAACCTTCTCCGAAGAGGCTTCCCCTAATTAACCTATCCAAAATAGCTCCTCCTTCCCCACCCCAATACATCAATCAGTCTCATTTCTTTTACGGGACTTATCACTAATTTACTTGATTTGTCTTCCTCATTGAAATGTAAATTCCATGACAACAGTAAATCTCTTGTTCATCTTTATCCTAGAACTTAGAATGGTAACTGGTACACTTAAGGCACTTAATGCTTGTTAAATGAAAACAGTTACCAAGTTGAGATCCCATCTAAATGTAAAAACCTGGCCACAATCCCCAGAGAAAACAGAATTCCAAATAGAAAGATCTGGGTTCTGTAGGGGGTACCTGTCATATTCTTAATAGCTCATCTTTTGAAAAACCTTTCACTAATTTGAGAAAATCCCAGATTATGAGTTTTGCGTCCCTCTTCTAGATGTCAGAACTCAAATTCCCAGCGGTTCTTGCAGCTGGTATGTAGGCATGTGACTGGGCTCTCCCTACCAGACACACCCTCGTTAAGACTCACTCAGAAAAGAATACAAAGTTTCTCGGCTTCATGCCCTCCCCCCCCCCCCCCCCATGGCTGAAGCTCGGGCTTTCTGGGAGGGCAGTGGGGCCAGGTCAGGTGAGACGGCAAGTCTGTGCTAGCGGTTTCCTCTAGCACCAGATGGGGCAGCACAGCACAGACCGGGGGCTCAGGAGGCCAGTTCTGTGCATGCTTTTGGGCATCGTTCCTGGAAGTATAGCCTTGAGGCTGTCCCCAAAATTCTCAAAAGCATCTCCTATCACTTTAATAAACTCTTTTCCCACTTGATCAAAAACAGAGTCAGCTTCTGTTTTCTGTCCCCAGTGACAACCAGGTTTCCAGGAACTACCCAAACTGCCCAACTGCCTAACTGCCTACCTTTAGGACATCAGTCTTTACAATATGAAACAGTCCTCTCTCTCTCCACTTGATTGTTTCCTGATACATACCAGAATCAGCTTTTGTCCTGGGAGTAAGAAGACACAGGCCAGTCATCTTTGTTCTCCTATCCGGGTCTCAGTTCTTTATTTCCACAACTCCTTGGGAGAAGCAGTTATAAGAAACCTGCTCCATCTTTATAACAGAGAAAGGCCTATCACACTTGAAGCACACTAATTCAAAAAAATGAGTTACAATATGTTTCACAGTTAAAAAGTGATGACTTGAATTTGACTGTTAAACAATACCATCCTTTTACAATAAAACAGGAGTCCATATCAGAGGCTGCAAACTAGTCAGTCAGTCTGACCTGCAGAGGGTTTTGTCTGGCCCTCAATACTTTTAAACTTCTTTAAAAATTTGAAGCCAGAGATACAAAGATTTCACGTCTGTGACTTCTGATGATTATAGGCCCGCATGCAACAGTCAGCCGGAGAGTAGAGGCCCCCTTTTGACATGGCGTTTGCTCTTCAGTTTACCACTGGTATACACTCACATACCAGATTTTTACTTTTAATCTTGTTGCATACTGGAAATTAGGGAGATGACCCGCCACTTCATGAAAATGTTGTTAAAAAAACAAAAACATCTACATTTTGCGCTGCCATAAAATGCTAGAAAACAGATTAAATCAAAATAGGAAAGGCAAATTAAAGGGGAGCAGTGAGGAGTTGCTCAGGGGTGTAAAGCTTCGGTCACGTCGGATTGGGGGGTTCTTGGATGCGCATGTGCTTGACAATACTGTAGCGTACACTTGGAAATTGCTGGGAGGGTGAATTTTTACGTTTTTCTTTTCCACAATAAAAAAAAAAATCAATGTAATTCACTATATCAACAGGAGAAAAAAGTTAAACCCATAATCTTAAATGCAGAAAAAGCATTTAATGAATTCAATGAAAACTCATAGCAAACTATAAACAGAAAAAAATTTCTTTAATCTGATAAATGGTATTTATTGACAGTAAAGCAATAACATGCAATATTGGTCAAATAGTCAAAAGTTTTTCACCTGAGACTGAGACAGAGCTAAGAATGTTCACTATTCCACTTTAATTCAATATCATATTTGGGGTCCTGGCCATACAGTAAAGCCAAAAATAAAAGTAACAGATTGGATAGGAAAAAAAGGGAAGGGGGAGGGCAGAAGGCTGGGACTTGGACTTGAAGATTCCAAAGTAAGCCAATCCATGGAATACAGTTTAGAAAATGTTTGTGCACATCATAAGGTGGATCCTGAAGCTAACTTAAAAAAAACCAGCAATTTATAAGAGAAACAGACTACAAAGGTGGTTTCCTTTATTTTGCTAACCTGTAAATATTTCACTTTGATATTAACTCAAAATATTTAATGACTTCCCAGATAATTAAAACAATTTACATTTTAAACACTTATTTCTGTAGGATATAGTCCATCATCTGAAGTAGAAATCTGACCCAAAGAATGTCTTAGTAAACAATAACCTGACCTTAACTATATCATCTGTAATCAATTTGGTAAGACCAAGTTTACTACACCTTAATTCCAGGCATTTAATGGACAATTTACAGAGCTTTTTGATTGTGGGAGTTGGAAAAAAGGCAGGACAGGCAAATGATCTACAGTTTAAAACACAAAATCTTGTCACTTACATTATATCACATGCTCAAGACACCCTCCGGGTGCTGAAAACACAGGCAGTTCTCAGAAACAGTATTAAAACCCATTAATAACTATGTCATCCAGTGAGTTACAATTAAAAAGCCCTTTATAAGAAGGGGTCTGTGTTCCCAGATGTTGTAAAATTCCAGGCTCTTCCGTACATTACTGAAAAAAAACACAAATAAATATATCTTTAGGGTAATATGGCAATCCACATCTTTCTCAGGTCAGACTATACCAGCCACCTCAATACTGTGGAAATGTTCCATCGATTTTGGCAGCCCAGGCCATGAGACCCCCCACAACATCCTGAACTGTTAGAGAGTCTAACTCTCGGGCTGCTGTCAAGGACTGCAGGATCTTCACGGCTTTCTGGGAGTCGTTGCCCAGTTTGCAAATCACATAAATGGGGAGAGCCGCGCCCTCCTGTGCCCCCTGCTTCCCTTTGCGCATTGCTTCTCCTAAGAGTTTCAGGCTCTCCGCATCCCTTCGTTGCAAATGTTTCAGAGGAATGTGTAGGGCATGAGGCAAACGACAGATGTCCACCTCCACTTGAGGCCTGACGTCCAGCAATAGGTGGGGTGACCCAGAATCCAGAAGTCGCTTATAGTCGGCGACAGAAACTCGCTCCTCTGGGCTCAGCAACTGCAGGGAGCGGCACTTATCGGTGGCTGAGGAGCCACAGAAGGCTTCGTAGTCCTGCAGGTCAGTCACAGTGGGCCGCTCCCCGCAAGCTGCACAGTCGGGCCTGCGGCTCCGCAGCTTAATACAGCGAAAATGTCCCCTGAGGGCATCAAAGAGCAACAGGCTGCCGCTGTAGGAGGGGCCCAGACCGGCAGCGATCTTCAACGCTTCCAGCGCCTGCAGGCAGCCCAGGACCCCAGTTACGACACCGAGCACCCCGCCGTCTGCGCAGTTGGTCACGGTCTCCGCTGGAGGTGGCTGGGGAAACACGCAGCGGTAGCAAGGCCCGCCGTCATAGTGGTAGACTGTGATCTGGCCCTCGAAGCGCAGGGCGCTGGCCGACACGAGCGGCCGGCCGGCGAGCACACAGGCGTCGTTAACCAGGTAGCGGGTGGGCACGTTGTCGGAGCAGTCAGCCACCACGTCATAGCGGCGGACCAGGTCGAGCGCCGTGGCTGGCGTGAGCGCCTGCGCGTAGGGCACGCACTCCACGGCCGAATTGAGGCGGCGCAGCGAGGCGGCGGCCGAAAGGACCTTGGCCTGGCCGGCCAACGCCTCGCCATGCAGCACCTGGCGGGGCAGGTTGCTCATTTCTACTACGTCGTAGTCCACAAGGCCAAGGCGGCCTACGCCGGCCGACGCCAGGTACTGCGCCAGTGGGCAGCCGAGCCCACCGCAGCCCACGACCAGCACGGACGCGGTCGCCAGGCGCAACTGTCCGCGCACGCCCAGCTCAGGCAGCACCAGCTGCCGGCTGTAGCGCAGAATCTCATCTCGGGACAGGGCCGCCTTCGGCGGCAGGGGCGGCACCGGGACCAGCCGCTCTGGCTCCTGGTCCGCCAGGAGAGCCGCCGCCAGCCTCTGCTTCAGGGAACTCAGCTCCGCCTCACGCTGGGCAACTTCAGCCTGCAAGGCGAGCACCTCCTCCCTGGCAGCCATGGCGGCCTCTTCCGGAAGTTGTCTCGAAAGGCATTTCCGTTTCCGGCCTACCGTCTCCTGGCGACGGGAATAAACTAAAAAAACTATGGAGCTTGCGAAAAGGTGATAAGTAGATATGTAGTTCCAGAAGCAACACTAAAATTGAACTTTAAGATTTAAATGTCCCTAATATTTCCACTGGGACCACATAGAGGGCTTTAGGAGAAGTAGAACTCAACCACAGAGACCATTCCCCTCTCCCCGAATTTGGTACGGTCCGACCCCCTCCCCTTCCCTCGCCGCGCTGACGTCATTCCGCTTCCGGCGTCTCGCGCAGTTCCGCCATGGCCTCCGAGGAAGCGAGTCGCAGCCCTAGTAGATCTCGGCGGGAGCGGGAGGGGCGCGCCCTGCGACAGGACAAGTACTCGGTGCTCTTGCCTACCTACAACGAGCGCGAGAACCTGCCGCTCATCGTGTGGCTGCTGGTGAAGAGCTTATCCGAGAGGTAGACGCCCGGCCGCCCTCCCCGAGGAATGAGCTGAGCTGGCTTCCTCCGCCCGGGTGTCGGCAGTTGGCTGCGCGAGGCGGCCCTGCCCGGCCTCTCTTCGGCTGCGGACGGAGGCCGCGGGGAGAGGCCGCCCTGCAAGGAGAGCAGAGGCGGATGCTTCTGGGGTTCTCTGCGTGTCTCGGATTCTCGTTCCCCTTCGGTTTTGTCAGATTCTCCTTTATCTTTCTTATACACTCCTCATCCGCCTTTTTCTTAGAAGGGCTGGCCACCCCTTTTACTTGGGGCGACGCTGAAAGCCTGACCTCATTCCTCGCTCTCGCTGGTCAGGATCTGCGGCAGGAGCCCGGAGTCGAAGCGAGCGCGCTCACTCCCGCCCCCGTGCCGAGTGCTTATGTAAGCATGAGGTTGGGTGTCTGGGATGGGGAACTGCTGCTGGGCTGGACAGCCTTTCTGGAGAGAGCGGAAGGACACCTTCGCTGATCACGGTGGACGTTTGATGTGGTGGTTAGAAGCTGAGGGAGTTTGGAGTTTGAATTTGGAAGTGTTATATAATTTTTTTTAAAAAGCTCCAGGAAATCTTGGTATTAGTACGAAATAGTTTGTTTTACGGTTACAGCAATGGGATCGTGTTGTATAAATTTTTGAAGATCTTTCCATATCGGCACATACAAACTTAGCAAATTATTTAGAAAGTTAGGTAGTATTCTATGTGGCTGTGTTGTAATTTATCTAACCGGTCATATCAATGAACACAGATTATTTCCAGAGTTGTTTTTGTTTTTTTTTTGTTTGACTCTTGCTTTGCACATGACAGCGGAGAGTTTGCTTACACCATATTTTCCAGCATTTAGAAAAGTGCTTGACACATAGTAGGTGCTCTTTTATTAAACGAATGTTGCAGCGAACACACTCATAACTTTTATTAGTATACGGGGCGGGGGATAAAGTCTTTGCGGTGGAATTGCTGGGTCAGCAGAAATGTGCTTAAAATGGACAGTTATTGCAAAATTTCTCTCAAAAAAGATTGTACTGGCGTAGGACTCTCCGGCGTTCTTCAGAGTGCCTCTTTCCCCACCAACCAGCCAACCTGAGCTACATTAAACTTAACATCGTTGGAAATGCTAGTTGGTGAAAAACATTGGTGTTTTGATTATAGTTCTTTGAATGAAATAACTGTTTTCACATACATGGCCTTTTAAAGTTATTTTGTTCATATCTTTTTCCTCTTTTTAAAAAATTATCTTTTTATTTTGATTTCTACAAGCTCTTTCCAAATTAGAGAAATTGTAATGTAGCAGATCTGGTTCCGGTTTGTGTTCTCATTATACAATATTTTTACTGTATTGTTTAATTTGTTTGTGTCGTGCCATTTATCTTTTAATGGTTTCTGCGTGGATATTTTTAAATCAAAATGAAGTTTAGTGAAGGAAACAACTGTCTTCTTTTCAGATGCAATCAAATTACCTAAGTCAACTCAGCTTGATTCCTTTAAGTTACCTCACCCTAGGGTGGTGTGGGTGCTTTGAAGTGGGAGTAGCGAGTAATTTTGCTTATGAAAAACTCCATTTGTTTATGAAGTATATCTCTTTCAGCACTAGAATCAACATCTTACATGTTTTGGCTTGTAAAGCACATGCCCATATTTAAGCACAGTGAGAAGCTGAATGCGTCCTTATATTCTCTTAAGGAATAGATGAAGCTGAGTTTTTGCTTTCTTCCACGTTTGCTGGGGTTGACTTTTTTAAGCCTTTTACAGTGGAATGTGTTTTCTGGTTGCTTCCCTTGCATATGTTTCTTAAAGCAGGACCAAGAGGAAACAATGTTGTATTGTAGGGCTTTTCTTTTTTTTCCCCTTAAGTTTCCCAATAAAATTAAGGAAAAGAATGTCTTTAAAAGGGGAGAGGGGAGGAGAGACATAATAGTAATCACATGTACATCCAAGTGTTGTGTTGGTTTGTTGTTAGCATAGAAACTATCAGGTGAAGTTAATGGAGAGTAACAGAGGGGTGTTACTTTTGAAGCACGTTGAAATCTTTTGTAATTCTACTGTGCTATTGCTGTTTATTTGACAGTGTGGGATAAGGGGTATAACTATTTGAAATAGTGGTGTAAAGATTGTCATCATTCTAAAGTGGATTTTTTTAAGGGTGAAATTAAATCAGGTTTATTCCTGATAGTGTTATTTAGATCTATTTGGGATTAAATTAAAAAGAATAATCACTCAGAGCTACTCAATTGACTTGAGATATCTTTTAAACGTGTTTTTGATATTTTATATAATTAAGGTTCGACAATTCCATTTCCAAAGTTGGTAAATAAAATTTCATATGATATCATGTATATATGTAATACTATCATTTTTTAACTAAAGAGTATGTTTTCTGTGTGAGAATTTTTTGACATCTCAGGATTTTATAATAGCATTCTCCAGCAATATGCTGAGTTTGGAGGTGAAGTACTAAATATTTATTTCATTTGATAATTGAAGTTTTCCTTTGTGATTAATATGGCAATGAATCTTACTTATACTGGTGAGGAATAAGTAATTTTAAAATTATTTTTTAATTTGAGAATACTGGTGCCAAACAATACAAATTTATTTTTTTATTTTAGTGGAATCAACTATGAAATTATAATCATAGATGATGGAAGCCCAGATGGAACAAGGGACGTTGCTGAACAGTTAGAGAAGATCTATGGGTCAGACAAAATTGTAAGTCGTGAACAAATATTTTTCTTTCGTATCAGTTGTGTTTATGTAGGGGAAAGATGAGAAATGAACAGTGCTTAAATTCAGCCTGTCTAGAAACTGAAAAGATAAAAGGCAACTTATACACTTAGATATATACTTATACAACTTATACATGAACATGCATCATGCTTGAGGTTTTACATATCTTTGATATGTTGGGTCAGTGGTAATTTTACAGCAAAATAGCCTTTGGATGAACTGTTTTTATGACTGACTCAGATAAATTTTCTTGAAGGGCAAAATTAAAGCATGGTATTGAATTGATAAATACTATGGAACTAGGTTGCAGTTAGTAATGTATGTCTTGGTCTTTCTTGCCCTTTTCTCTAGGTATTCTCATACTTTCAGTAGAGAATGCCTGCAGCTAAAAGCTTGTACCTGGGAAAGGTGACTGACTGTTTTCATGTGAAGCAAGAATGACTTCAGAGTACTTGGCATTTTTCTTTTTATCTGTAGAACAGTCTTGTGGGAGTAGATTGACTTTCTGAGTCTTAAACTTTAGATTTTCTCACTGTACCTTGAAACTTGTTGTTCTTCTGCAGGAGTAACTTAGGCAGATGTAGAGTTCATTTTATAACAGCTGTGTAATTTTATTTTTGATCAATGGTTTGGATTTATAAATGTTTGAACATACTTGTAAGCTCAACTTTAGATAATTCTTGGGCCAAAAGCATATAATTTAAGTCCAGATTTAATTAGAAAATACATTCTAGGCATTGGGTATTTTGTAATTTGTATAGACCAGAATTTCTCAATCTCAGCACTATTGACATTTGAGACCCAATAATTCTTTGCAGGGGGTGGGGGGGTGGGAGGAGGCTGTCCTATATGTTATAGGATGTTTAGCATCATCCCTGGACTCTACCAACTGAATGCCAGTAGCAACCTCCCTCCCCAGTGTGGCAACCAAAAATATCTCTCTGGATATCATCAAATATCCGCATATGGGCAAACCTGTCACCTCCTTTCAGTAGAGAACCATTGGTGTAGACATAAAGAAATCTCTTGGAGAACATTTGCTGATATTTGCATTTCAAGAAATGGCAATTAACCATCATAAAAAATAGTCACTGGGTCCAAATATTCTTGATTAATCCAAATAATGAAATAATTTCTAATCAGTTGGAGGAAATCTTGGCTGGTGGGCAGAGTTTAAGGGAAATGTGTTACTCTTATATCTGTGGTAAATCTGTCCTATACTAGAGAGTCTGTCCGTCTGTCTCACAGATGAGCAACTTACCCATCTAGTCCTCTCCGAATAGCCTGAAGTACAGAAAGAGATTTAAAAGGTGATAGTTTTCAGCCTTCTAGCAGTGACTCCTGATCATGTTAGGTTCATATTTTTTTGGCAAACTGTTGCCCAGTTTTTCTTTTAAAGTTCTGGGCCAAGACCACTGATTCACATTTATTATGTGTAGAATACACTAAGTTATGCACTGCTGTTTAATCGGGAGCATCAACCTGACAATATTTTGAATACTTGTCATAGAACCTTAGCCTTGAGGTATCACCGATGGGTTGATCTTAGGGAATGCCTACTAAGTTGACTTTTCAAATTCTAAAACAACATGGTCTTCCAAGAGCTCCATTTTCCCCCATCAACCCAATAAAGTCCAAAATAATGAGGAAAATAATTAACATTCATTATCGTGATTTCCTTGTAGCATCAGAGAAATTCTCTATTCATTCATTCTTTTATGACCTTTAAATCATTTAAACTAGAAAATTACTTCCCCCCCCCCCCCCCCCAGTATCAGGCCATGCCAGGGATGATACTTATTTGCTTTTAAGTGACATATGTATGTTTAGTTTGGGGGAGAAATGGAGAAAAATTATTATTGAAATCATCTTATAATACCTCAGATAAAGTATTCAGCACCAATGCTTTGTGAGCTAGCCTGTCAAACAGGCTGAAGTAAATGTTTCAGAAAAAAGCCAAGGAAGATAAATTTTTTTAAAACTCTGTAGATGAGGAAACTGAGACGAGAGGTTAAGTCACTTTCCAAGGTTACACAGCTAACTAATAAACGGCAGAAATGGGACCATAGGAAAATTGGAGGCACATATTCTGAACTGTTAACGGTGGTTATGGGGCAGGGAGAGCCGAGGTTGTGGAGAGTTCAGCCTTTGTATGTTGAATGCTTCTGTCACATTTAATTTACATGGTTTGTGTCATCCTCCAACTTAAGATCACATAAAGTCACCTGTGTTTTGTCATTTTATAGTTTAGTATTTTTAAAAATTGTTCATAATAAAATGTAACACATGTTCGTTACTTTTAAAATGTCAAACATAACTATAGGATTGAGAGATTTTTGATGACTTAAAAAATGTTCTGTCCATCCCCAAATGCCAAAACTATCTCTAACAAAAAGATTAGTGCTCCAATCAAATGTGCAAAAACAGGTAATTCATAAAACAAAAACTACAAATGGCCAAAAATGAAAAAAATATGAGCCTCAATGATAAGTAAAGAATTGCAAAGTAGGAGAAAACAGCCTTTCTTAGCTGAAGATTTATTTTTATTTTCTTCTTTCTTTTAACCCATTGTTTTTGAGAGTATAGTAAAACAGGTCTACTCAAATACTGATGATCCTAGTATAAATTGATATAGTTTTTCAGAAGTGTCATCAAGATTTTCTATGATAAAAATTTTGACAAAATAAATTTTTTGTCAAACAAATCATAGGGTCACATGAAGTATTTTATAAGCATTTGTGATAAGTGTTCTTCAGAGAGTATGTGCCTGGCGCTCTTTCACACACTTGCTGTGAATTCACTGCTTGTTCTCATGGCAGCTGAATGAGGTGAGCTCTGTTGTGCCTTTTAGTGCCTGGGATCACACAGCAAATTAGCAGGGCCTCCAGAGTCCCCGCTACTATCTATGATGCCATCCTGCCTCATGTGGAAAAAGGCAGTCTCATTAATGTTAGGAGGCAAAACAGGGAGGGGGGTGGAATTAAGAGTCTGAAAAAAGCCCACCAAATGAAACAATTTGAATTTATTACATAAGAAATAAACAACTGCATTCCTGTAAAATGTAAATGTTACCGATGAAACTGAAGTTGCCTTGGATGAGCATTTCCTGGTTTGCAAGCCAGTCCCTTCTCCAAGGGAGACCCCAGTCAGCAGTTTGGCATATGTTCCCTCAGACCTTTTTATGCATGTGTGCGCATATGTGTGTGTGTCTTTGTCTCTAGAACTCTAGGGAATGTGGTTTTTGTTTTTAAACATAAATGCAATCTTGTATCATTCTGTTACTTTTTAATTATGTCTTAGGGATCTTTTGTCACCAGATTACCTCCTTTTAACTGCTCCAGAGTACTCTAACATATACAACATGGTTTATATTTTATATAAACTTTTTAACATTCTGAAAAATATAAATAACAAAATTATCATTTATTTGAAAAAAGAAAGATTTTTCCAGCTGAAACATAGGGTTATAGAAAATCTAAGATGAACTTTAAAGGATTTGCTTTTTCAGGGCAGATACCAAATGAAGTCAGTATTTTGTCAATAAGTATCAGTCACAAAATCAAATAAAACCTGACATATCTTGTTTGATTTTCTTCAGTGTATCGTAGTTATTATAGACAATTGATTGAATGTCTGGTTCTCCTCCATGTAAGAGCTTATTAGGCAAAATGTATTTTATGATTTCTTTGTTCCTTCCCAAGACCTACAGCAGCTTGCATGTAGTAAAAAAACATTAATGTATCCTGGTTGAGTTGAACTGAAAATATTTTAGAGATTTGCAATCTGAGATAACCTGCTTATACACTGGCAAATGCAGAAGGGGACAAGATATGCTCAGTAGACAGTCTGCTTGAGCCCCGTACCTCAGAAACTTAGAACAGAGTCAAACTTTGGCATTTTACTTTTTCAAAAATTTCCAGACATTCAGGAAAAAGCTAAACTAAGTCAGGTTTATATATGAAGCAAAAAATGTAGAAAGACTAAGTAATTGACAAACTAAGAAAAGAGACAGAATTTAACCTGCTTGGTAGCAATGTAACCCTAAAGTCGTGCCATTGGACCAGTAGCGAATAAGATGAGGCCCTCCAACATAAAATCAAGATAAGTTGATGGAGTGATATCGCATTTAAAAATCACAAAAGGAATTGAGAAAACAAACATGGGTACCAAATATTCCAAGAAGGTATGGGATAAGTGGGTTAAATCCTCAGTTTTCCTAGGAAGGAAACAATAGATATTGTTTAAAAGGATAAATCAAGTAACAGACATAAAAACATTGTTTACATATTGTTTTCTGGTGGATAGCACCAGGAAAAAAAAAAGTTTAAAATTTGGCCTGTGGAGTTGTGGTGAAAGAATGTTGCTTTTCCTTAAAAGTTGTTAAACTGTTTAACTTGTTACTAAACACTTTCTTTACTTTGGCAAAATATGTTAAGCATACTCTCCTTTAAGGTCTAATAAGTGCAGCTATATTTCTGTTAAAATGAGTAGACACTTATCAAAAAAGAATTTTTAGTAGACAGGTTTTTGATTTTTTGTGTTAAAATGTTGTTTCTTATTCTTACAGCTTCTGAGACCACGAGAGAAAAAGTTGGGACTAGGTAAGTAGAACCTCTCACCCAGCATACCTGCTCCTTACTTTGGTAAGATTATCTGGTGTGTATTTTCCTGGTTTGGAACAGGGCCAAAATACAGTGACCTTCTGTGATGGTTTTTAATGATCTTAATGACATTTAAATGGTTTAACTTGATGTGCCTGTATCAGTCAAGGCCCACTTGGGAAAACAGAAACCACTGTAAGTCTTGCAATACAGGGAATTTAATACAGAGAATCTGGTTACACGGGTGAAGGAATTGCTGAGAAACCAAATGGAACAGTGAGGCTACTCAGAGATTAGTAATAGCTGGAGGTCACTACCACCCCTACGATGGAGCAACAGTAGGAAGAGACTGTCTTTTTAGAATCTAGGAACCTGGGCTACCCAGAGGGGGCTAGAATGGTGTGGGGGATACATGGCAGAAGCTGGAGCCATGGAGGATATCAGTGAGTACTGGGAGGCAGAGTAAGAGAGGGGGGACACTTAGACTCTTCCCCACCTCTTTCCTTGAAATCTTCCCCCTGTGCCTCCCAAAGCTGTTTGGAAACCAGTTGACAAGAGAAGCTGGGAAATAGATAGTTCCCTGCAATATAGAACAGAGTAGGGAAAGGCCAGAGAAGGGATCTGAGAGCAAACACCTTGGACCAGCCCCCTGCCTTAGCTGTAAACCTTTCAACCTTGCTTTAAAGTATAAATTTAAAAACGTTATTTTTAATTTTAAAGAAGAAAGCTTTTAAACTTAGGGGTTCAACATTTCCTTAAATTATTAAGTTTAAAAAAGTTATTTTTTTATTTTTAAAAAAGAAAGCTTCTAAACATAGGGGTTATAGAAAATCTCAGATGAGCTCGGTCAGTCTGAGATGAAAATCTGAATGTCTTTGTTTCTGTTGGTCACAGTTGCTTGTGGTGAGAAGTGCTATAATTTTACTGAAAAATAGGGGAGCCTGGAGGAAGCACTGTTGTTAAGAATTGAAATCTGCTGTCCTGAAGACTATCAGTTCCCTGGCATCATCAAATGTTCTGAATATCTGAATCCAGAAGGTTCTTTGGGATTTAAATAATCTGGAAACTGCCATGAAAGCAACCAAGAATTACTAACCAGTTAGTGGAAATCCAAAAAGCTGTGGGTAGTCACTTCTTAACAAAAGAACTTAGAAGAATTCAGTCTTGCTAATAGGATACTATGGTGTTTTGGGGCTACAGGATGCAGGAGTCGCCAGATCCTGCTCCTGACCAGTTACCCTTACCTGCCGAGTCCCTGGGGAACTTTTAGGCACAAAGGTGACTAAGTCATTGCTAGCTGCGCCTTTGACCCCAAATACCAGAGCAGGACTCTGGTATACCAGGCTTACAGTGTAGAAGACACTGGCTGGGGAGCTTTTGTAGAAATAGGCCAGGAGTGATGGGGACGAGCAGAAGCAGGGAGACTTGTTAGCTAGGGATCCAAGCATGAGAAGATGGTGCCTATGACTAAGGTGACGTTGGAGAATAAAGAACGGGATTGAGAGATGTTTTAGATGGAAAATAAATAGGATTGAATTATAGTTGAGTATCACTTTTAGAGGACTAATGTATGTTTTTCAGATGCTTAACGTTTCTTCCCTGTTCATATGTATAGTTAAGCATTTCTGTGATTTTATTTAATGGATATAAACATTTTCATTTTTAGGAACTGCATATATTCATGGATTAAAATATGCCACAGGAAACTACATAATTATTATGGATGCTGATCTCTCACACCATGTAAGTGCTATATTTCTTTATTGGCTATTTATGATATTCTTAGTCTGTTTTACTGACTTACTGTTTATTCTTTCTAAATTTCAGCCAAAATTTATTCCTGAATTCATTAGGTAGGTATTTCTAATATTTGAAAGAATTATGATTCAAATCATTTATCTTATATTGATTTTGGACTTACTTTCATTTTTCATTAATTAAAAATGCACATGCTGTTGTAAGTTTGCTATCAAAAATAAAGCCAACATAGAGATTTGAGACTCATGAGTATAGATATGTGACTAAATGATATATTTTAGGCCCTGAGGGACTAATCAATAGATAATTCCTTTGTTATCTAAATTCTTCTAAACTACAGAGAAAGATGGAAGGCAGCTTCCTGGTTAAATGGAATTAAGCCCTGCATCATGAGAATAAAATACCGTGAACAAATAGGGTTTATTCCAGGAATGCCAGAGTGTTTCATCATCAGGAATCGATCAACACAGTTCATTTATCACATTAACAAAGCAGTGTGATTAAGTCTATAGATGCTGAAAGGTATTTGAAAAGGTTCAATAGCCATTTTTAATAAAAACTTTAAAGTAGAGATAGAAGGAAACCACTTAAACATGGTAGACAGCCCAGTCCCAACACAGACGTCCTACTGAATGGTGAAATGTTAAGTCATTTCCAGTAAACTCTCAAGATAGGCATGCCAGCTATCATTAAACATGGAGATATTAAGTAATACTGTAAGACAAGAATTTAGTATAAATATTGGTAAAGGATACAAAATTATATTCATTTGCAAGTGGTATAATTATATTAGAAAATCCTGGAGACCGTGAAACCTCTGAGAATAAGAATTTGGAAGCTGTTCTGAATGTAAGCTAAGTACACAAAAACAAAATCAGATCGTGTCACTCCCCTATTTAGAACACTTCAGAGAGTTCCCATTAACACATGGGAAACAATCCACACTCCTTTCCTTGCCCCTCAAACTGCTGTGTGATCTGGCCCCCGCCTCCCTTTCTGAACTCATCTTGTGCCCTCTCTTTTGCTCTCTCTACCGAAGGCCTGCTCTTTCCATTTCTGTGTCCACACAGTGCTATATTCTCTTTGCCTGAAATGCTCGTCCCCTGCTCCTTTAAGGCCACCTACTTCTCATTCTTTGATCTCGGCGTAAACTCACCTCAGAGATGCCTTCTCTGCTTAGATCTCCAATACACAAAAGCCCCTTTGACCTGACAAGGAAATGGAACCAGTGGAGTAGAAAATGGGTGAAAGACACAGTGCAGAAGAAATCCAAATGGCTAATAAACCTAAGAGAAGATATTCACCCTGGGATGTAGTCAGGGAAGTGCAAAATAAAATAACTGTTACTATTTTATTACCCATTAGTTTGTCAAAATTAAAAACCTATAGAGCAATACATCCAGCACCACTAAGATGGTAGATAATGGACACACTCAAATATTGCTGGAGGAAGTGTGAGTCACTACAACCTTTCTGGAAAGTAATTTCTGGTGATATCTGTTAGAATTAAAAATACTGATAAGCTTTATTTCAGCAGTTCCATTGTGTTCCACTTTGGGTAGTCTAAGCACCAGGATATACACATATAAGAATGTTGCAGCACTATGTGTTGTCTTGTTCTTGGGGGTGGGGGACAGGACTCACCTCGGAAACATTTGTAGGAGTATGTGGGTTCAATATTCTATGGAATATTTTTGCAGCTGTTAAAAGGAATGGGGAAATTCTCTGTTGACCGGTAGGGACAGCCATGATTCCATGATATATATTATTAACTGACAAGAAGCAAGTTGCAAAATGTAGGTTTTTGGATTCCGATTTTGTAAAAGCAACCAAAAATCCTAGGGATCTGTGTGTTTCTTTGAGATGTCTTTCTGTAAACAAAGAGAAAGGTCTGGAGGGTTACCAGGCTGTTTAGGCATTGTTTACTTCAGGGGGCCAAGAAAAGAATGGAGGGGGGATTGGGAAAATTTACACAGTCATGTATCGCTTAATGATGGGGATACATTCTTAGAAATGTGTCATTAGGTGATTTTGTCTTTATGTGAACATGTTAGAGTGTACTTATACAAACCTAGGTGGTATAGCCTACTACACACCTAGGCTATATGGCACTAATGTTATGGGACCACCATTGTATATGTGGTCTGTCGTTGACCAAAAGGTTGTTATGTGGCACATGACTGTAATTTTATTATTATATTTTAGGATTATTATTATATTTTCACATGGTACAGTCACCAAATAGTACTATTTGGTAGTTTTAAAAATTAAGAAAGGAGAGCCAGCCCGGTGGCTTAGCGGTTAAGCGTTCGCGCTCTGCTGCTGGCGGCCCAGGTTCGGATCCTGGGTGCACACCGACATACTGCTTCTCCGGCCATGCTGAGGCCGTGTCCCACATACAGCAACTAGAAGGATGTGCAACTATGACATACGACTGTCTACTGGGGCTTTGGGGGAAAAAAAAAATAAATAAAATTAAAAAAAAAAATTTAAAAAAGGAAAAAAAATCAGGTTTGACAACCTTACTTTGAAAGATCTCTCAGTTCATCTATGTTCTCAGCATTATTTTTTTCTATGCAAATCTTAAAAGTGCTGTTGTGTAGCTCATGGAAATAACTACTGAAAGCTCATTAGCTTTTTCTAATTGACAGCAAATTTATTTTTTATACAGGAAACAAAAGGAGGGTAATTTTGACATTGTCTCTGGAACTCGCTACAAAGGAAATGGAGGTGTATATGGCTGGGATTTGAAAAGAAAAATAATCAGGTATAGATGTGCTATGATTTCTCTATTTTTAGTATAACTACTGGAAATATGTTTATAACAGGTATTTGGATTAAATTACCATGCTGCCTTAGTATTTGTGGGATCAGATTGTAATTTCCAATAAAAATTCTCAGATAGTTTCTTACCTACAATGTTTCCTATGATTAGAGTATTTTACTTCAGATATTTTTCACTGAGGAAGAATCAGCATAAACCTTTGAACTTTTGGTATAAATGGTCTAATTCAGCAAAATTTATTTACTAGACCTTCAGCTTTTTTTTTTTTTTTTAAAGATTTTATTTATTTTCCCCCCAAAGCCCCAGTAGATAATTATATGTCACAGCTGCACATCCTTCTAGTTGCTGTATGTGGGACGCAGCCTCAGCATGGCCGGAGAAGCGGTGCGTCGGTGCGCACCCGGGATCCGAACCCGGGCCACCAGCAGCGGAGCGTGTGCACTTAACCGCTAAGCCATGGGGCCGGCCCTAGACCTTCAGCTTTAAGTGAACGAATCATCTATGTTTTTGGACTAAGTTTTTTTTCCATATATATTTTTTATCATTTTAAGTAAATAAGACACTTAATGATTTTTTTAACTTTTACTAAGGAACATAAAGTAATGAGCCTTTGGAGTCAGACGTGAGTTAAAATCCTGATTGTGTTATTTAATTACCTCTGTCACCTTTTCTAAGCTTTATTTCCCTCATCATAAAATGGAAATAAAACATACTGTTTCAGTTTTCTATTACTGTATAACAAACCATCCCAAAGCTTAGTGACTTAAAACAACAATTTAGGGCCAGCCCAGTGGTGTAGTGGTTCAGTTCCTGCGCTCCACTTTGGTGGCCCAGATTTGCAAGTTTGGCTCCCAGGTGTGGACCTGCACCGCTCATCAGCTATGCAGTGTTGGCAACCCCCATACACAATAGAGGAAGACTGGCCACAGATGTTAGCTCAGGGTGAATCTTCCTTTAAAAAAGAAGAAAAGAAAACAACAACAATTTATTACTCACAGTTCTGTGGATTGGCTGATGGTTCCTGTGCTGACTTTACCTGCTCATTCCTGCAGCCTCCTTCAGCTGGGGGTCAGCTGTGCTGGAAGGTCCAAGAAGCGCTCACTCATACGTCTGGTAGTTGGTGCTAGTTGTTGGCTGGGGCATCTCAGTTTTTGTGCCTGTGGCCTCTCACCTTCTGGAAAGCTAGATCAGCTTCTTTACATGGCGTCCCAAGGGCAGCATCCAAGAGCAAGGCCTCTGGGCTGCAGCTGCAAGGCCTCTTAAGGCCTAGACCCTGGGGCTCATGCAGCATTAATTTTTGGTCAAGGCAAGCCCATAAACAAGGAGTGGGGAAAAAGAATCCACCTCTTGGTGGGAAGAACCACAAACATTTATTTATTTATTTATTTATTTATTTATGCTGAGGAAGAGTTGCCCTGAGCTAACATCTGTTGCCAGTCTTCCTCTATTTTGTATGTGAGCCACCATCACAGCATGGCCACTGATAAACAAGTAGTGTAGGTCTGTGCCTGGGAACCAAACCTGTACTGCCAAAGCAGAGCCCATCAACCTTAACCACTAGGCCAGTGGGGCTGGCCCAAGAACCACAAAGAATTTTTGACCATATTTAATCTGTCACCTACTTTTCATGGTTGTTGGGAAGATGAGATATTTTTCTATCAGTGAAGGGTCTATATGGCATACTGCTTTTTATATAACACTGTAACTTGATACAAATTCTTACTAATATTAGTATTTTCTTTATCACCCACTTCATTCCCATTGAACATTCTGTTAAATTAATCTCAGTTTTGCCTCCTAACTGTGGAACCTTAGGCAAGTCATTTAAAACATGTAAGAGCCTCAGTTTTCAGTGAAATGAAGGGGTTGGATAAAACAGTGGTTTTCAATCCTGCTGAACATTGGAATTATGTAGAAAATTATACACAACTGCTCCCTATTTGTCCCCCCTTTCTCGTGCATACACACATTGCAGAACATTTGAATGGATCGCCAGAGGTGGGGCAAAAGCATCAGTATTTTCACTGGCTCCCCAGGTGATTCTCTTGTGCAGCCAAAATTTAGACCAACAAATGAGTGATCTTTCAGGTCTCTCTGAATTTGGTCATTACAGCTATTATTTAAAATTAGGGAGTCCCAATCAGAGACAGTTTACAACTTTTGGTTGGATCATTTAGTTGTATTGAGTCGTATCTGTCATTAGTTGTCAATGTCGGCACTTTCTTCCAGTATAAACTTCTGAGAAAGATGATGTAATCACCTGCTCAAGGTCCAGAGCAAGTATGGTCCAGAACCAGAATTTGAACCCAAATCTCCTGACTCTTGCTGCATTTTAATTAAAAGACCTCAATTTAAAAATACATTACCTTGAGCCAGCCCCATGGCTTAGCGGTTAAGTGTGCGCGCTCTGCTACTGGCGGCCAGGTTCGGATCCTGGGCACGCACCCATGCACCGCTTGTCCGGCCATGCTGAGGCCGCGTCCCACATACAGCAACTAGAACGATGTGCACCTATGACATACAACTATCTACTGGGGCTTTGGGGGAAAAAGGAGGAGGATTGGCAATAGATGTTAGCTCAGAGCCGGTCTTCCTCAGCAAAAAGAGGAGAATTAGCATGGATGTTAGCTCAGGGCTGATCTTCCTCACACAAAAAAATAAAAAACAAAAAAATACATTACCTTGAATAGATGTAGAAATATATACATATACACTCACTTTCCTTTGATTAAACCCATTTTTGGGGGTAAATTATGTCCTAGAATTTTTTTGTAGCTATTAGAAGCAAATTGAAGGGGAAAATGTTTTTGTTATCCCAGCTATGTCCCAAACCATGTTATTTGTATAAAAATAATCTTTCCTAGAGAGGGCCTTAGTGGTTACCTTGGCTTTATTTCTCTCTAAAGCCTAAATTGAGAGAAATTGTTCTCTCTCTAGGCTGCTCCAGAAAACTTTTTTCTGAATCTGAGCACACTAAAATAAAATAGCTGCAATACAAAAGTCACTTTTTCTCAAGGCACTTCACGTCTTTTTGAAATGTTAATTATAGCTATTAGTCAGTAATAGCTGTAATTGATTGATACTTAGCTGTGTTTCAAGCACATACCCTAAAGTCATTGTTGTGTGTTCATGTGTTCAAGTACCTTACCCCCAAAGTGTTGTTATCTGGAGGTGGGGCCTTTGTGAGGTTAATTAGGTTTAGATGAAGTCCTGAGTGTGGGGCACTCATGGTGGGATTAGTGCCCTTCAAGAGGAGACCAGACAGTTTGGCCTCCCGCCCCTTCTCCCCCCTCATGTGAGCACACAGCACAAAGGCCACCAGCTGTAAGCCAGGAAGAGGGTCCTCACCAGGAACCAAGTCCGCAGCACCTTGCCTTTGGACTTCCCAGCCTCCAGGACTATGAGAAACAAATAGCTGTTGTTGAAGCCACCTAGTCTATAGTATTTTGTTATAGCAGCCCAAGCCTTCTCAGATAGTCTCAGAATGAACGTTTGGTCATTTTTTAGAGATTGCCAAAAACCAAAACCTTCTCCCACTTCCATACCTTCTTTAAAAAAAACAAGTGCCATTTTCTTGCAGACTGACCTATTACCTGGTTGAAACTGAGATCCCTTTGTGCTTATTAGAATCTGAAAAGGAAACTCCGAATCCCTGGTCCGTTTTATTGTCTAACAGATGTTCGCAGTTCTAAGTGATGACTGTTGGCAAACATTGGAGTTAAAACTCTGTTACTGTTCTTACCTAAAATTTGGAAGAATGATTGCTTTATAGGTCCCCTCTAAATGTCACCTTCAAAGAATAAAAATCTCTATTTTCATTTTTTTTTTGTGAGGAAGAGTAGCCCTGAGCTAACATCTGTTGGCAATCTTCCTCTTTTTGCTGAGGAAGATTGGCCCTGGGCTAACATCCGTGCCCATCTTCCTCCACTTTATATGGGACGCATGCCACATCACGGCTTGACAAGCGGTGCATCAGTCCATGCCTGGGATCCAAACCTGCGAACCCTGGGCTGCTGAAGCAGAGCACGTGAACTTAACTGGGCTGGCCCCTAAAAATCTCTGTTTTCTGAAAAATGAGAAATAGATCTGCTTTCACTGACTGAAAATTTCTTTTCGTTCTATAGAATTAACATTTTTGTGAAATAGTGTGTTGCATTTGTGAAATTAGTGTAGCATTTTTAGCACTCTGTTCTTGGATGTGTTTCTCTTGTTTAGAAACTATTTCATTTCAAAAAAAAATCTGATTTTTTTTGACAGCCGTGGGGCCAATTTTATGACTCAGATTTTGCTGAGACCAGGAGCATCTGATTTAACAGGAAGTTTCAGGTACAGTGAAAACTTGTAATTTTTTATTTTTTTTTACTATTTGCAACATCTTGCCTAAATTTCTTGCTTTGCAATGGCTTATTTTAAAGAAGTGCTTTTCATTTCTACCCTTTCTTTGTTTTGGAACACTAAAAAAGGTAGACTAAAGTTCCTTGGAAGCTGCAAATGAAGCCTAAGCATCTTCCTAAGGAAAAATATTGTAGGTTTTTTTTTTTTTTTTTTTTTTGCTGAGGAAGATTCTCCCTGAGCTAACATCTGTGCCAATCTTCCTCTATTTTGTATACGGGTTGGTGTAGATCCTCACCTGGGAACAGAACCTGGGCCGCCAAAGGGGAATGCACTACTGAACCTAACCACTAGGCCACTGGGCCGGCCCCCAAAATGTTGCACTTTTTAAAGAGCCTCGAAGGCAAGGCTTAGATTGGTGTGCTTGTTAACATTAGTATTAATGCTCAGCCCCTGAGGGGGCCCAAGGTGCCCCCTCACTGCTCATGCAGAACATTGTTGTCACTGGTAATGTGCTCCAGAGAACAGCACCTCTTCAGTTATTTTCTGCATTTTATATGAATATTTGTAGCATTGTCCACAGAAAAGTCTAAAATCTTGAATATTTAAGTAGAGCTTTTTCAGTTACCTGGTTCTCCATATGTTTTTTATAAAAAATTCTTGTTTAATTGGAGCAAAGCCTCCTGCTAGGTCCCTGGGGTGTTTTTGTTTGTTTCTGGGGGGGGGTGTCTGTGTAATTTCTAGACTTGCTACAGTAGATGAACTGTTTTCTATGACCATGCCAAATGACTAAAGATTGCCAGATTTTTTTTTATCTCTGAAACTATAAAATGTCTATTTTAAGTGCCAAACCCCATGCATTAGTTAATAATCATATTACTTGATATTTGTTTTTTCCCATTAAATAATGTTGATTTTTTGGTTATTCATTAGAATTGATACACACACACACAATTTAGGAGCTGGCTGTTGAAGGTAACTTGTACTTCCAGTGCAACTGCAAGTCTGTTGAATAGCAGGTCAGAGATAGGAAGACAGAGAGAGTCTAAAGTGACGAGAGGAACCATCACAAATCAGAGGTCCAAGAATGAAAATGAAGCATCTTAGAATTGAAGTGTAAATTGATTAAAGCAGAATTTGGTGTATAAAAGACAGATGGGGGCCCATAAATACATCCGTTCAGTTCCACACTTCGAGGCAAAGGAATAATGTGTGATCTGATTAAGATCTCTGATTGCCATGTAGCAACAATGCACCGAGTTGTGGCACTCACAGAATCTCTGTACAGGGGGAGTGGCCGGTGTGGCCTTCATAGGCCACAGGCATCATGGTTTTGAATGAAGACCCAGGTAGCTCCGTGGGTTGTGGAGTGAGGGGCTTTGCTTTTTTGTAGTTCCCCTAGTTACTTCATCAGAAGGCCCCTTCACCTTTTGGAAATGCAGCATCCTACCCATATTTGTAGGAGCGGGGGATGAGAATGTGTGGTGAGTGAGCAAGGTGATTCCTTTTAGATTCACCAGATATTTATTGAGTGCCTGCTGTGTGCCAGGCATCGAACAGGAGTCAAAGTCCCTGTCCTCCTGCAGTTTGCACATTCTAATGACATGAGGCTTACAACTACATAAAATATATGCAGTGTCACATGGGGATTATGCTGTGGAGAAAACACAGCAGGGAGAGTAATTGGGGGGGGGACGCCTCACTGCCACCAGAACCATGAGGGGATTAGAGGAGAGTGTGAGGATGAAGGATGGCCTGGGAGCTCTGGATTTCATGTAGTGAAAGCAGTGAGTGGGTGTATTCTGTGCAGGTGACAGAGCAGCCACACACAGATGAAAGTGAGCCTGTTGATTTCACTGTTTTTTTAAATAGTTAAAGCTCATCATCTCTTCATAAGAGTAGTGATTTATTAAATACATGCATTAAAGTTCAGCTTTTCATTAGATAAAGTTCATTGTCATTATATCCCTAGATTTAGGAGGTATGTGCCTTTTCCAAGATAAAAGGAATCCCAGAAAAACTACAGTCTGATGCAAAGCCAATTAATTGCAAATACCACTTGGATCCCATTTATTGGTCATATGGCTTCATGTATATAATTTTACATCATTAGCCATAGTTTTAAAGATATTGTGGGGGCCGGCCCTGTGGATTAGCGGTTAAGTGCACACGCTCCGCTGCTGGCGGCCCGGGTTTGGATCCTGGGCGCGCACCAACGCACCACCTCCGGCCATGCTGAGGCCGCGTCCCACATACAGCAACTAGAAGGATGTGCAGCTATGACATACAACTATCTATTGGGGCTTTGGGGGGAAAAATAAATAAATAAAAATAAAGTTATTGTGGTGGGGGAGAGAGAGGTGGCAATGAAGAGAAATAATGTCTTAAAAAATGACTTTTACAGGGAATAAAGTAACTCTTAAAGGGATAGAATTTGGGGCTGGCCTCGTGGCTAGTGGTTAAGTGCGCATGCTCCGCTGGTGGCAGCCCGGGGTTCGGATCCCTGGCACCACTTGTCAGGCCGTGCTGTAGCAGCGTCCCATATAAAGTGGAGGAGGATGGGCACGGATGTTAGCCCAGGGATACTCTTCCTCAGCAAAAAAAAGAGGATTGGCATGGATGTTAGCTCAGGGCTGATCTTCCTCACAAAAAAAAATAAAAAATAAAGGCATAGAATTCATAGCCTAATCCCAATTTTTTTTTTTTTTCTTTTTTTTTTTTTTGTGAGGAGATCAGCCCTGTGCTAACATCCGCCAATCCTCCTCTTTTTTTGCTGAGGAAGACGGCCCTGGGCTAACATCTGTGCCCATCTTCCTCTACTTTATATGGGATGCCACCAAAGCATGGCTTGACAAGCGGTGCATCAGTCTGTGCCCGGGATCCGAACCTGCGAACCCCAGGCCGCCGAAGCAGAGGGGCGGAACTTAACTGCTACGCCACTGGGCCAGCCCTGACATACATCTTGATTTAGTTTCTAGTGCTAAAACCCCAAAACATAAAAAGGTGCCTGAAACAGAGTGGATTGCTCAATAAATATTTGTTATTGAATAAATATTACTACCATCAGATTCTCCTCACTTCGGATTTATTCCAGACTTATTCTTTGAATTCTTACGGAACCTGTGTGAGTAGAGGAGTGCATACACTAATCCCTCTCAAGTTCCTCAAGACTGCTTTCTGCAGTCTTATATTCACTTAAAAGCTTGACAAATCAAAAGGTAGCCTTAGAAGAAGCCTGAGGAAAAAATGTGGGTTCCAGGTAAAACCCTCTGGCATTGTAGATCCAGGTGGCTTCAACTGCAAAGAGAACAGAGTTATGCCAAACTGCCTCTCCTAGTTTTCTCCCCCACAAAAAAAAGAGGTAGAAATTGCTCTCTCCCTACTCACTGAGACTCTGGGGGTTTTTTGTTTGTTTTTTTACCTCAGCAACTATGAAAACAGGGAGTTTCTGAAGACAGTGATTGGGTCCCCCCATTGGACTTCCCAGACCCTGTGTTACTCCTGCTTCATAAATCTGATGCGATCTGTGGTTGGCCTGCAGCCCACCTCTGGTAGACGGGGCGTTCGCCCATGATGAGTGTCTAACTGTGACCTCACTTGGTGATAGCTATATCCCACCAGGATTGCCTCCGTCCCGTGATGCCCTGTTCCTGTCTTAACCCAGCTCAAGCAGCCTCATCCCAGAGGGACTTAGTTTATCCCAGGGAACTTATTTAGTAGATCTTGAGAAATAGAAACTCATCATAGACTTTTATGAGGAGACACCTGTTAATTACTGGATTATTTTTTGTCATCTAGTTTATATTGTTGCTTCATCATCAACTCAATTGTTCCAATATTTGGAATAGTTTCTCCTCCAACTTTAAATTTTAGAAAATTTAAAAACTAAAAACAATGGGTAGTTCTGCTTCAGATTATTCACTTTACCATATTTTTATAATTTCTGATAGTATGATAGGAAAATAATTCTCTAAAACATACTAAGAATTCATTTTCAAAATTATTCTAAATTATTCACCAAATATTTCATGACCTTTCCAGTTCAGGACAAATGTATCATAATCATCAACTCTAAGAACTTTTCTATATACAAATGGCTAGTGAAAGTTTTAGGTTTTATGAATACCAGTGAGCTTTTTGAAAGGTCAGGATACATATAGGCAAGTGTATTTATCCAGGTGTTCATATATATCTTAATTTCTTACAGGTTGTACCGAAAAGAAGTTCTACAGAAATTAATAGAAAAATGTGTTTCTAAAGGCTATGTCTTCCAGATGGAAATGATCGTTCGGGCAAGACAGCTGAACTATACTATTGGCGAGGTATGCAACTGATGGTAAATAGTGTATTCTGTTCCTCATAAAGAAACAGTAACTTTTAGACTTTTTATAATAAGTTTAACTTTCATAACTACTGAGTAAATGTGGAAGGCTTCCAGTTGTTTAGAATGTCCATACACTAAAGGGTGAAAATTCACATCCCTTTCAAATTAATAGGTTGGACTTACAAGATTTAAAACACTAATAGAAGGCAGCATTCCCTTTTAAATAATTAAAAGTTACTGGTACTGTCTCCATCCTTGCCCCTTCTTCTGACCACTCAGCATTATGGGATGAGTCTGTTGGCTGCTTTTTCTCTTGCCATGGCCAACAGCCACCCTACTTTAAAACGACTGATGAACCCCATTTGCCCATTTCCTGTGAGTAAATGAAAAGGACAGGAATTGGGTGGGGGGGGGGGTCTAGAATATTTCCAGCCAGCTAGTGAGCTCCTAGGGAAGACCCTCCTTGTGTAATACTCTTATTTAGAGCAAGAAAATAGCTAATTAGAATGCCACTTCTCTTGTGCAAGTTATAAGATTTTTAAGTTAATACTGAAACATAGTGACAGCTAAATTTGATGGACTACTGAAAAAATTAAGTGAAAGGCCATTTTACTTTTGGAGTATAATTTTTCCGTGAAATGCAGTCTGAAACTTGAATAAACCAACTTAATATTCAGGATCAATGCTTTTCAAACAGTTGTAGATTTGGTTCAAATGACCTATTTTTAGATAATAAAATGCATGTTTAATTTTAAAGACTTGGAGGTACACACAGTTGCTGTAAAGAATCCCAATTCTGAACTTACTTGAAAGACTTGCCGTCATGGGATTAATCTTGTTTCTATTGTATTAGTAATTGTTGTATGCCTGCTACGCCTCCTTTCTAATATTTTTGAAGACTGACTTAACATATATTTTTTTAACTAGGTTCCAATATCATTTGTGGATCGTGTTTATGGTGAATCCAAGTTGGGAGGAAATGAAATAGTCTCTTTCTTGAAAGGATTATTGACTCTTTTTGCTACTACATAAAAGAAAGTTATTATTTATACTTATGTTCATTTCAATTTAAACATAAAAGAACTCTGGTTGCTCATTTTTATAAAATGTATGCTTAGAGCATATATCATAAGGTAAGGTAAATTTCATGCAAATCTTTTTTCTGAAGAAACTCCATTTTATATGTCAAATTAAATTAGAAGAATGAGCAGTGTTCTCAGTATTCATTTACGTTTTGCTGTATTAAGACCTATAAATAAATATATATGGGTATTTTGCATAAAATATTGCTTTCAGTAGAGTATGTGAATGCGGAATATCTTACATGGGGAAGATTTTGAAATATTCTTTATAAAAAGTGGATTCATAGATCTTTGTACCTAATAGATGTCAGAAGTAAGAGGAATGCTAATTGTATTCATGAAATATATATGGCTGTTTCTGTATGAATTGAAAAAGAAATACACACCTCTGCCCTTTCTTTAATGTATCTCAGATGTCTTAAACCAGATAAAACAACACATTTAGAGCACAATTTTAGAGTTTGGTTCTTTGCAGCTGTTGAATTGATGAAGCATTTCATCTGTCAAAGCAAGTCTATTTAAAATACATATGATGAATTGGAAACAACTTGACAGCAGTTGATTGCATAATTTTTTTCTTTTCTGAGCAATAATTTCTATCAGTAAGGAAAAATATTGATGACATTAAGGCATAAACTTAGCTGCTATAGTAATTTTTAAACATCTTACTATATAAAGATTTTTTCCTCAAAATATTTGTTTTCATATTATTTCAGGACCCTTGAGAAATCATACATCTTTACTAATATAACAAAAATCTCTTCCCTATATAGCTTTTCTCTGTGTTCAGAAAAGTGTTCTCAGTTAAAATGCAGGTTAAGTTGTTCAATAAAGCCAGTGCAAATATTCTGTTTACCTACTTTCTCAAAAGTAGGTATTTCAAAAAAGATCAATTACTAACTGTAGCATAGCTTTTGGATCATGTAGTATCTTTTAAAATTTTGGGTAAGACATGCTTGGAGCAAATGAGCTTTTAAGACCACGTTGACTTGCCTTTGCAAGTAAAAGGAAGAGGCATCTTTAATTATTTAATAAGCATATTTAGTGAACAGTATTGCTAATTACTATATTTTCCTGGCTTAGTTTGGCTGCTAAAGAAATTTAAAATCTGATTTTTTTCCAATTGCATTTTTAACAGATCCTACCAGAAATGAATACCAGAGTATAAAACCTTTGGTGTCATTTTGAACATTACCTGTTCCCATAGATGAATCCATAGGACACATTCCACAAAGGGCCTCTCCTATTCTATTCCCTTTTTACACAGAGCTGTGCAGCCAGCCCACGAGGGACCTACCTTTCTTGGGGAAGTGACCCCTCTCATCATTAATAACAGCTAGAAAATTCATCACTGTTTGATGAAAAATTAGTTTTAAGTTAACATAATAGAAATATAATTTTTTTTTTGAGTGTTTAGAATCTATTCTTCATCCAAACCCAAAGTTAAGTTTTCATTGTGAAGTATGTGGAACAGAAATTAACTCACTCCTTCAGAGAACCCACTGTAAGGTATTGCCTTCTTGGACCTCACTAGAGTTGATACCTTTTGCCTTTTTAATCTTTTTGTTTCTTATTCCCACAATCATTACAACTCTATCACTTATTGGAGTTTACAGTAAAGAAAGTATTTGAGCAGTGAAGACTTTCACCATTTGGAAGTTATTTAGAAAAGAATCTGGACTATTTAGATGCATTTTTGTAGTAAATCTGGTGACTTAAACACTGTAAAATCTTTTTAAACATTTACATGTGAATCCAACATCCCTTTTTACTTTGTAAATGAGGCCAAGGATGAAATCCACATGTTCTCCCTTTGTATTTGTATTATCACTGTATGAAATCTAAGTATATCTAAGGAAAACTAAACTGAAGATAAAATTATTTTGCTTATTTCATATTGGCTTTTGCCTGTCTTCTGCAGCATGTAATTAGATTCTTCATCTTTGTTTCTCTAAATCAAATGTTTTGCCCCACCCCCCACCCCTTTTTACAACTTTTTCCAGCTGTTGTTTTCCCTTGAAATACTGATTTGGCTTTTAAAGATATATTTTATCACAATTTCAGAAATTAATGGAATACTATGTTGGATGAAACAGCTTGTTAAACCTGCTAACTGAAGTCTTAGACGCTGAGCTATATGTAACCACAATTTGTACTATTTTCAATTAAGTTAGATTCTTTTGGGATGTTAAGTATGGTTTCAAACTATTTTAACTTGAAATGGAGAGAAACAGCAAAAGATGTGTATTTACAGAGCACATCTTAAGAAGACAGGCTTGGTTCATCTTCAGAGTTGGCATTTATTTTGCTTAGCCAATGTTATAGACGCACCGGACTATGCAAGGTGGGTTCACAATGTGGAGGAGAATGTTGGCTGGGGTTGACCTAAACTGACAAGGGCAGAGTGCCCGCGTGCTGTCTTCCGCTGTCCCGACTGTGGGAGCCCAAGTGACTGTCCGGGACTACAGTCGAAGGGTGGTTTTTAAGGACCTGGTGGAGGCCCGCTGGCAACAGAATTTCTCATCTTTAGGCTGCACCACTCCGGTGGCCTCAAAACGCTCGCGATCCCATTTGTGTCTTCAGGCCCAAGAGAAGAGTCCATCACTGACTCGGAGCAATGTCGAGCCCTGGGCAGCGGCGGCCTTCTGCAACACGCAGCCCCTGTGCACCGGACAGCCCGGCCCACCAGGACGGGTCCGGCGCCCATGGGTTGTGCCTCATCTCAAGTCGCTGTGTGAAGCACGAGGCCCTCACACCTCCGCTGAGGCAGGAGGTGTCAGGCACGACCGGCCGGGCGTCCCTGCCCTTCCGCGCTGCCCAGCCCGTGAGAGCGCGCGCCTGCCAGCACGTGGAGCGGCGGGCGGCCCGCACGCCCCCTCCCGCCGGATCTAGTCCAGGCCCCGCGGGGCCCGCGCAGGGATCCCCAGCACGGCCACCTGACTGAGTGCAGGGCGTGCTGCGGCCGCTGCTTGTGCCTCCGCCGCCGGCGCTGCGGCCAGGGGAAGGCGCCCGCCGTGCACACAGGCCCTGGAAGCGCACTGCGGCCATTATCCGCGGCGCCTCCTAGTGGGTCAATGGCAAATCATCTTGGTTCTCGCGAGAGCTCCCCCTCAGTGGGGATTATATAATTTCCCTCAGGCGGGGGTGGGGTGCTGGGGCCACCCTCAGAAAAAGTTAGGTGCAAGCACAGGTGGGAGTAAGAGAGTTGTCCCTGGGGGACATGGGGGGAAGGGATACTGTCCCTTACTGCCCCCCCTACTTAGCTGGACAATGAGTCCTCTTATGCTAATAAGGTACTTACGTCACTTCCGCTCTTTCTCGGCCGCCATTTTGGCTAGGGCAGGTTCGGGGACTCGCTCCGAGGCGCTTGTATTGTCTGCCGAGGGGAGACGCGGGATCAGCCCCCTCCCCCGCCCGTTGCCGCCGCCGCCTCCGCCGGCCCGGTCTCCCCTCCGCCGCCCGCCGGGATCCATGAGCTGAACTCCCGCCCCCC
Organism: Diceros bicornis minor; assembly: GCF_020826845.1. Lineage (NCBI taxonomy): Eukaryota > Metazoa > Chordata > Mammalia > Perissodactyla > Rhinocerotidae > Diceros > Diceros bicornis. The sequence goes on from NC_080758.1 coordinate 11,331,717, forward strand.
CGGCCGCCGCCATCTTGTGCCCCCTCCCCCTCCCGCGGGCAGCGCTAAGGGGGATTTTGGCGTCTCCTCAGACACAGCTCCCTCTCTCGGTCCCCGCTGCTGAGGAGCGAGAGCAGCGCGGCCGCCGCCGCCGCCCGCGCCGGTGAAGCCGCCTCTCCCACACCCTCCGTCTCCTCCCTCCGCCCCTCCTTTGTCTGCACCGCTCGACGCCGCCGCCGCCGCCGCCGCCGCCCGCGCGGGGACTGGAGGGAGCCGCTCGCGCCGCCGCCGCCCGCCGCTGTGCTGCGCCCGCCGCGCCCCCCGGCAGCAGCCGCGGCCGCGGCGCGAGCCGGAGCCCGCCGAGGCCCCGGGCGCGCCCTCGCCGCCGCCAGCGCCGTGCCGCCGCCATCCGCCCGCCGCCGCCGCCGCCCGGCCCCCGAGCACGCCGGCCCCGCGCGCGCCTCGAGGCCGAGTCAAGGTAAGCCCCGCGCCGCCCGCCGCCCGGCCCCGCTCGCGACCCCCGGCCGCGCCCGCCCGCCCGCCGGCCGCGGGCGCATTGTTGTGGAGACGGCCAGCCCTCCAGCCGCACGCGCTCCTTTGCATACTCCGGGTTGACGGCCCGCCCGCCCGCCCGGCGCGGACCGCTACCCGGCTCGGCCCCGGGGGCCAGGCGCCTCCTCCTGCAGCCCGACCCCCGTCCCCGCCCCGCCGGCCCGCCGGGGCCAGCGGCCGGCCCGGCCACCCGAGCTTTGGCCGCTGATGGCATCGCCTTCCACCCCGCCCCCAGCGAGAGCCGAGCTTCTCCCATCCCTGGAGCTGATCCCTGCCTCCCGCCCCCCCAAAAGGAGCCCCCCCACGCACACCTCAGTGCCTGGGACCGGCCTGCTGCCAGGTCTGCCCACCCTTGGCTGGGGGAGGGGGGCCAGATTGGGGGGCGGGGAGCATGTAAGGCACGGAGTGAAAGTCTTTGCTTCCCGGTGCGATCCTTCCTCCCCACCGTGCAGCTCCCCTCCTGTCCTGACCACCGAGCCCCCCACCCCCTTTCTCTATCGCAGCTGCCCGGTCAGCACGGCCTCTTACGAGCATTCTGAGCCCCAACTTTGCAATAAGATGGTGAAAAATGGAAATCCAGAAAGCTGCGAAAAGATTTTTTTTCAGTGCAATGAATGGGGAGTAGTTCTTTGAGCACCCTTTTAATCACCTCTTTCCTCCGGGCTGCCTGCCTGCCTTCCCCTCCCCCACAACCTGGATGCCTGTCGCTGGAAAAGGCGCGATTGCTTCTCTTCCTCTTCTGCCCAAGACCAGGCGCCAAGGTCTGATGTCCTTTGTGGCCGCACACATACCCACACTAAGTCTTCTTGATGTTCTTGCATCCGCCAATTGCTCTGGACAGTTCTTGCCATAACCCCATTTCTCAGACAAAGGCTTAGGAGGGAAGAAGAACTAAACTGTTTCCTGTGTTTGCCATTTTAATGCTGTCCATCCCCACACATCTAATGTATCCCTGATGCTTCTCCTGCCAGTGTCTTGAACCTTCAAAATGAAAAAGAAAAAAATTTCCTGGGTAGCTTGATACAGTTTCTTTATAAATCTGCATTGTTGCTTCTGGTTTATGGCCATGAAGAAAATACCAGCCCCCACCCAAAATGCACCGCAGCCAAGTCGGCTAAAGGCGATGAGTGTTGGAGTCAGTAGGGGGCGCATTCCCTGCACTGGGTAAGGCTGCAGAAGGGGGAAGGGCCCCAGAGCTGGAACAGGATGTGCTTCACAGCGCCTTCTACAGACCATGGGAAAATGGACCCAGCAAGACACACTCTCGCACTCTTAGTTGGTGAGCTGACAGCAACATGGCGAAAGATTAAGTGAGTCAAGAGCAGTGATTTTATTTCTTCTAAAGAATCCACCCCACATTTTAGAAGTTCTTTTTACTCTTCAAAACTGTTGACCCTCAGACCAATCCACATTTGTTCTTGACACATCACCTTGGCACATCCTTGGTACACAGACTTCCCCTTCTCTGCAATTCTTCCACCTTAAGCTTTGAATGTGTTACCATATCTTTCCAAGGTCAGATGGTAAGAGAGAACGTTTAAGACCTTGAGAGTAACGGGTTTGGGGAATTGCTGATTACCTCCCTTCCTCATGGCCCAAATCTTTCCAGCTCTTTGAGAGTTAAAAATTATTCTTGAGGGATGTTAGATTTTAGTGGGGTAGTAGTTTTGATAAGCATGTAGATGGGTGTCATGATTTGCAAAGCCTTGTTGGTAAACATCAAGCCCATGTTGAGTTCTTTATTGTCCAACTCAACAGAGTTGATTGTAAAAGGTTGTTTCCTTCCAACTTTGGACTTGTAATTGCCATTCATTATCTCAGTAGCCAACCACCTTTGCAAAAGTGTTGACACCGGTCTTCTATGAGCACCCACCTTCTTAGGGTGTGTTGATTTCTGTAGATTTTACTCCTCTTGTTATTTCCATAGGTGTGAGATGCACAATGCGAAACCTAGGCCCCAGCTTTTGCACCATGATGCACAGGGTTGTACTTTTTGTACTGAACTGATAGGTGGCCTAGTGGTTATGCCCTGTACTACCATTTTGAGGATCTGGACTCCGTTCCTGCCTTGCTCTTTGGACCACATTATCAATTCACACCGGTGGGTATATTCATTTTGGAGGGTGGGAACTACAGCAACAGGGAAGCCAGAGACTTCTTCCTCCTTGGTCACCACCAAAGCCAACACTTCCAAAATTTTAGCCTAGCCACATTCCTCAAGGAACCGGTTAGAGCTGGTTGCAGTTGTGGGTTCTGAACAGAGAAATGACCTATGGCTTAAGAGAAAATTTTAAAGTTGCTAATATTGTTTTAATCATTTGCATTCTGCACTCTTATGTATAAAGTATGTAAAGTTCTCAATTGCTGTTATTTTGATGACCCAGTCTCAAGAGTTGCTAAGCTTCTAAAAAACCTTCAAGATTCTCTGATCAGAACAGACCTTGCCATGAGATTTGCTACCAAAGATTGACAGTGGTTGTTGATACTCAAGTGTAGTTTTAAGACTTTGTTACAAGTATTTTTATATAGATACACCAAGATAAATTTATGGGAGAACGAATGAGTATATTCTTTGATACATAGTTAACCAGTTGATGCTGAAGGGAGCATTTTCATTGGACAATTGTTACTAAGTAATATTTTGGTGAGTGAAAAGGAGGCAGCTTGGGTCAGGTATTCCATTAGAGACTTGACTATATTGCTTTTACAATTTTTTAAATAATTAGAAGAATCAGATATTTAATCTAAATAGTATTATTTGTAATTTTTAAATACTGTTTAGTATTTGTTAAACAGGTATGATTTTGACCTATATTTGATCTTTGACGTACAGTTACACAACTTTTTAAACGAGTAATTTGAAGACAACTTTTTACTTGAGGATATGTTTGAGGTGAAGTTTGTGAAGGTGCTGTTGTTTGATTTAGCAAATTATACATAAGATACAGTGTTAACTGATGTCCTTAGTGATAATAGCCGTTTCCCCCTACAGGAAAACTTGCTGTGAGCTCTTAGAAAGCATGTATTCTGCAGTTTCAAAGGTTTCTTGGTTTTGGCATTCAAAAAAAAATGGGGGTAGGTGGAACAATTGGGCTTGAAGGCTGGAATTTAGGTAAACTGAGGGTTCGTTAAAGTACAGTAAAAAGCCTCAATTAAGTAGAGGGTGGGGAATGGGTATCCTGTTTAATTGAACTTTAAGAAGAAATTCCGTCTTCATGTTGGCCCTTGTTGAAAATTTCCTGAGACTACCTCAGCAGAGGCTGCTGTGCTTCGAACTAACAGTCTCTGATTTTAGTTCTTAACAATTGCTGCATAGAAAGTACGGGAGATTGGGCTGTGACTGTCTTAAAGACCCTTAGCCCTGCCTATCCCGGAAGTCGTTGGTTTAAACATAACCACTGTGAGCTTGTTTTGCTTGAATTTCTCTTTTTTTCCTTAAACCAGAGTGCAGGAAAAGTTCTAATAGTATTTATATTAAAAATGAAATGTCACCGTGTTGAACACATTAAGGGTCAAGTACTTAATTACTCTTATTTTGATGACCCAGTCTCAAGAGTTGCTAAGCTTCTAAAAACCTTAAAGATTCTCTGATCAGAACAGGCCTTTCCTGAACATGTACTTGCTTCCAAATAACCAGCCAATAGGCTTTTATCATGTAAAAATGGCTTTTGATTTTCATTTTAACGTGTGTGCATACATTGATTATTTATCTTTGATTACTAAAGGCATAATTATATAAGGTACACTATGTGTGGGTTAAATTGTTGTGTTCCTTGTAACTACTTACAAATTTTGAAAAACATTAGGAATTGTTAGTATTTTGAAAATTTAAATATTCAGCAATCTGGTGGTTGATATATTTAAGATGATGTGCACATGCTGGCTACACATTTAATTGTGAAAACTACAGTTTAATAAGGAAGATGAGCTGTTGTAAAGGAGCAAGTAGAAATCAATACTTGGGTAGAGAAGAGATAAAAGAAAAACTTTAGAATTTAAATAGTATTTCTTTTTTTCTTTTGAGACCCGTTCATAAATTACAAAATTGCGTAAGTTGTAATAGACCTTGATAGATTGATTCCATTAGTTGGTGGCTGAGTGTGTGTATACACATAAGATACAATGCACTTTTTTAGAGTTGGAAATAACTATCATATTATTAAACACAAGTAAAATATTAGAAATGTAGTTTGGAAACTATAGTAGTTTTCTAAAGTGCAGATAAAAACCTCAGAATTAAACATTGTAGTTTTTTTAATAACCTTTTTAAATTTCAGTGAAATAAACTTTAAAAAAAATTATGTGGAAGTACAAAAAATTTGAATTTTTGTAAGATTAGAAGCTAGTTTGTAGTTTACACCAAGATGCCCAGTACTGTTGTGTAATAAGCTACTTGTTCAACCTGGACTTCCAAAGGACTTTAAAGTCTGTTATGTCTTCCAGAAGGTAAAATACTTTCCATGAGAGTTTAACTTTGATTTATTTGCCTAAGAGGCATGAACATTAAGAAAAATGTTGCTCCCCTATGTAAATAATTTAATTATAGTTAGATTGACAGAGCTTGACTCGTTATTAGCATCATGTAAACATACAAATTTTTTCCTGCCCTAGTTCTATAAGAGCTTGTGGTATTAAGTCTGGAGCAAATGCCATATTTTGCTGATGTGCATCACTCACTCGTACATTTTGTGTTGTTAGTTTGGAAACTTGGCATTTGAAACTGGTATGCACCAAAGCCCCACACTAATTAACTGAATTGATATTTTGAATGTAGAAGCTGTTTCTTGTTTGCACATTGGCACTTTCCACCTTGTTCGTTGAGACACTGTTAGGAGAAGCCGTCCACGTTTTGCCCAGCATGAGTGGTCATGGTTCCCTTGTGACTTCATCGTTTTTTATTGTTTGTTTTCCTGGTCCTGTTAATTAGAAAGTGGGGGGCAGGATGATTGTGCTGTCTCAGTCTCTCAGTGTCTTAGAAGTCCTCATACCTGTGTTTGGTCCTGACCTACCTTAATCTGCCAGTTTAGGGGTCAGCTTAAATGAGAATCCATAGTCTGCTTCACTGAAAGGAGAAGGCTCTCCTCACATATTATCAGGCTTCTCAAATTGGTATATGTATATATAATATATATGGATATGTGTGCATATATAGGAAGTCACAGGTGAAATGTGAGCCAGCTCTGTAAAGTGACAGTTTTGATTGGAGTGCGTATTTTTATTCTCATCAGTATAAACTGCAAAATTCTTTTCACTGTTTCAGTTCTGGGTTTCCTCATCTTTGTGTATGCATTCACTGTCCTCTGCCTTTAGTTCTTTGAGATGCACTCACAAGCCTCCATGGTTTTCTTGATCCCTAGCTTAATTCCAAGACAGCCTCTAGAGAAATCCTGAAATGTCAAGAATTTCAGCAGTGTTCCAGAGATAAAGGTTTGGAAATTAAAAGGAGAGCATAAAAGACTTTTGATAGAGTTTACTAAGGGAAGAACTGCTCTGAACATAGTTTAAGATGTAATTCAGAAACATGCGCATAATCTGTAAGAGACTCATGCGTTGTTTGACCAGCCCTCGGAATTAAAAATGAATTCCTACGTGTCCTAATTCCCTCTCCATTTAGGGTGTAGATTTGTAATTGAGTCACTCAGCTTTGGGTTGTTTGTGTTGATGTATCGCTTCTCATATGACTTGGTTGATGCCTTTAATCAGGATGAGCTATGAGTTAAAGATCCCCTGGGTGGCCTTTATGGTATTATACAATAATATTGATGGCTTGCCCGTTTTATTTTCCAAGCACTGTATAAACCATTCTCAGTTCTCTCGGGACTGTCCTTGTTTCACGAGTAGGGAAATCAAGGCACTAGCATGTGCAGTGATGAAGTCTGGGCTGGTTCCCAGGCCTGTGCTTGGAGCACAGGCTTTGATAGTGCTCCTGTGAGCTGTTTGGCTAATGAGGGCTCAAATGAATGCTTCATAACTTCATAGTGATGTTTTGTGCTTATATGTCAGCTAACACCACAAGATCCCAGATGGGCTCCACAGTTAAAGCAGCTAGCCACAGCCCAGCAGGAGAGTATGGGTGAAAATGGTGCTGGTGGCGGTTAATTGAAGTAGCGTATGTCTGGTTTGAAGTTGCTTGTATAAGGATCTAAAAAGAAAATTTGTTTATGGTCCTGATGCTTTCCCCAATGTTTTGGGTTAGGGCAGTCTTATTCCTTCTCTCCTTTGAGCAGTTATTTTTGCTTAGACAGATAATTGCTGGCTTTTGCCCGTCTGCCTTTTCTTTTTCTGAACCCTCTATGCTCCATTTAAGAGCTTGTGGAAACCTGTGCTTCCCTTGACAATCTGTAAAGCTTTCCTTTTTTGGTGAGAGCTGGCTACAGCTGAGAACCTATATGAGTGGTCTCTTTTGAAATCTAGTGTATGTAAAGAAACTTCTATCTAGTGGAAATATGGTAGAATTTATTAAAATTTTAAATTGGAGTTGTTAATTTAAGTCAACAATTAGAATTCTTGTTCTTGTGAAAGAGGTGAACTGAGACTGGGAGAGTCCTAATGTAGAGAATGCTCAGAATCCTGGTTCAAGATCAGTTATACTTAAAAACAGGGGGGCCGGCCCGGTGGCACAGGCGGTTAAGTGCGCGCGCTCTGCTGTGGCGGCCCGGGGTTTGCCGGTTCAGATCCTGGGCGCGCACTGATGCACCGCTTATCAAGCCATGCTGTGGCGATGTCCCATATAAAGTGGAGGAAGATGGGCACGGATGTCAGCCGAGGGCCAGTCTTCCTCAGCAAAAAAAGGAGGATTGGCAGATGTTAGCACAGGGCTGATCTCCTCACCAAAAAAAAAAACAACAGGAAAAATACAAATAAAACTTTTCTGCAGCAAGTGATTGAGGCATCGAATGGCAAAAGCTGCTACAAGAAGAATGCTTTTGCTACAAAGAATGCTGTGGCTAAGCCCTGACTCTAGGAGATAGCGTAGAAAAACTTCAGAAGATGATTCAAATAAATTATTCTCTTCTTCAAGAATGGTGAGAAAAAGACATTTCCCATTACTATGGGAAAATTATTTCTGAATAGTTTTGATAGAGCATGGAAAATTTATTATTAAGAGATTGAAAATAACCTACTTTTTGTCTTATGCCATTTAGATGCAAAGGCCAGTGGCATGCTTCTGGAATGATCGTGAATGGACATATCTGGATGTCCTCTTATGCCCGCTTGTGAATTAATTGGTTTCCCATCTTCACGTTTCTCTTAGGCCAGCTTGTCCACCTGTATTGACAGCACGCAGCTCTAAGCCTGTGGGGTTCTTCTGTAGGCAGCGGAGTGTTGGACTCACTCCCCACGACGTGTCTCTGCCTTCCTGGAATGCCTCTTTAAAATGGAGCAAATTGGGAAACAGTCCCCATCTCACACTCTCCCTAAAGCTAGATTGCGATGTTAGAGATGTTCTTTTTCTTTTTTTCTTTTTTAAGCAGTAAGGCGTCTTGCCCCCTTTCAAATACAATTTCATGTTAACTCAAGTATATAAAATCGATCGAGTTAGGGGACCACATCTCCAGTTGTTCAGCTTTCGTCTTGTCCCTGAGGCGCTGTCGTCCCCTCCGTTTGTGTGTGTATCTTCAAGTCTCAGCACACACTCAGAAGCCACCCTGAAAACCATTGGTTCCATTGACATTTCAGAAATTCTGTTGGTCACAGCTGAGATCCTTGTCTGAAGTCTAAATACTCAGAGTAACAGGATGAGCAGCAACATAATAGCAGTTTCCACTTGTAGGCAGTAGTCTTTTAGTCTGCAAGTCTTCTTAAATGAGGAGCGACCCACCTATTTTTTTAAAAATAAATATGCAAAATTTAGATCACACCTTTATGTTTCTACGTAACTGTAAGTCACCTAGGTTTATTTTGGGTACTGCAGATGTTCTGTTCCATAAGCATTTTAAGTGCCACAGAGCTTGTAAAGTTAAGAATATGCTCTTTAGCGTGAATGGGTCACACAAATGTCAAGTATTGTATAAAAACATCACTGTGTAAGTATGAATGCACATTTTAATGTGTACAGGAACAGATGTATGGCAACCACATCTGATTCTCAGGAATAATAATAGTCCATGCTTTTTAAAAGATTATACCCTGGTGTGAACTCACAGTTTTCAAAGTGATTGTGCCAGTATCTGATCTGATTTAAGGTAATAATGATAACTGCTTTAAAAGCATTAACTGATGGGCCGGCCCCGTGGCTTAGCGGTTAAGTGCGCGCACTCTGCTACTGGTGGCCCGGGTTCGGATCCCGGGTGCTCACCGGTGCACCACTTCTCCGACCATGCTGAGGCCGAGTCCCACATACAGCAACTAGAAGGATGTGCAACTATGACGTACAACTATCTACTGGGGCTTTGGGGGAAAAAAAAACGAAAGAAAAAGAAAAGCATTAACTGGTATCATCTCATTTAATTCTTCTGACATTTGAACAATGGGGGAAAAAAAAACGAAAGAAAAAGAAAAGCATTAACTGGTATCATCTCATTTAATTCTTCTGACATTTGAACAATTGAATAGTGTCCTTCTGGTTATACTGTAAGGAAACAGACCTCCAGAGGTTAAGTAACACTTTTAAGGTCACAAAGCTAGTAGGTGGCAGAGCAAGGGTTTAAAAACACAGATCTGTCCTCTCTAGGGCTATGTTCTCAGTCACTACAACGTACCATCTTTTCTAGCAGAGGAAAGCTTTACTGTGCTGTCACCCTACTTCTTGTTATAGAAGTTTGAAGTTATGAGGTAAAAGTTTTTGCATGTGGGTGATAACGTCAGCTAAATTTTTTCCTCCATGAAAACAATATAGTCCTATTGGAAAACACAAATTTTGATGTCGACTATAGGCTTCACCTTTGAACCTTTTTTTCCACTTCTTTTTGCTGTCACTTCATTGTCTTGTTATCTCTCGTGATTTTGCATACCTTTCAGATTGAGTAGGTCTGGAATGGGTGTAAGGCTCCCTAGGGTAATTCTGACAATTGGCTAAGTCTTGTATTCACTTTTCTACTTAATTGACTTCCTCCAGACCTTTTTTAATGGGACCTCCCGAACATGACCAGATTAATTCTCTTAAAGGGCCATCAGAATTGCATCGTTTCTCTACTTCAGTACCTGCAGCGTCTCCTCGCTGGCCACCAGACATGGCAGCAGCAGACTCTAGCTTCACACTCAAGGCCTCCATCCTGTTCCCAACTTGCCTTTCCAACCTTGTCATTCATTATTACTCAGAAGCTTGACATAGCAGCCACTCTGACTCTGTGCAGTAGTTCCTAGAACTCCTTGCTTTCCCACCTCTGGAACTGTGCCAGCAAGTTTTTTGCAGTGAATGCAGATTCTCAACCTAACTTAGTGGGGGCAGCTCAGCAGCTGCTTCAACCCTCTCCTGATCTCCCCTGGTGAGAATGAACTTTCCCTCTTACGAAGCCTCAGATCATTTAGTTTGTGACACATCTGACACATTGCCTCTTTTCCTGTAGATATTCATGGGGTATCATCTCTGTAAGCCCTTTTTAGGCAAGGACTGTTCATTCAGTCTACATTTATTGAGTGTCTCCTATGTGCCAGCCACTGTTGTAGATGCTAGAGATATAGCAGGGGAAAAACAGGCAGGGTCATTCTAATGGACCTTCTTTGCCTTGGATAGTGAGATGGCACCCTTGTCCTCGAGCATATTTTAAGGATTCTGGTTAGTCTATCAGTTGAGATCAGGAAAACTAATCCTTGCTGAAAAATGATTCATAGTGATTGTAATTTACAACATAAATACCTCTTTACCAGCTGTATCAATTACAGTTTCAGGTTGTATTTTACTAAATCTGTGAGATCACCTGTGATGAGCATTTAAAATAAATTAAAACTTTTAAGTCACAGTGTGATTATAATTTTGATGATTGATAAGGTGGTGAGCCAGGGTGTTTATTTCCCAGTAGATTCTTGGCTTAATATTAATGAGCCACACCGACATGAAAGAAAACAAAACTTGCTTAAAGTGCTAAAATTAAATGTTTCATCATTCTGTTACCTTTGAAAAGGCTTCCTGTTTTATTTTTCCTGGGACCTCTCCCCTTCTGCAGTTCTATCCTTGTAACTCTTTGAAAGAAACTTAAGGTGATTTGAAAATTTAACACATCGAGATTTTGTGAAAATCTTTTCTGTACTGCTACATGCTCTAGAGTCATTTCAGTTTTGCAAAACTAAAAAATAGCTGAACTTCTCAATAAAGTAACCCCAGCTGGATTAAATCTGTTAGTTAAGGCCGAGTATGAATTGGGGCCGTTGACATTGACAGAAGTGATAAATTCCACTGTTCCTGGCCTCTTGGAGTGGAGTAGATTTTGCCAGGAAAGTGAACTCTGTACTAAGAATTTTTTTAAGTACTTAACAGTTTGGGGGCATTAATACATTACCATAGAGTTCACTCATTTAATATTTGTAAAGGCCTTCAAAGCTCCAATATTAACATCCGGGTCTTGCTCTAGAAGATCTGTCTTGTTCAAAGGAATCTTAACAGATACTTAATATTCATAGTTTTAGCAAAGAGACCCATCAATGATGAATGCCTCTTAATTTTGAGCCTAGACTACCCTGCTGATAATATTACAAGCAAACCTTCTCTGGCTCCGTCTTCACTATAGTTGCCTTAAATTTTCCAGTGGCCGTGTTTTAAAAAAAAATTATTTTAATTGTGATGCATAACAAAATTTATCATTTTAACTACTTTAAAGTGTACAGTTCAGTGATAATTAATTAAGTACACTGAATGTTGTTGTGCAACCGTTACCACTATCTCCAGAACTTTTTTCATCTTGCAAAACTGAAATTCTATACCCATTAAACAATAAGTCCCCATTCTTCACACCCCCAGCACTTGGCACCACGCTTATGCTTTCTGTCTCTGTGAATTTCACTACTGTTAGTATTTCGTATGAGTGGAATCATACGATATTTGTCCTTTTGTGACTAGCTATTTCACTTAGCATAATGTCTTCCAGATTGATCTGTGTTGCCAGTAGCCACATTTTTAAAAATAAAAAGTGAAATTAATTTTAATAATATCTTTTTAACCTAGTATATCCAAACTATTGTCGTTTCAACATGTAGTCAATATTTTTGAAAAGATTTATGAGACATTTTACGTTTTTTACACTAAGCCTTGGAAATTCCGAGTATATTTTATACTTAAAAGTATATCTCAAATGGACAAAGGACTTGAATAGACATTTTTCCAAAGAAGATATACAAATGGCCAATAAGCAAATGAGATGTTCAACGTCCCTAATCATTAGGGAAATACAAATCAAAACTACAGTGAAATGCTGCCTCACACTCATTAAGATGGCTACTCTCAAAAAAAAAAAACACAAAATAACAAGTGTTGGTGAGGGTGTGGAAAAATTGGAACCCTTGTGCACTGTTGATGGGAACATAATTGGTAGAACTGCTGTGGAAAGAGAATTACTATGTGATCTGGCAACAGAGTCTCGAAGAAACACTTATATTCATAGCAGTATTATTCACAGTAGCTAAAAGGTGGAAGCAACTCAAGTGTCTGTCAACAGATGAATGGAAAAGCAAAATGTGTATATACATAGTGTGGAGTATTATTCAGCCTTAAAAAGGAAGGAAATCTGATGTATGCTACAAGATGGATGAACCTTGAGGACATTATGCTAACTAAAATAAACCAGTCACAAAAAGTCAAATATTTTGTGATTCCACTTACGTGAAGTACTTAGAAGAGTCGAAATTGTAGAGACAGAGTAGAATAGTGATTACCGGATACAGAGGTATTGTTTAATGGGTATAGAGTTTCAGTTTTACAAGATGAAAAGAGTTCTGGAGATGGATGGTCGTGGTGGTAGCACAGTACTGATGACTATTTAATACCACTGAACTGTACACTTAGAGATGGTTAAGATGGTAAATTTTATGTGTATTTTACCACAATATAAACAAACAAATAAAGAACCTTTTGAAAGCGTATCTCAGTTCAGTCCAGACTAGCCGCATTTTAAGTGCTTAATAGCCATTTGTGGCTAATATCTACCTTACTGGAAAGCACAGTTCTTAAAGTAAAAATTAATTTATAAAGTTTTCAAGCAACGTTGGTTTTCTTGCTGCATGAGTAAACACTGAAATATATAGATTCTGTTTCTTTTAAAAGAAAAACAAATTATGTGTGCATAAAAAATCTGGAAAGATAAATATACCCACTATTAACTACTGTCTTGTCTTTGGGTAAAGTTAAGTTATATTCTTTCACTTATCTCTATCTATATTTTGTAATCTTATATTAGGCCTAATTGCTTTGTGGTGGTTTTGTTTGTTTGTTTGTTTGTTTTTGGTAACAGCTTTATTGGTAACTCCTCCAGCCCTAGGCAACTTTATAATCTCCTTTCTGTCTCTGTAGATTTGCCTGTCCTGGACATTTCATATACAGTCATGTGCCGCATAACGACGTTTGGGTCAACACCGGACCACATATACAGTGGTGGTCCCATAAGATTAGTACCATACAGCCTAGGCTATACCATCTAGGTTTGTGTTAAGTATGATGTTCGTACAACAAAATTACCTAACAACGCATTTCTCAGAATGTATCCCTGTCGTTAAGCAACACGTGGCTGTAAATGAAATCATACAATAAGTGGCCTTTTGTGACTGCTTTCACTTATAATGTTTTCAGGGGTCATCCATGTTGGAGCATATATCAGGCCTTCATTCCTTTTTATGGCTCAATCATTCCATTGTATGGATATATTATGTTTTATTTATCCATTTATCAGTTGTTGGAGATTTGGGTTGTTTCTCCTCCTTGGGTATTGTGAATACTGTTGAGAACATTCGTGTACAAGTTTGTGTGTGGATGTGTGTTTTCATTTCCCCGTTTTTGTAACGAAAACAAAGAGAACTTTATTTGAGAAAAGGAGCCTAAAAAGTAGTTGAGCAGACCGGCCGCCTGTCTACCCCTGCCCTTCAGAAAAGAAATATCATCAAAGCCTCTGCTTTTCCAAGCAATATTTGGAAGAACATGCTTTGAGTATTGATAATGGGATGATCATAAAGGAGAGATGTAGGATACATCTGTTTTTTGAAAAGCTGGTGTTTTATGTAAGGATACCAAGGTTGTGTTTTTCATTTTGCAAGATATTTACAATTTGGACGGGAAGATATCCGTAGATGTGGCTGTCTAGTGGCCGTAGGCGTCCGTGACGATGACAAGAGCGCTTTCGGGCAGGCGGTCTCAGAGCAGGGTTCTTGTTGCCCTCCTTCCCTGGGTGTGACGGGCCGTCTGACCTGCGGTGTGCACCCTGGTTGCTGTGTTGCCCCTTGAGCTGGTGTGACTGGGCTTTATTGAGCTCATTTCAACCTTGGGTGTCGGGGTTCTGGCACCTTCACACGTGTGTGTGTAATGTGTCGTCCTTTACTTTTAATTACTCTCAGAGAGCGGAGCTTCATCTGCATGGGTCAGGAGCTTCATCTGCATGGGTCATGGGAGGAGCACCGCATCCCAGGTCTGAAGGTGACCCTGAGACCCAGCCCTGTCGTGACAGGCTGAGCACCCTTAGGCCAGTTGCTGCACCTCAGTTGCTAATCTGTGAAATAAGAAGGGTTTACATTAGGCAACGCCCGGGTTCTTTCACTGATTCAAAGTGCTGCTTTTTCACAACAGATTTCAGTTGATTTTGTGGTTTGGAATATAAATCTGAATCTCTTGTCTTTCCTAGGAGTTGTACTGGATATTTGTTCTTTTTCATTTTGGAATCAAAATGCTCATGCCCCTTCAATTGAGAAGACACTTAAAGACTGTTGACAGTTACTGCCTTTCTAACTAGACATGGATTCAGTACAGAATATCTTTTTCCTCAGCAGCTGAACTAGCTAATGCTGAAAAAGGCAGCACATATGCCAAAAAAAAAAAAAGATTTGGTTGATGGTAGTCATATGTGTGAAGTGGCTGCCACAACACAAGTGTACCTTTCAGGAGCATTAATTTAAAAATAATATCCAGAATTAGAAAAGTGTTGTCCCATTTGACCTTCTGATTGTCACATCGGGAACAATAGTTTATTTAGGGCACCAGAGAGATTGACAAACTGGAGCCCCTCCGTTAGAGGTTGGCTTGTGGGATCACAGAAGGAATGGTGAAAAGAACTGAGTGTGGTTAACTTGGAGAAGGGGGAAGATTTGGGAGGGAAGGAGAAAGTGTCTTACAAACTTGAAAGGCTGTTATGTGGCTAAGTGATTAGACTTCTATAGCTGAACAGAGAGCTGTGGGCAGGTTACAAAACACTGTAAAGAGTAAACTTGTGAGCAGAGCTGTCCAGTGTGGAATGAGCTGCCTTGTGGGGGTGTGTTCCCCTCACTCGATCGAGCAGAGAGATAGTCTCTTAGAGCAGGGTTGTTTGTGGAAGGGATTCACACATTGTTTATAGAAAGAGACCAGACGTTTTTGTACAGGATGCTTTATTTAGATAAGTATACTCATTTTGCCTTGATAAATGCTATCTCCCTACAAAAGAAATAGTTATGAAAACTTAATTATAAGGAATTTAATAATTGATTTGGTTTAAAAACTTGAAGAAAATCAAGGTTTTCTTCAGAAGTGGAGGCAGTTTTGTATTTGACACTTTACTCAATTAATTGGGTTTCTTTTATTATCAAACTGAGAGAATAGTAAAAGCCAGTGCAGTTAGTTAAAAATAGAAGAAAACAGAAATTGTTACGTCTTTTTGCCCGCTTCTTGTCTTTATTACAGTGTTCTAATAGGATTATCCTAGGCAATATAATTGATATTCATTATTCAAATTTAATTTTTGTCTTCATTTGCAAAGTAGTTTCTCTTTCTAATCCTCCTGTGCTTTCCAAATATCCCCTCCTTTAGCCTCAACACTACTGCACATTTTCTGGTAAGATTAAGGAGAGAGGAAACTGAACTTTTTCTTCTTACCTCTGTCACACTGCGAAGTTTTATCTGCTAATCCAGAAGAGCATTTTGCCCCTGGATAGTCAGACAGTTACTTGTTCTGTGGTATTTGGGATTGAGGAAGAGAGGAGACAGAGCTACCTTTCTATGAAGAGCCTCTGGCATCTGGAAGGTCTTTTGCCCAAGCTTATAGGAAATTGAAAGATAGGCTGCTTCTGTTCAGGGCTGTGTGTTTTAGAGAAAGATTGACTAGATGAGTGCTTCCAGACTGAAGGTAGACTCTGGGCCCTCAATGTGCTCCCTCGTTGGAGGGTTGCTCTAGCAAGGCTTTACAAGATTCATTTTTTAAAATACAAAATATATAAACCTTTTTACAACTGGTTTAACTTAAACGTAGGACTTAGTGACACCCTTAAAAGCAAATGAGGTGTCTGTGTTCACCACTTTAGATTCCAGGTCAGGAAAGATGAGTGCTCATGGGTTATAAAAAGAAACAGTGTTTATGATGACCAGGATTTTTCTCAATGAGTGATATTGACGAGTATTAAATATGTTGCTGAGGGGCGGTAGGAGGAAAAGAGAGTACATAAATAGGGGAATGATGTTTTCTTTCTGCCTAAATAGTTTTTACCTTAACAGGTCCTAAATGTTTCCACAGAGACATCAAAAAATCTGTTTTTAAAAAAAAAGTACCGGGGCCAGCCCCGTGGCTTAACAGTTAAGTTCACACACTCTGCTACTGGCGGCCCGGGTTTGGATCCCGGGCGCGCACCGATGCACCGCTTGTCCAGCCATGCTGTGGCGGCGTCCCACATACAGCAACTAGAGGGATGTGCAACTGTGACGTACAACTATCTACTGGGGCTTTGGGGAGAAAAGGAGGAAGATTGGCAATAGATGTTAGCTCAGGGCCAGTCTTCCTCAGCAAAAAGGAGGATTGGTATGGATGTTAGCTCAGGGCTGATCTTCCTCACAAAAAAATAAAATAAAAAAGGTACCATTGTGCGTAGCAATGAAGTAACTGATGCTTTGATTCTCTGCATGAGAATCTTGTTAAAATGCCTGTGCCTCTTAGAAAATAGCATGACACTATTTTTTAGTTAGATCAGTGGTTTAAAGAAACCTCAAATATCTGAGTCTTAAAAACCCCAGTTTGGGTTATAAGATCTTTGTATAAATACTTGCATCAGCATTAATTTGAGTACTTTGTTTTAAGTATCAAGGGTGAGAATTTCTAATTTCTTACATACTAATTTGGGTTGATGATGATGACGTTACCAAAAATGAAATTGTTTATATTGTAGTAGCTTGGATGTCTTCCTAATTTTCATTAACTTAGAAAATACAGCTGCCATTTTTCTTTACTAGTAACGGCAACATTTCCAGCCTTTGGTAAAGTGAAGTAAAAGATATTCCCGGTAAAAGATATGCCCCCCACCCCCCAAGTAAAAGCTATTCCCAGAGAGACTGTATTTTTTTTTTTTTTTTTTTTTACAGCTTTAATGTAGAAATATTTAAAAGACAACATGAAAGAATAACTATGTTCTAATCTTTACCCTCCTGTGGGCTTCCTGTAACCATATTCTGATCAGACTATAATTTTATTTAGGGGAGATTTTCAGTAAACTATTGGAATTCTGCTATAGCCATTAAACTTCCTGCTTTGGTTGATTGCCCACTAGGTCCAGATTCTACACTTCAGTAGACTGCCACCTTGGCATAAACTTGGATTATGAGCTTAGTTTAGACAAGTAACTATTTCAAGGAAATACTTGGGAACAGAGAATGTTTCCTTCTTCCTCTCTCCCTTTCAGCCTGAGCCCTCCACATTTTATCTTTTTTATATTTCAACTAAGATTTCTTTAGAAACAAGGATTTCACCCCTTTGAAGGAGGGTGGAGGGGGGGAGGTTGAAAACCACTGGTTTAGACTAAGCAGCTTATGTTGAGGGGTTACCAGGAAGAAGTAATCATCCTTGTCTAGCTCTCAATGCAGTGTTAGAAATGTTTTTCTTACTAAGATTGTAGATTTGCATTCACTAATGTAACTGATGCATTAGTTGTCGCTCCAGTATATGTTGAGATTTCAGTTCCCAATATTAGAAAGTAGCAGGGTTACACCTGCAGGTGATGGGGACTAGGACACACTATCACACTTACTTCTGTATTTTCTGGCATGTTAAATAGCACCATATGTTCTTATTAGGAACTTGGGACACATCATATAAGAATGCATATAAAAATATGAAGAATTATATACTGGAACATGCCATGCTAGATCCATACTTGCAGTAGCTTAAAATATAATCTGGAGAAGTTTGATTTGGAGGCTTTTTTTTTTTTTCTTTTTTCACTCCTATCTTGACTGTTTATCTTTGCCTGGTCAGAAGTTTAAGGTTGGGTTTTATGTCTTTGTGTTTGTTTTTACTTTCTGATGGCACAGTTATAAATCCTTTTCTTCTACCACTAAAAACAGGGACTAAATGATGCCATCCTTGATCTGGTGGCTGTGCAGAGGGAGTACCATAGAGAGACAAGCCCCGTGGACTCGTGGTGCATCAGGTCCTGCAAACTTTGCCTTGAGCCTGCTGAACTAGCACTGTCATCTCTTGGCTTCCCCTCCATCTTCCTGACCCAGAAGAGCCTGAGTACAACACCTGACTAGATCCAAGTCTTTTCGCAGAGCTGTTGTTTCATAAATGATTATAATTACGTTTCTCAGTTAATGGCCTCTTTGCTTAAGTAAAGTTCACAGTCATTCATGTTGTATCAGCAGCCTGCCCCTGTACAGATTCAGCCTACAGATATTTCCTCATGAGACAGGCTGTCTCTGCCTTTATTTACCCTCTTAGTACTTAGAGTAAAGGAGTATCTTTGCTTTTGGTATTTGGAGGGGAAAGAGGTGCATGTATTTCATCAGTCTTATATAGAATTAATATGGTTCTAATTCATCTGTAGCCCAGGGCTACAGATCTCAGATTTTCATTTCAGCCATCTGACTCTGGCTTTATAAGAAAACACATGAGTAGGAGTTTGCCCAGGATTAGTAAAACTTAAATGTTTTGGCCCCAGTCAGTAGGTGTGAGTATAATTTGCAGAGATCAATAGGAAAGAGTGTGGCTGAATCATTAAACATTGATTTTAAATCATTCTCAAAAATTGATGATTTAAGTCCACTTCATCAGATGGCATATACTTACCCGAAAGCTACTTATCTTCAATTCTTAATAAAACACTTGCAAATGTTAACTCTATTAATAGGTCAGTGAGCTTTCCTCAAAATCTTGTAGAATTTAGAAAGTGTTTGACTCTTTTGTACAGTATTTTTGAAACCAGAGGCCCAAAGTATCTTTCACAATAACTATATCTTCCTGGCAAACTCCTTTTCTTCCTACTAGACCCAATTCACAAGTATAATTATTTTGCATAAAATTCCCCATCTTTCCTCTTACTTATTCACTTCTTCTTCTATGTCTCACTGTCCAGTGGGTCTGCCAAGACTTTTGGTGACGTGAACCAAAGCTTAAGCAAAAATGATCATGTGTTTGCTCGTTTATGAGAAGGCGGGGCAGGGGAGGGGCTTTCTTTCAGGCACAGCTGGATTGAGAACCTTAAGCAGTGTCTGCAGGAGTTTTTCCCTTCTCTGCTTTCTCCATGTGGTGGCAGGTCCTGACTCTCCTTTTCAGCGTCACTCAGCCCTGTTTTGGGCGCATGTCCCACGCTGTACTAGTGAGTGTCTACAGAGATAGAATGCTCTAATTCGTCAGTCTGAGTCCTGTGGACTCTGCTCTGATGGAGGAAGGGCTTCCTGACAGCACATCAGCTGTGGCAGGGATGGTTCCAAAGGAAGTTTAGCAGGCAAAAACAAGCATCTTTACTCCAGTGACCGAGTGCCTGCTGTGTCCTCTGGGTCCTGTCTCCTAGAAGTGATGGGCTGTTGTTGAAGGGGAAGAACTGTGTCCTATTCATGTCTCTATTCTTAGCACATTGACTGGCAAAGTGTAGGTACTCTGAAAATGATCGATAAACAGGTGAACAATTGTTCCATTCTATTAAATTGGATATTTTCCCTTTTTTATGCCATGAGCTGAGAGAGGTTTATGGTTTGGCTTAAGGAACTCTCCTTGCTATTGGGATAATGGTGCTGACCTGGTGAAAATGGCCATTCTGAAGCCAAGGAGGTTCAAGAGAAAGGATTGGCCACCTAGGAACAAATCTAGAGAGAAAGTAAGCCCATCCCTCTGCATTCCTTTCAAAGCCCATCTCTAGACAATTTTTTGACATTATTGTAAGGCATCTTTCTCCCTAAGAGTAATGCTTCTAAATACTTTGTTTTTAGCTCTCTTTCTATTCAGAAGTGAGAAAATAGCCCTTAATCTCATGCAGTCAATTTCCTATATACTCTGTTCCTACCCCTCAGTTAGTCACTTAAAGTATGGGCCCCTTGTCCAGATTTCTAATTCAAAGGGCTTTTGAGGGGTGGGGAGGAGGCTGGGAGTAATTTTTGTAAAAGTTTTTAAACAAGAATCAAATAGATAACATTAATGAACCCTGGAGCCAACTGTTGATCTGAAGTTGTTTCTTAACAGCAAGCAGTAAGCTAAAAAAAGAAAAAAAAAACAGACATAGGGGCCGTCCTGGTGGCATAGCAGTTAAGTGCGAGCGCTCTGCTGTGGCGGCCTCGGGGTTCGGATCCCAGGGCACCCACCACTGCTTGTCAAGCCATGCTGTGGCGGCGTCCCGTATAAAGTGGAGGAAGATGAGTACAGGTGTTAGCCTAGGGCCAGTCTTCCTCAGCAAAAAGAAGAGGATTGGCAATGGATGTTTTAGCTCAGGGCTGATCTTCCTCACACACAAAAAAAATAGGGCATAGGGCCCTTGAGTTTTTTTTCTTATCACCCATAATAATTCTAACATTAACTGATGGAGTTTTTTGGAGACTTACTTTCAAGGAATCTTTGCCTTGTTACAGGTATAGAAAACCTCAGGAAGTATACACAAGAAATGGTAACAGTGCCCCTTCTGGGAAGGGGAGCTGCATGGCTGGAGGATAGGAGTAGGAGGGAACCTTCTTTGCTCATATTCCTGCACTGTGTGCCTGTTTTGTATACTGGAGGAAAAAAGTGTTAAAGCAAAAAAGAGAAGAATTTTTGTAAATACTTTTGAGGATGCTAATGCATATGGATGTGTTATTCCAGCTCCAGATGGACAAAATCTTGGAAAAGGTCTCTGTAAGCACATACACAGAGGGCACCTCCATCTGGGAGAAGGGACGGATCATAGAATTCCCAAGATCATTAAAAATGTCAGAAATCGGCTTATGAAGACAGTTATAATCCTGACTCAAAGTATGCTACATCTTTCAGTGTAAACTTTAACTTGGGTTCCTCCTAGTTGCTAATCATAGAACAAAGAACTGTGTTTTGTACAGCATTTTCCAATAAGCAGTGTCACTATTGTATTTATAAGCCTGTTTAATTCAGCCTAAATAAGTAAATGAGATTTACTCTATGGCTGAAGTATCACTTTTTGTAAGTTTCTTGTAACTAAGCTCCCTTATGAGCATATTCACTTTTTCAGATCTGTAGGTGGATAAGTTGGGCACCTACCATGCAGTGAGGTGCTTCTTTTGGAGGTCTGAAAAGGACTTGATAGCTGTGGATGGGCATTTAGAATGTCTGGTATTTTCCATGGGTTTTCCTTTATCCTGAGCTGCAGTTTGACTCCCTTGGATGTTTTCCATATAGACTGGTGGCAACATTTCCAAATCTTTGTATATTTGTTTTGCTGAGATGTTGAGCTGCTTATCCAGGAGGCAGGGAAAACCAGTAATAGCTGCCTTCTGGCACATCTCTGCTCTAAAGTGAAGCAGGATTACTTGGGAAGTTCCAAAAGAACTTCTGGATTTCAGCCCACAGAGAGTTTATGAAATAAGAAACAAGATGTCTCAGACATCAGTGTCTGTGGGCATCTGTTTTGATGCCTGGTCTCTTCAGAATTAGCTTATAACACGGTCTGTATTTCTGAAACATTTTTCTATCAGGTGGTTGGTTCTCTCTCAATGACCTGGTTCGTGGAAACTGTTTTATTAAGCAACTGATAAAAAACCATCAAAAAGATGGTTTAAAACAATTTAGCAGTAAAAATTTCCATAAGGAATAATGGAGTTGGCCTTGAATACACATTAATTTGTATCAGAAGTGACTTCTTATCTGCCGTTAGCTAAATAATATGCAAATTATTGGATGGCAGAGAGTGCAGGGGGCACTCTAGTCATGCTTCATAGCTAGTAGGAGTTCCATCTGGAGGATGCAAAGGCTGATAAGTGTTTTTCAGTGAAATGCATTTCTCTTTTGGCCTCAATTATACTTTGGTACTTCATATGGAATATTTTGAGACTTCTAAGTTCTGGTAACATATCCAAATGCAGAATTTCTAGGAGTTACTATTTATTTTGGTAGGCTTCACTCATTTTTTCTTTTCCATTTTTTCATAGTTAATACTGATTTTTGGATTCAAATAACAAATGAAGTAACATGGTATTACATTTGGATTAGTTGACGTTATGTTTACAAATGGTGGTGGTATTATAGAGTAGCAGCCTTTATTAATTAGAAAACCAGATTTGCATGTATTAAATTTGAATTCCTGAGGCTTTGGCTTCTGTTTTTGCTTCTTAGAACTACTTTATATCCTGTAAAATTGATTTGGATTATTAAATTGATGATAAATTCTTACCGTATTTTATAGGAAATACGAATTCTCAGGCACCTGAATTTTACTAATTTTATTTTCTTAAGCTTTGTTTTTAAGAAACTTGGGAAAGTGGATCTAAATTTCTGCTTTAGTGTGTTGGGTCATTTAAATAATTTTTCAATTCCCTCATATTCATATAGCCTTTTCATTTTTCCAAAGAATTCCCTAAAGTCTATAATACTTACCATTTGCTCCGATGCTGAGTGGCCAGCTTCCCCCGTCTCAGCATTCATTCCGTGACCATAAGTGAGTGTTTTTGTCCAGGTATGGTGCCACCTGGGGGGCAAGTTACACAACCATTAGTGTCTTTAGTTTGGGTGGTGTACAGAAACTGTTAAGGATGTTTCTTTAAGAATACCATACCAATGTGCAAGACATTTCCCAGACAACAAAAACTTCTTTTCCCTGACACTCAAAATTATGTGGTAATGATGCTGAAATGGTGAACATTTTTCTGTCTTCAGAGGTTTAACATCACAAAGAGAAAAGCACTCACGATTTTAAAATAATCAGTTGGTATTATTAACCAAATTCTCAACTTTAAGTTCATTGCCAAATTGTTTTTTTTTTTTTTTTAGCCTAATCAGAATTGTGCCAGGTTAGATTTATAGTCAATCTGTAACATAAAATGTCCTGTTAAACATAGAAAAAACTCAGACAGCGCTTATTTTGCCTGCCTGCTTTAAGTATTCGGAACATACTAGATAAGGATGTCTACCCACCTTTTTTGTCAAAATGGGCCAGGGTTTGTGATCCTACCGTCAGTAGAGTTAGTAAATATTACAAATTGTACATGTTTTGACTTGACTTAAATTTTTTTTCCCAATAGAAACTATGTTCCAACTTCCTGTCAACAATCTTGGCAGTTTAAGAAAAGCCCGGAAAACTGTGAAAAAAATACTTAGTGACATTGGGTTGGAATACTGTAAAGAACACATAGAAGTAAGTAGCATGTCATTTTTAAATTTTTAACATGACTCAGCTTCTGATCCATTACTTTGTGTCAGCAGCCAGGATGGTTTAATTCTTAGGTGTGATTCTGAGTTATAACCACAGCGTTAGCTTCACCAGAGCCTTCTCAGTTAGCCTAACTTGTTCCCTTCTCCCTAAAATGGGCTTTTTCATCTTTGCATCCTGAAGCAAAAGCAGTTACCAGTAAGAAGGTACACATTGTCAGACATTTTACTAGGTGCTTTAAAGTTGTGTCTCAATTCAGATCCTCAAAACGGCTCCTGGGGGGATGTGGGAATTCTCATCTTCAATTTACAGATGAAGAACCAAGAAAGAAATAGGTCCACCTCACAACTAAGCTTGTGGCAGGGTCTGTCTGTGGGACTCCAGAGCCTGCTTTCCTGGTACGCCTGCATGTTCTGGTTGACCTGATTGTTGAGGCATGGCAGTTTGGGTGCTTATTGTCTCTTTCCTTAGGATTTGAGCATTTGTTGGCCTTTTTGACCCATCATAGACTATTTCTTTCCCCTTGTATAACAGTTTGGACTTTACAAACTGTTTTTCCAGGCTTTTTATATTCTGTGAGCTTTATAACAGCCCTGTGGGGTAGCCAGTGCAGTGGTCTCCTCCTTTTCCAGATCTGGTTGCTCTAGGTCTTGTGGCTAGTTGGTTGAAGCCTCTGATTGAAAAGAAATGTTTAAAGCTGTTTTCCCCACCAGCATTTAAGTTCCAGCAGGCCAGGGACTGTAGCTACCTCGTCCATTCATGTTTCTCCAGCACCTAGGACAGTGCTGGGCACATAGAGGCATTCAGCAATGTTTGGATGCAACTGAGAGTAAAAAAGCAATTTCTTTCATGCAACAGGTGTTTTTTTCCTGTTCCCCACTAGTAATACTCTAGGGGTGTGTCATGAAGACTGAAGCTTTTCGAAAGTGGGCTTCTCTAGTTATGTGGCCCCCAGTGTGAAAGTTCACTCCACTCTCCGTCCCCTCAAGTTCAAATAGATCTGCCTTATGAAACCGTCCATTCACTTCACGCTCAGTGGGGTAATCTTCACAAAAATAAATGATGCAGATGTTAAGGTACCTTTTCCAGCCTGCATTTGATTTGTTACTCCCATTACTACACCCATTACATACTCTAGAGTTGACATGTACTTGACTTTCTCACAATGAACTGTGAACCACTGTGAACCTCTTAGGAGCAAGGGGAATTTTGCCCTAAGACTTTATCTTCCTAGCCTGGGGGGAAGTGGGTCATTCAATTTTGACATAAGAGTATAAATTTAACATTACTGTTTGCCTTCTTGGAATAACTTTCTCTTCTTTTTTGGGTTCAGAAATCCTGAATTTTCTTCCCAGTCCAGCCCCCCCTTTTTGTTTTTTTTGCCCAGAACCAGAACATCACACCTGTAGTGCTGTAAGCAACAGTGCTGTCTCACACTCCATCCAAGTACTGCAACTGATGAGTTACAGTATTCTAATGAAGGGAGCTTTGCTATTAATATGTGGATGAATTTTTTTACTTAAGTAGAACTTCCAGCAGTTTCCTTGGGAGCCTGGCTGACCGTTAAGGGAATGTTTGGTTGATATAAGATGTTCAGTGCCACTTCCATATGCCTTTTTGTATTTAAGAGCTTTATCACTCCTACTTTAGTTCTTGGTGGGGTTGGTTTTCCTGTGCATCTCCCCAACCCTAGTTAAGAGATAGGATTTATATGCAAGGTTGGGCTAGAGTTGATACCACTTTGTTTTTGTAAACTTCTTTCACTGTTTTCTAGGATTTTAAACAGTTTGAACCTAATGACTTTTATTTGAAAAACACTACATGGGAGGATGTAGGACTATGGGACCCTTCACTCACAAAAAACCAGGTAAGTGGCACAGGAGACCTCCCCAAATGGCAGCATCCTTAGTACACTCCTTTTTCAGCTCTAGGCCTTTCATAGTAATGCATTGTTTGTAGGCAACAACCTAATGTGAAAAATGTCAAAAAATTTTCATATTTTCCTAAGTGGTAGGGAAAACTAGGAAGAACTTTTGTCTTTTTTGTCATTGGACTGAAGCTTCAAGTGTAAGAAGAATGGGAAATTTTGTTACTTAAAAATCCTAAAGCCCAGCGTATACCAGCATTCCCCCTGAAAAGTATTTTGGCTCTTCTGTGTCTAAACTGTTCCCTCCAACATTCTGTTCATCTAGGTTATCCATCATTTTTCTCTGTCTGTGTCACAATCGTTATTTTTTCTCAAGAGGAGAGGACTGGACTCTTCTTCCATTTAAGTTTTCTTATTCCTCTATGTTGATGTCAGCTGTGACACACACACCCCCCACCGCACCCCCCATAAAGCTTGGGTAAGATGGGATAGGTCGTTCTGTAGGATGTCAGTGACAGAGAGGCATAACTTAAATTTTAACAAATTGGAATTAAAAGCAGTATTAGATGGTTCAAGGTACCAGCAATGCCAACAAGTATCTGTGACAAAGACGGAGTTACAGGTGGTGTTTCCTTTTCCACTGGGAGAAGTGATTGTCAGTGCAAACTTGACCATTACCTGTTTCTGTAGTGATTCCTGGATTATTGATCTGTTCATCTATCAGAACGTACTTGGCAGGGAATTAGTGCTTTTTAACTCTACCTCAGAAATTTGATAGTCTAGTTATCTGGTTCTTTCTTATTAATGCCCCAGGAAAAGGTATTAACTAGTTGTCTTAGAATATGAAAGCTTTCCAGTAGGATATATCATTTAGTTAATTCAGTTTTACGAATCCCAAAGCCTAATATTCTAACGCTAAAGAAGGGTTGTGCTTTAAGGAAAAGCAGAATATTTCATTTTGGTTCAAATCAATATCTGAAACAAAGTAGTTTTCTGGAGAGAAAAGATAATCTCTCACCAAACTTGTGTTTCACCTGTCTTCATCAAGGACCAACTTGTGCAAGTGTTAATGAGCATAATTCTGGAAGTCGCTCTTTGATACCAGTATATTCTGCAGTGCCTTATTGGCTTCTTAACACCATACACTCCTTACAGTCGGTAGGGAATTTTAACTTCTTAATTTGAATGAGGGCAGCTGTCACTCCGTTACTTCTTTTGAAGCTGCTCTTGGTTGAGAAGGAGCACCCTGGCTGCAGAAGAAAGCTGACTTTTCAAATCAGTAGTGTTTTGATCAGCAATGAAATCTGAGTACTATACCATACTTGGATCAGAGGGAAAAAATGTTTGACGTTTTTGAAGATGTGCCTTTTTTCTATGAAAATTTTACCATGATAGGAAGGATAAAAGCTATACCTTTATATTTTGTTGCCTCATTGTACTACAGCACTCTGAGCCCTGAATTTTACTGTATAGTAAACCAGAAGCCTGGAGCACTGATTCATGGAGCAAAAGTGATTTCACATATAGTCACGTGCCACGTGACGATATTGTGGTCAACGATGGACCGCATATACGAGGGTGGTCCCATAGATTATAATGGAGCTGCAAGATTCCTATCACCTAGTGACGGCGTAGCACAACACATTCCTCACGTGTTTGTGGTGATGCTGGTGTGAACAAGCATACTGCACTGCCAGTTGTATAACAGTATAGCACATACAATTATGTACAGTACACAATACTTGATAATAAATGGCTCTTACTGGTTTATGTATTTACTGTATTACACCTTTCATCATTATTTTAGAGTGTACTCTTTATACTTATAAAAAAAAAAGTTTACTGTAAAACAGTATGCCGTGTTATGCCAGCAGCAGCCTCATACATCTCATGTTACCACATCTCTTGATTCCACCATTTTCTCTTGTGCTTGATTTAATCTTGTGTTTGGTTCAACATGCCCCCTAAGGCTGCAAAATCCACTGCTAATGTCAGTAAGAGGCCATGTCAAGTGATTGACCTGGAAACAAAATTAAAAGTGATTAGGGACTATGAAGGTGAAAAATCGGTGATGGTTATTACCAGTCAGGCGTGTCCCATTCCACCATAGCTACGATCTTGAAGAACAAGAACAAAGTGACAGACGCTGTTAAAGGATCTGCTTCATTGAAGGCCACAAGACTAACAAAAATTCGAGAAAGGCCTTTATTAGACATGGAGAAACTTCTAATGACCTGGATTGAAGACCAGACACAGAAGTGTATCCCTCTCGGCACCATGATTACAGCCAAAGCGAAAAGTTTGTTTGCGATCTTGAAAGCAAAGGCTGGACTGGATTATGATGTAGAATTTACTGAAAGCTCTGGGTGGTTTAAACGATTCAAGAATCGTTATTCATACATAATGTGAACGTGAGTGGTGAGTCTGCAAGTGCTGATGTGAAGGCAGCTGAAGAATTTTTGGAAACTCTAGATAAGCTGATTATGGAGGAAAATTACTTGCCAGAGCAAATATTCAGCATGGATGAAACCTCCCTATTCTGGAAACGGATGCCTCAAAGGACTTCCACC
Organism: Diceros bicornis minor; assembly: GCF_020826845.1. Classification (NCBI taxonomy): domain Eukaryota; kingdom Metazoa; phylum Chordata; class Mammalia; order Perissodactyla; family Rhinocerotidae; genus Diceros; species Diceros bicornis. Next base: position 11,359,356 of record NC_080758.1, read on the forward strand.
CATCAGGAGGCCAAGTCAATGCCAGGTTTCAAGGCTTTTGAGGACAGGATAACAGTCTCGCTTGGGGCAATGTTGCAGGCTACGAATTGGAACCTTTGTGATCTGGCACAGTGAGAACCCCAGGGCCTTCAAACATACCAGTAAGCACACGCTGCCAGTGCACTACAGGAGCAATGAGAAGACATGGATGACCCAGCTCCTCTTCCAAGATGCCTCCTGAATTGCTATGCCAGCAAAATGGAGAAGAACTGTTTGGAGAATAGCATACCTTCCAAGAGTTTGCTTATTGTTGATAATGCTCCCGGACATCCTCCTTTATTGGTGATCCTCATCCTAATGTCAAAGCAGTGTTTCTCCCTCCAAACACCATCTCTTTGATCCAACCAATGGATCAAGGAGTTATAGCAGCTTTTAAGGCATATTACCTGAGGAGGACCTTTGCACAGGCTATCGCTGCTACTGAGGAAGACACTGAGAAGACATGGATGCAATTCTGGAAAGATTACAACATCTACGACTGCATCAAGAACCTTGCTTGGGCTTGAGGTGATGTCCCCAAGGAGTGTATGAATGGCATCTGGAAGAAGACACTCAAGAAATTCGTCCATGACTTCAAAGGATTTGCCAAGGATGAGGAGGTTGCAAAAATCAACAGGGCTGTGGTTGAGATGGCAAATAACTTTAACCTGGGTGTGGATGAGGATGACATTGAGGAGCTCCTAGAGGTGGTTCCTGAGGAATTGACTAGTGAGGAGTTGTTGCACCTGGAACAGGAACACAGCTGAAGAAGAGGCAAGAGAAAAGGAAACTGCAAGAGAAGAAAAAGAACCCCCAAAAAAATTCACAGTGAAAGGTTTAGCAGAAGCTTTTGCAGACCCCTACAAGCTCCTTAAAAAGTTTGAAAACATGGACCCCAACACAGAAAGGTTTTCATTGATAGAGAGGAATGTTCACAGCGCATTATCTGCCTACAAGCAAATCTATGATGAAAAAAAGAAAGAAACCAAGCAAACCACAATGGACATACTTCTGAAAAGAGTGACACCTCCTCATGAAGAGCCTCAGGCAGGTCCTTCAGGAGGTGCTCCAGAAGAAGGCACTGTTACAGGAGATGACAGCTCCATCCATACTATTGCCCCTGAAGACCTTCCAGTGGGACCACACATGGAGGTGGAAGACAGAAATACTGATGATCCTGACCCTGTGTAGGCCTTGGCTATTATGTGTGTGTTTGTGTCTCAGTTTTTAAGAAAATTTTAAAAAAAGAAAAAACCTTATAGAATAAGGATATAAAGAAAAAAATATTTTTGTATAGCTGTACAATGTGTTTGTGTTTTAAGCTAAGTGTTATTATAAAAGAGTCATGTTCAAAAAAATTTTAAAGTTTGTTACAGAAAGCTAAGGTTAATTTATTGAAGGAAAAATATTTTTATAAATTTAGTGTAGCCTAAGTGTACAGTGTTATAAAGTCTACGGCAGTGTCCAGCAGTGTCCTCGGCCCTCACACTCACTCACTCACTCACCAGAGCAGCTTCCAGTCCTGCGAGCTCCCTTCATGGTAAGTGCCCCATACAGGTGCACCGTTTGTTGTCTTTTATACTGTATTTTTACTGTACCCTTTCTACGTTTAGATACACGAAAACTTACCATTGTGTTAACAGTTGCCTACAGTATTCGGTGAAGTAACATCCTCTAGAGGTCTGTAGCTTAGGAGGAATAGGTGTACCATACAGCCTCAGTGTGTAGTAGGCTATACGACCTAGGTTGTGTAGTACACTGTGATCACATGATGACAACATTGCCTAACTACGTTTCCCAGGACATATCTCCTTTGTTAAGCAACACATGACTGTAGTTTATTCTTGTCCTATCTCACTGTAAAGTGTTTATCTTGAACTCGTCTGTCTTTGGTTTGTCTAAAACTGATCAGCAAATGTGACTCTGCTCCTTTCTAAACATTGAAGAACTTAGAATTGAGTTTATTTATATTGTGGGACCCAAATAAAAGTATTTAGTTTAAAACATCTTTCTTATTTGAGTTTATATTTCATAAGTTTATTTTGCAAAAGAAAAAAAACATTGTACTCAAATCAATGCATTACAGAGTTTCAGTTCTAAAAATAGCATTGTGTCTATTAAAAATAGAGAATGTCTAGGAAAAAACCTAGAACCTGTTACTGCCTGTCTGAAGTGGCATTCTGATTCTAGTTTTTGTCTTTTCTTTAGGACTATCGGACAAAACCTTTTTGCTGCAGTGCTTGTCCATTTTCTTCAAAATTCTTCTCTGCCTACAAAAGTCATTTCCGGAATGTCCATAGTGAAGACTTTGAAAATAGGATTCTCCTTAATTGCCCCTACTGTACCTTCAATGCAGATAAAAAGACTTTGGAAACACACATTAAAATATTTCATGCTCCAAACGCCAGCACACCAAGTAGCAGCCTCAGCACTTTCAAAGATAAAAGCAAAAGTGATGGCCTTAAACCTAAGCAGGCTGACAGTGTAGAGCAAGCTGTTTATTACTGTAAGAAGTGCACTTACCGAGATCCTCTGTATGAAATAGTTAGAAAGCACATTTACAGGGAACATTTTCAGCATGTGGCAGCACCTTACATAGCAAAGGCAGGTGAAAAATCACTCAACGGTGCAGTCCCCTTAGGCTCAAATGCCCGGGAAGAGAGTAGTATTCACTGCAAGCGATGCCTTTTCATGCCCAAGTCCTACGAAGCTTTGGTACAGCACGTCATCGAAGACCACGAACGCATAGGCTATCAGGTCACGGCCATGATTGGGCACACAAATGTGGTGGTTCCCCGATCCAAACCCTTGATGCTGATTGCTCCCAAACCTCAAGAGAAGAAGGGCATGGGACTCCAGTCAAGAATTGGTTCCCTTGCTTCTGGAAACGTCCGGTCTTTGCCATCACAGCAGATGGTGAATCGACTCTCAATACCAAAGCCTAACTTAAACTCAACGGGAGTCAACATGATGTCCACTGTTCACCTACAGCAGAATAACTATGGAGTCAAATCTGTAGGCCAAGGCTATGGCGTTGGTCAGTCAATGAGACTGGGTCTAAGTGGCAACGCACCAGTTTCCATCCCTCAGCAGTCTCAGTCTGTGAAGCAGTTAATTCCAAGTGGAAATGGAAGATCTTATGGGCTTGGGTCAGAGCAGAGGTCCCAGGCACCAGCAAGATACTCGCTGCAGTCTGCTAATGCCTCTTCTCTCTCCTCAGGCCAGTTAAAGTCTCCTTCCCTCTCGCAATCACAGGCATCCAGAGTATTAGGGCAGTCCAGTTCCAAACCAACTGCAGCTGCCACGGGCCCTCCCCCAGCCAATACTTCCTCAACTCAAAAGTGGAAAATATGTACAATCTGTAATGAGCTTTTTCCTGAAAATGTCTATAGTGTGCACTTCGAAAAAGAACATAAAGCTGAGAAAGTCCCAGCAGTAGCCAACTACATTATGAAAATACACAATTTTACTAGCAAATGTCTCTACTGTAATCGCTATTTGCCCACAGATACCCTGCTCAACCATATGTTAATTCATGGTCTGTCGTGTCCATACTGCCGTTCAACTTTCAATGATGTGGAAAAGATGGCGGCACACATGCGGATGGTTCACGTTGATGAAGAGATGGGACCTAAAACAGATTCTACTTTGAGCTTTGATTTGACATTGCAGCAGGGTAGTCACACTAACATCCATCTCCTTGTAACCACATACAACTTGAGAGATGCCCCAGCTGAGTCTGTTGCTTACCATGCCCAAAATAACCCTCCAGTCCCTCCAAAGCCACAGCCAAAAGTTCAGGAAAAGGCAGATATCCCTGTTAAAAGTTCACCTCAAGCTGCAGTGCCCTATAAAAAAGATGTTGGGAAAACCCTTTGCCCTCTTTGCTTTTCAATCCTAAAAGGACCCATATCTGATGCACTTGCACATCACTTACGAGAGCGGCACCAAGTCATTCAGACGGTTCATCCAGTGGAGAAAAAGCTCACCTACAAGTGTATCCATTGTCTTGGTGTGTATACCAGCAACATGACCGCCTCAACTATTACTCTGCATCTGGTTCACTGCAGGGGTGTTGGAAAGACCCAGAACGGCCAGGATAAGACAAATGCACCCTCTCGGCTTAATCAGTCACCAGGCCTGGCACCTGTGAAGCGCACTTATGAGCAAATGGAATTTCCCTTGCTGAAAAAGCGAAAGTTAGATGACGATAGCGATTCACCCAGCTGTTTTGAAGAGAAGCCAGAGGAGCCTGTTGTTTTAGCTTTAGACCCCAAGGGTCACGAAGACGATTCCTATGAAGCCCGGAAAAGCTTCCTGACAAAGTATTTCAACAAACAGCCCTATCCCACCAGGAGAGAAATTGAGAAGCTGGCAGCCAGTTTATGGTTATGGAAGAGTGACATTGCTTCCCATTTTAGTAATAAGAGGAAGAAATGTGTCCGAGACTGTGAAAAGTACAAGCCTGGTGTGTTACTGGGCTTCAACATGAAAGAATTAAACAAAGTTAAGCATGAGATGGATTTTGATGCTGAGTGGCTATTTGAAAATCATGATGAGAAAGATTCCAGAGTCAATGCTAGTAAAACTGCTGACAAAAAGCTCAACCTTGGGAAGGAAGATGACAGTTCCTCAGACAGTTTTGAACATTTGGAAGAAGAATCCAATGGAAGTGGTAGCCCTTTTGACCCTGTTTTCGAAGTTGAGCCTAAAATCCCTAATGATAACCCTGAGGAACACATACCGAAGGTAATTTCTGAGGATGCTTTAGAACCTGAGGAGAAGCTAGACCAAAAAGAGGAGGATGGTTCAAAATATGAAACGATTCATTTGACTGAGGAACCAACCAAACTAATGCATGATGCTTCTGATAGTGAGGTTGACCAAGATGATGTTGTTGAATGGAAAGATGGTGCTTCTCCATCTGAGAGTGGCCCTGGTTCCCAACAAGTGTCAGACTTTGAGGACAACACGTGTGAAATGAAACCAGGAACCTGGTCCGATGAATCTTCCCAGAGTGAAGGTGCAAGGAGCAGTAAGCCAGCTGCCAAAAAAACGGCTACCGTGCAAGGTGACAGAGAGCAGTTGACATGGAAGAATAGTTCCTATGGAAAAGTTGAAGGGTTTTGGTCCAAGGACCAGTCACAGTGGAAGAATGCATCTGAAGATGATGAGCGCTTATCCACCCCACAGATTGAGTGGCGGAGTAGCACAATTGACAGTGAGGACGGGGAGCAGTTTGACAACATGACTGATGGGGTAGCTGAGCCGATGCATGGCAGCTTAACTGGAGTTAAACTGAGCAGCCAGCAGGCATAAGTGCCAGGTTCTCTGGCGCCGGTGACGTGCTGCAGCCTGGAACTCTGTTCTTCTTTCAGGATGACTGCAAAGTTGTATTCTGACTGGTACTGCCTTTTGAGTGCTGGCTCATCAGGCTGTGGGGACATGTGCCACTGCAATCCCAGTGGCTATTTCTAAGTCTGTGACACATGGTTGGCTGATCTTGATTCAGGACTTGCTGTGACAGACACAGTAACTTAATGTGAAAAACCAATAAGCTGGTGGCTCACGAACGCACATGAGGAAAAGCAGAGGTTTATTTTATCTGCCTTCTCAACGTTTCTTTCCCTCTGTAAAATTTTGGTTGGATGTCTTTGAGAAGCGTTATTCTGATTCACATGGTAGTGTAGGGCCAACATACAAGCTACCAGTCCAATGTGTATAGTAGACTTGGGGGAAAATCCTTTTTTTTCATGTATTCATTCTGAATAGTTGAAATGTATATTTGTACAGCCTTTTAGACCTATTCAAGTGATGCTTATGATATTGTTATTGTGTACCCATCATAGATTTCTTTTTTTAGTGTTGCCCTTGCTGTGTAATAAACGCTATATCTAGGTTACCTAGCAAAAGCTTGAAACTGCGCTAGTATGGACTTTTGGACAGACTTAGTTTTTGCACATAACCTTGTACAATCTTGCAACAGAGGCCAGCCACGTAAGATATATATCTGGACTCTCTTGTATTATAGAATTTTTCTTGTTCTGAATATCCTTGACATTACAGCTGACAAAAACAAAAACTGGTATTTCAGATCTGTTTTCTGGAATCTTTTAAGCTAAAATCACATGCAACAATTGACTTTGCAGCTACTAATTTTGACACCTTTTAGATCTGTATGAAAGTGTTGTGTTGAGGCAGCAAACTGAGGAGTGCTGCATTTTGGATATTTAGTTTTATCTTTAGTTAAACACCACCCTGGTGTATTCATTTATACCATCTAATATATGACACACTGTTGTAGTATGTATAATTTTGTGATCTTTATTTCCCTTTGTATTCATTTTAAGCATCTAAATAAATTGCTGTATTGTGCTTAATGTAAATATTTGCTTTATTACACATTACAGTCTTATGTGTCCATTATGTCTTGTGCCAGTTGATGCCATGGCTCTCTGTCATCAGAGGGAGAAGCCACAGCCACTGAGGAAACTTGTGGAAGACCAAGATCTGCCATTGGCATAAAGAATGCTCTCTTTCGAGGCACCTGTTACAGATTCTTTTGGTTCTGTTTTGTTTTGTCTTTTTCCTTTTTAACTGCTAAAATAAACATCCTTGAGTTTTTTTCTGGTTCCCCTTTTGTTAAGGAGCAGAGCTTGCTTATATATGTAAATGTCTCAGTGATAAAAGGAAGTAAACGTAAATTGGCATTAACTTGCAAGCAGAATCTTAATGCCCTGGTGTTCTTCTAAAGGAAGTAAATGTTGGTTTTCACCTTATAATGGGAACAATTGTACTAAACAGGCAACTACTCTCTGCTTTTGTTATAACTCTCTTGACCATCTTGCTATTAAGAAAAAGGCTTTGGAGATCACACGCTGGGAGGGCTATTAAGATGGAAGGAGCTGGAATATTTACTCCGAGTAGATTCCCAAGAGCAACTCAAAGAACAAAGTTACAAGGAGGCAGAATTAGGTCAATGTTTTCAGCAATTATGACGATGATGGGATGCTCCCAGTCAATGCAGAGGGCAGAGGCTGGTCAATCACCTCTCAGAGACATTGGCCTAAAGAGTTCTGAAGTGGCTGGTTTCCATAATTTCTAAGACTCTTTCCAAAAGATTCGTCAGTGCTTTTGTTACCTGAGAGTAGAGATTTGACCAACATCCCTCTGAAATGTTAAGTCATGCTTCTCAAAAACAATACAGGAGAAAGTGCAAGAATAGACTATAACCTTCAGGGTTTTGGGGGCTGGCATGGAGCTATTTTAGATGTGTTATACAGGTAGATTATAAATTCTGTGGATACCAGCTAATATTTAGGACAGGATGTCCCCAAATTAAGATGCTACAGCTTACCAAATCAGAAAAAGGGGCATTGCAAAGGTTTCTTCTCTTACTTAGGGGTAGTAGTGCCAGCTGAATTTAAACCATCTCACATTTGTTTTTGAAATTACTCTAATTAACAGGTGGGAAGAACTTAGCCTGGGCTTATGAGTCCTGCGTGGAGTACTTACAAGACTTGTGCAAAATAGCGGAGCGGGGGACATTCCTTGTTGGACGTTTGAGCAGAGACAGATGAGTGTGCTTCCTTGCTAAGGTGGTGGAAGTGGGCCTTCTTGGCATTTGGAAAAGAGTTTAGCCACCTAAGATTGGAAATAAAGAAGATATCCAACTAGAAATGTTGCAGAAGCCCTGAAAGTGTCTCAATAAAAGCCATTTTAAAAGAATGTTGTTGCTACTGTTTGCTTTTAGAATGATCTGGGAATAAAAGCTGTGGCACTCTGCCACATTCTAATTAGAGAATGCCTGTAACTGTAGACTGGACCATTCTGTAGATTTTCTTTTTACCCTTCAAATTTTCTTGTGGCCATGAGTTCCGGAGTCAGACTGACTAGCATTACAGTTTGTTTCCTTTTTCAGTGCATCGAAGCATTTTCTTGCCCCATCTTTGGTCCTCTGTCACTGAGCAGTACAGGGTCTCTATCAGACTGCTTTAGGTCCCCTCTAAGATCCAAGCAGAAAAGGATCTGCCCCTTTTACTGCCCTGTATTTGTGTCTGGTCCAAATGCCTGCCCATTTGTAAAGATGCACACTATTCAGAAGAGAGCACAGTGAGGGCCACATTTGAAAAGGATCTGTGAAAGATTGGGGAGTGCCCCGACTGAAACGCTTCACTAGAAGCTAATAAACTTGCTTTTGCCAAGTGAGTACTGCCATATAGAGGGGGTGTTCCCCCACTTTGGCTGCAGGCTACCAGCACCAGACCCTCAAGATAGGGGCCCCCAAAATCTCTAGGTGATTCTATGCCAGTAAGGCTTGAGAACCACTTAGCTTGAGTGATGGAATATCTACTGATTTTCACTAACGAAATTCAGTAGAACATATCGAGTATATTGCTTTCACAAAGCATCAGGTCAGCGTTTTGCCCCTCAGGCAATTTCTGCCTATTGTGACCCTTCTAACCCATCCTGTTGCTCACGGGGTTGACAACAGTTGCAGGAATGTTTCAGCAGTGTCATGTAGGAACTTCTCAAACATCTAAATCCCCAGGAGACTGGGAATAAAATGAGGCAGCTGCTCCCACCATTCTGAAATGGCGGTCCAGCGTATCAATTGGCCACTGTGAGGCGGTCTAGAGAAAGCCTACAGCTGAGATAAGCTCTTGACAGTCTAGTTAGAAGATAAAAACTGCTTTCTACCAACTACTACTGGAAAGTCAGCTTGAAAAGGGATCCAGACTTACACCAAAGGAGGGTCATCATTTGGTAATTTGCATCCTACTACTTCCATCAACTTACTCCACTTTAAATAATTAACTGTAACACGCACTATAACGTGAATCTAGTGAAATTGCCCCTTAGGTGGGGGTTATGTTCAAAAATCAGCACATAAAGTGAAATTTACATATCCTGAAAATCCTTAAGTCGTGGTTTCAAAGTGCCCCATCTAAGAGCAAGATAGGGAAGGAAGGTCCATGGTCATTTCCAAGACAGAAGCTCTATGAATGCAATAAAGGGGAGAAACTTCTGCACTATTTTCATGAGCGTGTTTGTTTTTCAGCATACAACATCAGTGTGTCTGTGATACAAACCCACCCTGCGCCCCAGTACACCCTCAGGCATTAGAAAGGTGTGAGGCCATTTAAACCTAAACTGGTTTTTGCAATAAAAATCTTGCTGTACCTTTATTATGTCTTATTACTTAGTGAAACAAAATGGATATCCTAATAAATTGTTCACCTTTTGGAATCTGATAAAGCAAACAGCTAGAAATAAAAGGGCTTTTCCAGTGTACTTGATGTAAGCGCTGTACCAGCTGCCATCTAGACTGGGGCAGGATGTGACAGCTGTGTACCTGAAGCAGCCATCTGGGAGTCTAGGAATTGAAGACCCTGCCTTGGAGACCGCCGACGAAAAGACCGCTGCATGACTTGCCTGTGGCTGCATCTGCCAGCACAGCTGCATGGGCTTCCCTGGGAAGGGGCAAAGGCTCAAACAGAGTCCTGTCCAAGGAGGGGACCTCCAGGCACGAGCGTGACTACACCTTTCCTAGGAGTGTGACACTTGCAAAAAACACCTGGAGCTCAGCGCACGTCCTGAGTATGTTTTTACTCAACAAGTACTTTCCAAACATCACTGAAGTGTTCCTGGGACTGGCTGAAGGGCACTAGATGCCTGGGTAATTTGAGTCCTCAAAACAGTTCTGCCCCAGCTCCCCCCCACACACACACACACACGTCTTGTAAAGGGAGTATCAGCTCCAGGTTTCAGGACATGAAGGTTCAGAGACACTAACTTGTCCCAAGATCCCAGCTGGCAGAGGGGAGATGCCAACTTGGACCCAGGATATCTGAGTCTATGGCGCCTGGAATTCCCAACCACACCACGCAGCCTGGATCTTGGCTCAAGACTAGCCTCATAGGAAATGCTTTCCCTGCAATGAACCAAAGACACGTGAGCCCCGGTCTCTAAACCAACACATCATACTTTCCCTGGCACAGCATTTCTCAAACGACGCTCGTTCACACTGCCATCTTTGTCATTTTTGCCACATCTGCCTAACAACTGCTTTATGTATGTTGCAACTCCCCTTTGACAAAGGAAAACTCTACAAAAAAGAGAACAGCATAATTTGCCATTAATGAAAGCACCCATAAACACAAGACAAAATGTTATACTAAATTTTTGCGACCTATCATTGCTTGCTAAGGGCTGTGAGCCTGCTCTTTATTAAAAACCAAAATCAGAGGGGTTCGGGGCACACTAGCCAGTTACTCGGGTGTCCCCTTTATTAGGCCCAGCCTGAGCTGGAGTTCCCGTTACCTGCCAGTGAGAGTCCTATTTCATAAAAAGGGAGTCTAAAGCTGGGTAAGGAGAGTTAGGTAATCGCTGATGGGCATGGACTTCCAGGGGAAGCACTCAGCCAGAACCATCTCTTGACTGGCAGTTCAGTGCCACTTTCTCCTTGGCCGAGGCAAGACTGAAAGAACTGGAGGGGCCTGTGTCTCTGTGGCTTGTTACCTAATGCATGTCGAGTGGCACCGAACTACAAGTCGAGACGGCTCTGGCTTGGGCTCTGGCTTCGTGAGTAGGGCAGCCTGCTCAGTGACATCGGCAAGGGTCAGGTCCTCTGTCCTTACATCCACCACCCACCCATATGGTCACCTTCATCCTAGGCAGGTGCTTCCCATTCACCTTCCCGGAGAGAGAGTTTCCCTCCCTCACCGTCGAGCAAGAGTCCTGAACGCAGACCCACTTGGGCCATTCCAGAACCAGTTTCTGTGGCTGGTGGACTTAGACCAGAGCTATGTCTCGAGCAGTCAGCAGCCATCTCTGGAGCTGGGGTGGAATCAATTCAACCCAAACCAGAAACCAACTCAAGCCCAGTCCCACACCACACTCAGGAAGGTGTGAGACGACTTTGAGGCCACTACACTCTTCAAGAAGCCTCATGCAGTCTGTAAAACAAGAACAGTGCAGTCGCTACAACTGAGAAAAGGTAGCAAATCCTTGAGTGTCTCCTGCCTGCTGTTCTTTGAAAGCACTGACTCCCAGCCCTGGCTGCACATTCAAGTCACGTGGGGAGCTTTAAAACCCAGTGATGCCAAGGACCCTCCCCCAGAGATGCTGATGTAAGTGGTCTGGGGTGTGGCCCGGCCGATTCCAATGTGCAGCCAAGACTGAGAACCACAGTTCGCAAGACACACAAGGGAACATGGGCTACAGCACGAGCCCTCCCCTGATTGATAAATTTGCCACCAGTGGTTTCCTGTGTAAGACAATTTATTCTTTCCCCACCCCATTCAACAAACACCTGCTGGACAGCCTAAGAACCCCCATCTCTACAGTCAGAGATGCAACCTGTGTATAGAAAACAATTTCACACATGCAAGCTAATGCCCCATGTCTCTTCGATTCACCAGGGACAATGAGACCGTGGGCTCATTAAATGGATAACCCTTATCAGTAAATGGATAACCCTTACTCCCTGGGTGGGGTCACTGCTGCAGCCACACTTGGCTCTTGGAGACGCCAACAGAAGAAAAGCATAAACCTGGCGCCTCGGGCCCTCCTTCAGGTCTCCTCCCTCTCCTACGCCTCGGGCCTGGCTCCCCCACGAGAGTGGTGCTGATGAAACACTGAATGTTAGTTATAACAGAGCAGCTCCCGGGAAGACCGATGAGATAGTCCTTCCGGTTGAAGGGGCCCACCTCTAGCAGTCAGGCTTGGCTGGTTGAGTTCTTCAGGGGATGTGTTTATCCTGACCAAATGCATTTGTCTGCTGCAGTCCTCTCCTCAACTTCTTCCTCCAACTCAGCATCGTGTGTAGCCACCAAAGCACACTCACCAGACGTGCCAGCAAGGAAGGCTAGACCCACTGCCCTGCCCCAGCTGCGTGCAAGTCTGAAAAGCATCCTGCTGATGATTACTGTTAAGAATTTTGATACTTTTGAATCCACAGTGAGCCCACAGGACTTAGAGAGGAAATTCTGTGACAGCTGCCCGGAGTCAGAAATGCTCTGAATTCTTCCAAACCCAAAACGATCATGCTCTTGACCAAAGACAAAATGGGATTTTGCTTTAAGATGGGGGGAAAATGCCTTGATGCCTCCAGCTGCCTGGACCAACAGATCTTCTCCACAGTTTGGTAACCCCTGTATGTAAACACCTGTGGAGGTGTCTGCTAGCCTCTAACCCTCCTCTCTGAGAACTCCCCTTTCCGCACCAAGGAGAGCTTTGATCATGAATGGATGTTGGATTTTTTCAAATGCTTTTTTCTGCATTTATTGAGACGATCGTGTGCTATTTGTCCTTTATTAATCATGTGTTATACTGATTGATTTTCAGATGTTAAACCAACCTTGCATTCCTAGGAGAAATCCCACTGGTCGTGGTATATAATCCTTTTTATATGTTGCTGGATTCAGTCTGCTAATATTTTGTTGAGGACTTTTGCATCTATATTCATGAGCGATATTGGTCTGTAGCTTTCTTATGATGTCTTTGACTTGGGATCAGTCACCCCCAAAAGGAGAGCCATGGATAGCACGTATTCTGTAGTGAGACCCAACCCCTTCCCCAGGGCATTTGGAATCGGGGCACAGAGATGCTCGCTGGCCGGTTGCTTGAACCTCAGTGACCAAGCAGCTGCTTCCTCCAGCCAGCTGCATTTCTTCACATATCCTTGGAGTAAATTCTCCATGGTCTAAGGGCCTCTGGTTCTCAGGGTCTCAAATGCAAATGCCGTTGGGGGCCAGGCAGGCAAAATAAATTAGTGAAATAATTTGTAGACAAGTGAAACCTGGAGAGCGTGGTCCCTCTAAGGCGACTCAGCTGTAGCTCATTGTGGCCTTGCACGAATATGAGCCCAGAACTGCCAGATATTGCAGTTTTTGAAGAGAAACTGGAAATCCAGTTCTTTGTGTGGACTCTTCTAATTTTTAATTGCTGATTTTAATTGAATTTTTTGAATAAGTAAACACCAAAATATCAAAAGGTATAAAAAGTAAAAAGTGAAAAGTCCAGGGGCCGGCCCAGTGGCATAGCAGTTAAGTTCATGTGCTCCGCTGCAGCAGCCCGGGGTTCGCAGGTTCAGATCCCGGGCACAGACTTACACACTGCTTGTCAAGCTGTGGCAGCGTCCCATAAAAAGTAGAGGAAGATGGGCATGGATGTTAGCCCAGGGCCAGTCTTCCTCAGCAAAAAGAGGAGGATTGGCATCAGATGTTAGCTCAGGGCTACTCTTCCTCACACTCACAAAAAAGTGAAAAGTCTACTTCTCACCCAAAACAGATATTCACTGTTCTCAAATTTTTGTTTATTCTTCCAGAGAATTTTAATGCCTTTCTTTTTCACACAGATGGTAGCATATCGTGTATTTTTCTGCCCTTTGGCTTTCATATCTTGGTGATATTTTCATACCAATTCATAAAGAACTCCTAATCATTTTGACAACTTTATAGGATTCCATCGTATGGACATAGTATAACTGAACCAATCCCACACTGATGGACACTTAGGTTCTTTTCAATCTTTTGCTGTTTCAATGAGTGGTAAATAACCTTTCGCATTTATTATTTCTCTTGTGTGTGTATATTGGGAGGCTAGATGCCTAGCGGTGGAATCATTGAGTCCAAGGGGAGATACATTTCTGATTTTGATAGGTCCTGCCCTTGGACCGCCATGAGAATGGTGTCCCACCATCAATGGGTGAGAAGGCGTGTGTCTCCAAAATTTCACCAGCAGTGTCATCAAAGATTTTCATTTTGCCAGCCTAAGTGAAAACTGAGTAATTTCAATATTCTTTCATACTTATTGGTATAGATTGAGACTATCTTTTCATATGTTTACAACACCATTTGCATCTTCTTTTCTGTGAAATCCCTGTTCATATCCTTTGTCTATTTTTCTGTGTTTTCCTCTTATTCATTTGTAGGAGCTGTTTATGTATTAGGGAGATTATCCTTTTGTAATACGAGCTGCAACTGTATTTTCCCAGTTTGTCTTTTGTCTTTTTGGTCATTTGTCTTTTGAATTTGCTTAGGATTTTGTTGTTTTGTCTTCAGTTTTTTTTGTTGTTGTTGTTTTTGATTGAGTTTTCTGTTTGTTTTTGCCATGCAGAGGATTTACTTTTTTATATATAATCAAATTTATCTATCGTTTATGGCTTTCTGGACTTTGTATGATTCTCTGTTTCTGCCTCCTTCTTCTGTAAATTCATTTTATACATTTAACTCCTCCTTAATCCATTTGGAATTTTGGAACTGTTCCTGGTGTACAGAGTGAGGTATGGAACTCACTTTATTTTTTCCAGATGGTTACCCAGTTGTCTCAACATGAAAACATTTTAAAACAGTTCAGGGCAAACCATACATTTCTGCCCACCCATGGGCCACCGTCTCGAAACCTCTCGCTTCGACAGATGTGCAGTTCACATCCACTGGGGAAGTGGAGAGGAGGCTGACCGAGGAACCTTGCTCTAGGATACTCTGCAGTGGCCTTTCTACTGGCGTCCCTGTCCAGCAACAGCCACAAAAGAAAGAGAAAGAAAAAGATCGCCCTTTCCTCGGCTGCACAGTGACCCCTGCGTCCTTCGGGCTTCGAAGCCAGCTCGGGTCAGCAGTCAGGTCTGCGTTTACTTCCCCGGGGGCGAGTCAGGCACTTGCTTTAAAGGGGATGCCTCTCAGGTCACTGGCACAAGGACAGTGGCAGGACTGAGGGAATCCCTGGCAGGCTGTGTCCTGGCCTTCCCTCCCCCCCGGTGTCTCTAAGGGTCCTTAAAAGCTCGTTGTTCAGCACTGCAACTGCCAGGACACTTGGAATGGCCAATTCCAGTTCATTTGTCACTCTCTCCCCATAGATGTTCTCATGCAACCCCACCCCTCCTCACTGACTTGGGGTGGGGGGAGGGGTCCCTAAAAGAATCCGAGGACAGCAAAACCCTGAGAGAGCTAGATGGACTTTTGGCAGCTCTCTCTCTTCTGTCACTTGTTCTTACTCTGCGATTTAAGGGCAGTCCCTAAGTCCCTCACTGTTGAGGCTCTTGGATGCCACAGGTCAATGAGAAACGCAGCACGGGGTCACCCTGTTCCCAGCTAGCCCAGTCACCATAACAACAGCCACCCATTACCAAGTGCCCAATGCCACGCCCTGAGCCAAGCGCTCACACAGGTCATCTCGTTTCATCCTCACAACCCAGCAGGGGCCATTATTCTCTGCATCTTGCTGAGGAGGAGGCTGAGCTCAGAGAGGGTAAGCAACGAGCCCAGGGTCACACAGCTGAAATGTGCAGGAGATGACGGTGCCACCCAGGCAGGCTGACCGCAGAGCCTATACACTCTTAGCACGGTCCTGTGGGTCTCTATTTTAGAACACTTCAGTTGCTGTGGCTTGATCACATGACATTCCCTTTCACCTCTCCCTGGCCCCTGGTCCAGGCTCTGGAAGGATAAAGCAGCTTGGGCGTCTCCAGCAATCAACATAGACTCGGCCTTCCAGAAATTGGTGTCCTCACCGCTTGTCTGAAAACTTAACTTTCCATTGAACCTATGCTCTCCCTGAGCAGACGGGCACAAGTGTATCTAAGCTTCCTTCATTAAAAACGGTCCCAGTCGATACACACAGTTAACGATGTGCAGCTACACACAGCAACAGGGATGCCTCCCGCAGGCACAGCGTCAGCCGAGAAGCCAGGCGCAGATGGGGACGTACTGTGCACATGCCACTCACCCTCCAGTTACACCGAGTACAGAAGCTGGCAACCCCTGTCGATACTGTTCCGTGTCAGGACGGTGTTAGCGCGGGGTAGGGGTGGGGATGGGGTGGGGGGGTCAGGCGTGACTGGAAGGACGCAGAGGAGATTCTGGGTGCTGATGATGTTTATTTCACCATCAGTGTTCAGTTTGTGAAAATTCAGTGAATTGTACACTTAAGTACACCTTTCTGTATGTAAATTATACTTTGATACTTTAAAATAAATTTAAATAATAAATAATAATTAAAAAAATTTTTTATAAACGTTTACAAAAATTATCTCCATGGAAAAATGCTGGCTCTTCTTGAAACAAGGGGTCCACCTATATCTTTTAATTCCGAAAACTGTCTTAAAATTGGCAAGACTCAACTTTTTCCTTGCTTCTACTGCTGTCTCTCCCGATTCATTATGTTAGATTTCCTCGGAATTCTAATGCAGGTCTGGAGTTCAGAGGGTGTGTGTGTGTGTGTGTGTGTGTGTGTGTGTGTTTTCTTGGCTCTCTGAGGAATTCCAGAAAAAGGAGAAATATCCATCACCAAAATGAGGAATCTGGAGTTTCAGGAAATTCATCTGCATGAGAAGAATTTAAGGCAAACCCACCTTTGCAGACCCCCTGGAACCCTAATGAGCTCTCCACTCTTGCTGGGCCTCTGAAGGCCAGAGCTGCACCCACCCCCACCCCCCCTCAGGTGAGGGGCTTTATCATAAGCAGGTTGGAGGATCACGCTTGCCCAGGAGGCAGGAGCACCCTTGCAGAAAACACTTACACTCAGACCACACGTGACCTCTTGACACCTTTATTGAGATGATTCACAGCCAGTGGGCACTGGGGTTTGCAGACAGACCCACCACCACTGGACCTGGAGCCACACAGCCCTGGGGCACCGAGAGAGCCCCCTAAGATTCCCATGCAAAGCCCTCGCAGAGAAAGTCCCTGGCGTCCATCTGCCCCGGTGGCAAGTCAGACCTGACGCCTCGTCCTGGAACCCCAGGCAGGCCAACCGCTGGCGGAAAGCGCCTCCCCCAGCTCACCCCTGCGGCACGGCCACACGTGCGTTCCCACCGCCTCTCCAAACCCCGTGGTCGCACATGAAGCAAGGCAGGAAACTCAGAAAACAAATCAACAGTAAAAAAAGAAAAAACCCAAGCTGCTTTGTCCTCAGTTTCACTCTCCGACGACCCTGATGGCAGGACGGCAAGGCTCACAGACGCCGAGGGCCGCTGCGGGGGTGGAGCGTTGCCTCCCCGGCGTCCACAGGAAAATAGTCCTCGGTCCTGTACAATGCGGGCAGCTCGTACGTGGGGGGCGCCGGTGTAGACGGTCTCTGGAATGACAGAAAACGGGGTGCTTATCAGCCAGGTGAATCTACCTGTTTTGTGACCCAAGAATTCCAGTTTTTCCAGGAATTCATCCTGCAGGGAGAGTCGCACATGTGACCACAGGTTCCATGCTTCTTGGTGATGACCAAAGCCGGCCCACCTGAAGGGGGGCTAGCCATCAGCGTGGCCCACGTCCCCGACGGAGCACTCTGCGTGCTTGAGAGCAGGCGGAGCCAGGTTCCGCTAGAGAACGACTGGGGCGGCGAGAAAGGGGGCCTTACCCCCGCACGCGCGTGCACGCACAGACAGCTCTGCAGGGACCCCCAGGAGCGGGGCGCGGGGCCCGCCGCTGGGAGAACGGGGGGGCGGGCCGCTTGTCCTTTCACTGCGTGCCCATCGGTGCTGCCTGAAGTTTGTGCCACATGCATGCGGCACTTTTTCAAAAAATCGAACCATTTTAAGAAGCGCTTACTTATTTCTGGTGTGGATTTTTGTTGTGGGGAGGCTGGGAATGGGGACACTTCCCATCAGGCAACCCTCCCCGAGCTCTAGCTGGCGGGACCCTATAAGTTAGGTACGCAGCTCGAGGAAAAACCGGTTTTACAGAGGAATACCTCGAACAGTGCTTCTCGAACTTGGCTGCACGTTGGGGCTTCCTGGGAGGGTTATGAAAGGCTTCTGCCCAGGCCCCACCCTGAGTCTGACGTCACTGGCCTGGGGTGTGGCCTGGGCATCCGGGTATTTCAAAGCTCCCAGGTGATGCGTCTGTAGAGCCAGGGCTGATCCCAATGACGGGGTCCCGGCGGAGGAGGGAAAAGCGAGGAGGCCTGCCGGGCTGCCCCCGGGAGGACCCGGCAGGGGATGGGCAGCTCCGTGGGGCTCAGGGGTGCAGAGGGAGGAGGCCCTTCTGCATGGCTCCGCCTGGGGTCTCTCTCACCACCCTCCCGCCTCCCCCACAGCTCCCTTGACTGTTCCATCTCCTGGCCACCTCTGCCCCCTCCGGCTGAGACCAGCTCTGGCCCAGCCTTCGACTGGAGTCGCAGGCGGCAGGGTAAGGATGGGGCTCTAGCTGGTGGTTAGCAGCTCCCCAAAGCAAGCACCTCCGCGGCCCCGCGCTGTGCTGCGCGCGTACTTACCCTCCCCTCGCACTTGTTCCCCAAGCGACACCGTGACCGTCCTTCCCACGAGGACGTGGGGGAGCAAAGGCTCTGGGAGGTGCTCATGGGTGCCCCACGTCCCACGTCCTCCAAGCATCCACCCACTCACCCTCTACCTTACTGAGCCCCTGTGCCAGGCCAGGCCCCCTTCTGGGCACTGAGGGACAGCTGGGAACCAGAGGGCAGTCCCAGCCGTCACGGGACTCGCTGTCTGGGGGGGAAGACAAAGGAACCAATAGGAACAACACCGCCATGTGATGAGGGCCGACGGTGGGGAGGCTCAGAGGCCTGCAGAACCGCGAGAGGCCTGACTCCTGGGAGGTTTGCAGAGGCTGAGCCGGCTGGGACCTCAGCCAACAGGAGGGGCGGTGGTCCAGGCCGAGCAGCGGCACGTGCACAGGGCTGTGTGGTCCACGGGCACTGAAGCAGCTCAGCCTAGAGTCGGGCTGGATCAGTGTGGACAGGGATGAAGCCATAAACCAGGGCCAGATCACGTGAGCTCTTGGAGGCCGTGCTAAGAACTTCATCCTAAGAGAGGGAGCCATTGAAGCCAGTAATTGAGAGAGAGAGTGTGTGTGTGTGTGTAAAATTAGACATGTGTTAGAGCAGAACAGACAACAGACTGTAGAAGAAAGAAGAGCCAGAGAGGCTGGGCAGGTGTCCCCCGCCGATGAGGGCCGGGTTCAGGGTCGGAGTGGACAGAATCTAGTGTGTGAGCCGCTTGGCCCTGAGCTGCCCCCACACAGAGCCTTCCCGTGTCACCACCCCACACCTGGAAAACCAGGACGTCTGGAAAACCAGGACGAGCAATTCACCTTGGCCAAGGACCAGCCTCACAAAAGGGCACACAGAGCATTCCACCCAGTAACCCCCGGTCAGCCACTCTTGGCTCAGCCTGCTTGGGGGATCCTGGGACCTAGGGCCTATCTCACCTGCCCCCTTCTCCCAGCACCTCCCTGGGCTGCCACTCAGCCCTGCAGATCGGACCCAAGTCCTCCGACAGCACTACGACCACAACTGAGAAATGAGGCACAAGATGCATCTCACAGCCTAAGGGATGCGGTTTGTGGATAACCCATAGTTCTAGAATCTTCACCCTGCTCCTCCGGAGAACTGGCCCTTGTACTATCTAGAAAATACAACATTTGGGGCCGGCTCCGTGGCTTAGCGGTTAAGTGCACGTGCTCCGCTGCTGGCAGCCCGGGTTCGGATCCCGGGCGTGCACTGACGCACCGCTTCTCCGGCCATGCTGAGGCCACGTCCCACATACAGCAACTAGAAGGATGTGCAGCTATGACATGCAACTATCTACTGGGGCTTTGGGGGAAAAAATAAATAAATAAATAAAGTTATCAAGTGTTGAAACAGCAGATATCTTTCCCTTAAAAAAAAAAAAAAGAAAAGAAAATACAACATTCAAGTGAATAATGACAGTTCAAAGACCAACTCCCTCATCCTGACACGTGGCTTGCGGAGCAAAGAGCATTTTGTGATCCTGAAAGACAGGTCCCTTCTTCTCCTGGCCCTCAGGATGCAGGTAAGCCTTCGTGGGCGCCAAGGGTCAGTGGCCAGGCCAGGCCAGAGCCAGTGTCCTGGCCCAGCCACGTGGCCTCTCCTGGAGCTGCTGGGCCTCATCTGACCCGTGTTCTTTTCAAACGGTTCTACCAACAGGGACGGGGCTTCTGCCTCTCCCCTCAAGGAGACAGATTTCCAAAAGAGGAGGAAAATCAATGTCATTATGAAGGAACGAAGGATAGATGTCATAAGAGACTCCTAGCAGCTCTAGATGGAATCACATCTATAACTCCAGCGAGACCCAGTGCAAGAAACGGCGGCACCTTTCCTGGTGATGGAGGGGGAACATCATTTCTGCATTCGGGAAGCAAGGAAAAGGGGGATGCGGGGGGGATGCAGGAAAATGCGGGGGGATGCAGGGGGATGTGGGGAGATGTGGGGGGATGCGGGGGGATGCAAGGAGATGGGGACGCGGGGGGATGTGGGGAGATGCAGGGGGATGCGGGGGGATGCAGGGAGATGGGGGATGCGGGGAGATGCAGGGAGATGGGGGATGCAGGGAGATGCAGGGGAGATGCCGGGAGATGCAGGGGGGATGTGGGGGGATGCGGGGAGATGGGGGGGAAGCAGGGAGATGGGGATGCGGGGAGATGCCGGGAAGATGCCGGGAGATGCAGGGGAGATGCGGGGGGATGCAGGGGAGATGTGGGGGGATGCGGGGAGATGCAGGGGGATGCGGGGAGATGCAGGGGGATGCAGGGAGATGGGCGATGCGGGGAGATGCAGGGGAAATGCGGGGAGATGCGGGGGAGATGTGGGGGGATGCAGGGAGATGGGGGATGCAGGGAGATGCAGGGGAGATGCGGGGAGATGCAGGGAAGATGTGGGGGGATGCAGGGAGATGGGGGATGCGGGGAGATGCAGGGGAGATGCGGGGGTATGCAGGGGAGATGTGGGGGGATGCGGGGAGATGCGGGGAGATGCAGGGGAGATGCGGGGGGATGCGGGGGGATGCGGGGGCATGCGGGGGGATGCGGGAGGATGCAGGGAGAGGGGAGCCTTCCGTGGGCACCCCCCAGGCGGCCCCGTGGGTTATTAAACAGCTGCTGCATGTGCGTTCGCTCACTAGGAACCCACAGGGCTCGCAAGAACAAGCCACTCCAAATCAGCTTGCCTTCCCTTTTCACAAGGGTCCTCAGCCTGGAAGATGGGAAGAGAGGCTGCGGAGGCTGGTGTAGCTCCATTTCAGCCCTGGACCAAGCCCCTGACGACATCTCGGAGCGCGTGGAGAATGGGGGTCAGTGACCAGGAAGGGGCGCCCTGTGTTGAGCCAGGGGGCTCCGAATGTGGCCTCTTCAGCCCCAAACGCTGCTCTGGGAGAGCAGATGGGCGTGGAGTGGGCGTGTGCTGTTTCGGCCAGCCCCCACTTCCCACTCTGGTATTAGCATCTTGGATTTCCTGCAGGACCCCTGGCTGCTCCCCATCGAGCTCCTCTCCCGACCCCACAGCTGAAGGAGGCCTGACCACCCTGAGCAGTGACTGGTCCAGGGGTGAGCAGGTGACCCCAGCTGGGCCCACGAGAAACAGCCTTGGGACTCTTGATACTGGGACAGAGAGGCTCTCCCTGTCCCTCAGGTTCCTGTGAGGATGGGCTGCGACCCTGAGGGCCACTTCTGCCGCTGCCCTGGGGGGCCTGCCTGGGAATGAAGCCACACAGGGAAGCAGACTGGAGATGGAGCAAGACGGTCCTGAGCTATCATTTGAGCCCGAGTCCAGTTCTGCCTGAGGTTAGCGGTCCCCCGGGACTTCTCCCGTTCATGAGCATGGATTCTCCTCTTGGCTTAAGCCAAGCTGACCTGGGTTGCTGTCACGTGCAACCAGGAATTCTGCCTAAAACAAATAATAAGCCCACCGTGGGGCAGCGAGCACTTGGAAACCAGCGGCTTCAGCAGCACGTGAGGGCTGGTGCGTGAGGCTGAAAACAGCCAGACGCCCCAGATGCTGCGGGTGAGCAGGACCACACCCCGGAGGCCAGCCCAGCCACAGGCCACCAGGATGCCGTGGAAACCTAGCCCTTTCACGTCCATTTCCCCTGGATTCTCACAGCAACCTGCAAGAGGGGTCGTCCAGTCACTCAGAGGTGGCCGGAGCCAGGGACCTGTGGAGCTGGGGTCCACTCAGGCCTATCCAGCTCCAAGTCCCGACCCCACCCCAGGGCTCCTGCCTCGGACCTGGACTCAGCAAACCCAAACCCTTGAGAATCTCAGAGGGGACTCAGAGAGCTCCGCCCCCCACCCCTCGCCCTGCAGCCGGTACTCAGGTGCCCCTCTGGGGGCGGCCAGGCAAGCAAGGAGAGTCCAACTCCGGCTTTCACTCCCCCACCCCCGGCCTGCAGGCTGGAATGTCCCACCAGCCCGGGGTTGGATGGGAGATTCGGAAACCTGACACCACAGGTCCAGGGCTCTGCCATGCCCCCCCCACAAGTTCCCCTCCATCCCCCCCAGCCCAGAGAGTGCCTGCTGTCCCCTAGAAAAGCGACCTCGGGGGCGCTGCGCCTGGGGCACCGGGCCTGCGGCACTCTCCCAGGTCTACCCACACCGCACACCTTCCTCGCTTCCACCCTGGACACCGGAGATCCGAAACCCACAGCCCACACACCAGACGCACGCATGCTTGGTCTGCTTCATGATGTTTTTAAAAATGGAATTAATTGCAAACATGTAAAAAATCAGATTTCTCATGAAAACGAGACTGCCAGCTTCTCTTGGAAAATCGGATGACCTGGAAGCCCAAGGCCCACCCGTCGTGGCCGAGCTGAGGAGCAGCGTGTACTCTCCTGTGGCCCCAGGCCCCTCCCTGGCCACCTCACCATTGCTGTAACCTGCTGCTCCTGGCAGACGCCTCAGCGTTGGCCCCCTGGCGATCTGCACCGTCAGGCAGCTCCTTTTCTGACAAAGACCCCAAATGGCTGCTGCAGCGCGTGACAAGTGAAGCCTCGCGTGGGGCCCGGCCTGGGTTCAGGGTCTCTCTTCTGGAAGCCCCTCAGTCAGATCACCACCTAATAAAGCCAAACCCACCCACTCAGGGCCTGTGCCACCGGCCCACTCTTGTTTCCAGAAATCCCCCACAGCCCCTGGTAAGTCCTGGCCCACCTTGTAGCTCCCTCTTGGGAAGCCCCAACTGCACAGCCCTGATCCTGGACTGCTGTCAGGCCAGGGCCAGCAAACTTGTTCTGCAAAGGGCCAGACAGTATATATTTCAAGCCACACGGTCTCTGTCACAACTACTCAACTCTGCCCCGGTAGCACAAAACAGCCACAGGCAATATGTAAACTAATGGAGCAGCTGTGTGCCAATAAAACTTTATTTACAAGGAAGGCAGCGGGCCACACTTGGCCCCGAGGCCATAGTTTGTCCTGGATTAAATCTGTCTTCCTAAACAGAACAGGAACAACAAACCTTTCCTTGTATCTCCCAGCCAAGTG
Source organism: Diceros bicornis minor (assembly GCF_020826845.1). Taxonomy (NCBI): domain Eukaryota; kingdom Metazoa; phylum Chordata; class Mammalia; order Perissodactyla; family Rhinocerotidae; genus Diceros; species Diceros bicornis. The sequence continues at coordinate 11,382,605 of NC_080758.1, forward strand.
GGCACTGAGTAACAGGTCACCAGACTCAGCCTGCAGGATTCAGGGCCGGGCCGCCCTGCTGACTGCCCCCGGCCTGAGTGTTATTTGGTTGGCTGCTCTTGGGCCACGACTGCAGCTCCAGCATCCTCCCCCCAAAAGAAGCAGGCTACACAGCAGCCCCAGCCCTGGACTGGGTTCTGAGGGTCTACAAGGTCAGCCCCAGAGCCTGGTCAGGGAGGCTGAGGCCCCAGGCCGACCATGTGTGGGAGCTCAAGTACCCAGAGGCCCACCCTCATCCCCCAGGTACCCACAGCCCACTGGGAAAACAACAACTATGCCTACTGTGCCCCAGGTGACATATGTTGTCTCTAACCTTCACAACATTCCTTTAAGGTAGGGGTTTCTCATCCTCTTGAATCTCACTTTCCTCTCTGTAAGATGGAGATAATACCATCAACTTCATACTGTGCCTGGAGCAAGCAGTGATGCTGGAGGTACTGCAGCCACCTTGGGACCATGAGGACAAAAGCCACATACTAAGGATGGCAGAGCAGCAGCCAGGAGAAGCCTGGGTCCCTAACGACTTCCTAGAGAAGCCCCATCAGCTCAACTGGCCACCTCAGGATTTCTTGTCACATGAGGAAAAAACACAAACCCTATTTGGTTAAATCACTGTAGTCAGGTTTCTGTTACACAGCCGAACGCACCCTGACTGACACACGCCACTATTATTCTCATCATCACTCCAGTTAAGAGTGAGTCACCTAAGGTCACATGGATAGTAAATGGGAAGGGCCAGGACTCAACCCAGGTTGTTTAGATAATGAAACGGAATGATCTCCAAAAAAAGTGAAATCTGCTAGATGTAGAACAAGCAGACAGGAAGAGAAGACACAAATCTCAAAATAATTCCAAAGGGTACAAAAGAATTCCAAATAATTTATGTGTGTATCGCTGCCTCCCGGAGCTTGAGCTGAACTGCCCCTCCCCCGAGGGGGGACTGGGCTCGGTGACTTGCTTCCCAAGCAGAGAGTAGGGGGGTGGGGGGGGGGGGCAGTAACAGCCACCTGGAGAAGCCTGGCACACGCGACCTCAGCCAGGTGGCCAAGATCAACGTCATCAGTGATCTGTCACGTTGACAGCACGTCCCCTGCTATGATGTGGTGAGGACACTTCACCTCCCTGGTCTTCCTCCCAAAAACCCGTAACCCCAGGCTAACCACGAGAAAAACGTCAGATCAGCCCTAATGGAGGGAGATCATACAAAGTACCTAACCACTATTCCTCAAGACCAAGGTCACCAAACACATGGAAGTCTGAGAAGCTGTCAGACCAGAGGCAGCTAAGGAGACATGATGACTAAATATAATATGGTTGGTATCTTGGATGCAATCCTGGGACAGAAACGGACATTAGGGGAAAACTAGCGAAAGCCGAATAAACTGTGGAGTGTAGTTAACAGCAAGATATCAAGGCTGGGATGATGTCCCACAGTCAAATAAGATGTTAACAATAGGGGGCACTGGGTGAGGGGTATACGGCACTCTCTGTATTATCATAGCAACTTGTCTCTAATTCTAAGATTAAGAAATGTATTTGGGGGAAAAAAAAGCAAACAAACAGAAGAACCAGCTCTGTCTACCTGCACAGACCAAGCCCCGACCTCTCTGAATTCAACCGCAGCGACCGAGCAGTAAGCACTTCCTGAGTGCCCCGTTCAGGATGGGCCCTATTGGGTCACGGCCCATGCATCCTCACACACACTGAGAGAGGAGGGGTCCTTAATCCCATTTTGCAGAAGAGGAAACTGAGGCTCAGAGAGGCACTGGCCCAAGATAACCCAACTGGGAACTGCAGAGCTGAATTTGAATCCAGGCCCACCCCACTCCGGGGTCTGCGCTGCCCCAGCACTGAGCCGGGACACGGGTGGCCCTGGGGCTGAGGGGGGACCTCAAGTCCAGGACCCAGGATGTCCCATCAGCATCTGCTTTCCAACCTTGGGACACTTGGGAGTCCCCCCTTCCAGCCTACTCAGAGATCGCACACTGGGGGCCTTTGGTCAGTGTCCGGCCTGCAGACATGACCGGTTTGGCTCACGCAATTTACAAGTGCCTTAGCTGCCAACATGGAAGAACTGGGATGGCTCAAGTAAATATCGCGTTCCTATTGGTCTTGAACAACAGAGCGATCTGGCTGCACTGGGCCACGTTTCTGCGGGGTGCAGCGAGCTGGCCCCTCCAGACAGGGCACGTGCTGTCTGGTTTACCACCGTCCTGCCCGGCCTGACTCACTGTCCGCAGGACCTGCCGAGCCTGCGGGCAGCTGAGCTGGCAGTGGCCCCCGGCTCACGTCACATCGCTCAGCCAAGACTCAATGGGGCTGTCGAGGGGCTGGATGGAGACGGCTGTGCTTCCAGCCCCGTGCCCTGGGCCCCACGGGGCGGGGACTGCCGGCCTGGGGCCACCGCCAGGACCCGCGGCTGCTGCCCTTCACCCACGCTCTCCTCCAGGGCCCACGGGAGCCACGAGGCAGGTGCTGGAGGTGCGCGCTCTGTGCAGGAGAAAGCGGGCTCAGAGAGGAGAGGGTAGGTCACGTGCCCGGGGTCACATCGCTGGTAAGGGCTGAGCAAGGAGGAAAATGCGGCTCTTCTGAGCCCTTGGCCCTGCCCCCCGCCCCCACGGCCAGCCCCCACGACCCTCCCCCTTGGTCCCGGCCTCCCTTCTCAGTCCTAGCTCAGGGCTTTCTGCACCTCAGGCCACGCCTGGCTGTCCTGCCTGCAATCTCTGTGTCTGCTCCAGGGCCCCGTCTTCCAGAACACTCTGACAGCTGTGAGCAGAGCCCCTCCCACTTCTCTGCAGGCAGCCCCTGCGTGTCCAATCCTGCCCGCAGGGTTGTGCTGGCCAGCCTCACGCGCCTGTGTGAGAGCAGTCCCCCTTCCCCTCGGAGCCCTCCTGCCCAGCCCGCCCCGGCCCAGCCTCTGCCCGCCCCGGAACCACAGCAGCAGGTGGCGGCGGGAGGCTGCTAAGGTCCTGGAGACAGAGCAACAGGGCTGGGGGCTCCCAGAGTGGACAGCCCCTGCCCAGGGGGACCCTAGCTGCAGGGACAAGCTGGTGCAATCTCATTATAGGCGATGCTGACCCTGGCGGCAGCTCTAGAAGGTTCCTGGATCCCCATGGATTCTGCTTTTTAGCTGGAGGAAAAGCGTTAACATGGAAACCAGCAGAGGAGGAGCCCCCAGAAGTTCTGCCAAGATGCTGGCTACTAAATGCACACTCATACAGGAGCAGGGAGCAGACAGGACAGCCAGGTGGCTGGAGTCGTGTCTCGGCCCCTCCAGAACTAGGCTCTCTGGGGGCTCCAGCTCCTGACCCAGCGTCTGATGCCTTGCCCCTGGCCCCTCTGCCCTGCGGCCCCACCTCTGGGGGGAGGGGGTCTGACCTCATCACAGGGCCACTGACTGTAATTTTCTGATTATCATAAACTTATATGTATATTTTTAATTGAGCACCGGCTACGTTCTGGAGACCCAAATCTGCATAGGTATCACAAAGTCCTCTTACAGACGAGGAAACTGAGGCTTTCGGTGGTTAAGTGACGCACTGTGGGGCCCACCCGCTAACCAGAACCTCTATCAACCCAGTTTGTCCAAATCCGAAACTAGGATTCACCCTGGACTCCCCCTCACCCCCACATCCAGCCCGTCCTCCATCCCGGCTGCTAATTCTTCCCAAATCCCCCTCCCCGTTGTCACTGTCACACCGTCCGTGCCATCTCCCAGCCCTTGAAGCCTGCTGGATTGTCTTAACAACAACCCTGATCCTCAGGTAAGTACCCTGTCGCAGTTCAAATAAAATCCAACTCCTCACTGTGGTCGCAGGCCTGCCACCGTGGTCACCAACGGGCAGTCCTGGGGACAAACCCAGACCACAGGTGCGTCCCGCTGGGCTTCCCTGGGCTGAGTTCCTTCACAGTACTCTTGCTTTTGTTAGTTTGGATGTCTGTGTTCTCATATTTGTTATTGAAATGCCATTTCTCTTTTAAAAACAGATTTTAAGCTTCTCTAAAAACACCCAAAGCTCTGGCACACGGGGCGGTAGGGACGAGCGGGTGCTGAGCAGCAGCTGCCCCCTGTACAGGGGACATGTGCACTCGCCTGCCGTGGTCCCCCAGCCACGTCACTCATTTCTGCCAGCTGCCTGGTCCCTCAGAGCTGGAGGTTTTCGACTCCAGATCCACATGATCTGGCCTGACTCTCTAAACTCGATCTGTCACCTCCCATCATTCACAACCCTCCAGCCCGGGCCTTCTTTCTGCTCCTGGACTTTACCGGGGGCTGTCCTGCCTCAGGACCTTTGCACCCGCTGTCTGTTCTCAAGGCATTTTCACCAGGTCTTCTTGTGCTGGTTCCTTCCTTCCTTCAGACCCTCCTAAGGGACCCCAGTTTCATCTGTGTCACCCTCCCTCCTCCATGGCAGCACTGTGGAGTGTATCTTGCTTACCTCTTTCCTTGGTTACCACCCATCTCCCCACCAGGCTAAGCTCTGCAGGGATGGGGACCAAGCCAGTCTTCAGCCCCAGCGGCAGCCGGAGCCTGGTGCACAGGTGACACTCAGGAAATGAGAAATGAATGAACTCGAATCTGTGGAGCAGGCCAGGTTTGGGGGCCAGCCTCTCACCAAGTCAGGGCTCAGGAGCCCAGGACCAACGGTGACAATCATCTCCAGACGAGGACACGTGCAGGGCACCGTTCTGGAGTCACTGGGTGGCTCAAGGCTGGCGTCCCTGCCCTGGCTAGGACTGTGACCCACTAGTGGAGACACGAGGTCACGTTAAAAATAAAGCACACATTGGGGCCGGCCCAGTGCCGCAAGTGGCTAAGTGCGCACGCTCCACTGCGGTAGCCCGGGGTTTGCCGGTTCGGATCCCGGGCGCGTAGCGATGCACCGCTTGGCAAGCCATGCTGTGGTGGCGTCCCATATAAAGTGGAGGAAGATGGGCACGGATGTCAGCCCAGGGCCAGTCTTCCTCAGCAAAAAAAGAGGAGGATTGGCAGATGTTAGCTCAGGGCTGATCTCCTCACTAAATAAATAAATAAATAAATAAATAAATAAATAAATAAAGCACACGGTGCATGGCCCTGGTGGGAGCCAGGAACAGAAACGGACGTGAAAGAAAACCAAAATGAATTCTGGAGTCGAGTGAACAGCACGGGACCGATGCTGGTGTCTCGGTTTTGACAATTGCGTCTCGGTGATGGTGATGTGAGGTGACAATAACGGGGGACACTGAGTGAGGGGCATGTGGGAACTCTCTGTACTGTCTTTACAACTTTCCTGCAAAACTACAGTTATCCAAAATAAAAAGATCATTTAAAAATAAATAATAAAGTGCATCCTCAGCAGCGTATGCAAAGCACTGAGGCAACAACACAGATAATGAGCTTTTAAGTAACAATATTAACATCATCAATAATAATAACAAGAGCAGCTAAACCTTCCATGATCTCAGTTACTGCTCCCGACAACGCTAGGCAGAGGATATGACTGTAAACCCCATCTCACAGACGTGGAGACTGGGATTCGGCAGTCTCAGGAGCTCACTCAAAGCATGACACACGCAAGTGACAGACTGGCCTCATGGGCGTGCGACCGTGCAATCATACTGGCCTGGTGCTCAGTCTAATGCTCTGCTGTGAGGGTCCTGAAATTCTTAATAAGCTTAGACAAAGAGGCCCCGCATTTTCATTTTGCGCTGGGCCCCGCAAATTCCGCAGCCGGCTCCGGAATGCGTGTGCTCCCAGGGCAGGGTTCTCCCCACTGCGCCGTGCCCCAGAAAGGTTACCCATGGACGGCTTCGGGGACAGCGTGGGGCCAGCGCTCCGGGCTGAGAAAACACCAGGGCAAAGGGCGGCAGCAGGGGCAGCGGTTGACTTTGGGGGCCCTCAGCAGGTGGGTTTGGCTGGAGCTGGGACTGCCCCACTCGTGGCACGGAGCAGGGAAGGCAGATCCTTTCCCAGCAGAGGGCAACACACCAGCCACCCCTGCCTGGGGGCCTGCTCAGTTCGGCCGCCTCCTTGTCAATCAAACAGACCCTCGAGCTCCCCACGGAAGGCATGGTCATGCCCAGATTCCCACCGTCTGTGTCCCGCCTCCAGACCAGTGTCCAGGAGCCCACGCCAACCACAGGCTGCCTCACCTCGGAGCCGTACAGTTCTCCTCTGATGCTGCTTATCAACAGAATCCTCCGAGGTTTTGTTGGCTGGCCTCAAAGGTGGTTGGCTCCAGAAAAGAATGTTGAAAACAGCACCAATTAGCTCTGGGGAGCAGAAGCAGACACAGCCACATTCCAGCATTTTGTCGGGGGTCCCTAACCTGGGCAGCTGTTCTCCATTAAACAAACAAGCCACCAGGGCAAACAGAGGCAGCCACCAGAACCGGCAGGTACTAGGAAGCCACCGAGAAGTCCGCCCCAGGCCTGGTCCAGCCTAGAGCAAGACTCTTCCCCCAGGGCTGAGCAGCTACCTCCTGAAGTCAGGGAACCTGCTTCAGAGGCCAGGTCTGGACTGTCACCGTGCCCTTCTCCCCCATTCTGGGCCTCCAGGCGGCCTTGGGAGCCCCTTCTCGAGGTACCCTTTCCTCAGACCAAGGCTGCTCAGAGCTCCGGTCTGGGCCCACGACCTCAGCCCGGCCTGTCCTCCACCTGCATGCTGGCCTGTGAGCCTCGGATGGACGGACAGACAGATGGTCACCGACACCACACTGATTCCTTCCCCACGGTCTCGTCTTTCACCAGAGGCCCCAAGCACTCGCCTCGCGAAGCCCTTTCACAAGAACTCACCTCGCATGCAGGCCTGGTCTGATTAAGACATTTATCCATTGGGCCTCCTGAGAGGGAAAGGGATGGTTTTCAAGGTCTGCGAAATAACATTTGAGAGCAAAAGAAAGGAAAAGAGGAAAAGGAGAGAGCACAGAGAAACAGAGATGAAGATGATCAGAGACGGGAGAAGGAGACAGACAAAGGGAGGCAGAGACAGAAGGGAGATGGGAGAGAAAAATATGAGAGAGAGAGAAAATGTGGAAACAAGATAAGGGAGTTCAGAAAGAGAGGAAACGGATGGGAAAAAGGAGGAAAAAATGGGAGAGAGAGCACAGAAATGGAAATGGAGGGATGGAGAGAGAAAATGAGGAAAGAAAGAAAAGAGAGAAGGACCAAGTGGCCCTTGCAGAAGAGTGAGCATCCCAGGAAGGGGGCGGTGGGGGGTGGGGCAGGTTGGGGACAGGAGACGGAGGCGAGGAGCCTGTGACGGGAGCTGGGGGAGCCAGTCCATGGATTCAGGGCCTCTCCAAACCCAAGCCAAGTCACTGTGCCTGGCAAGGACACGTGCCACCCCTCTCCCACCTGCCAACCCCACCCCTTTGCTAAAGAAATCGTATTCTTAAGGGACAAAGGCCATCTCAGAAGGCGGGTCAGTCTGCTGAATGGACTCCATCTTGTCTTAGGGGCAACACTTGGCTCTTTTCTCATTTTATTCAGGACTCCTGGAAACCTCTGGGCTAAACCCTCCACCCCAGGGCCAGACTGTTGGCCTCAACAGGGTCCCAGCCCTCTACGGCTGCAAAGAGAGGCAAGAGGAGGAAGATGGATGCTGAGTGTGCCCCTCCCATGTCCACCCCAGGCTTCTAGCCCCGAGTCAGCCCCACGCCACCCGCAGGGACCTGGTCGGCCTCATTCACCGCCGTGTCCCCATGCCTCCACCAGCACCTGGTACACGGTAGACACTTAATCAATATGAGCCCCTCTGCCTCCCTGGGGACCTCATTCAGCCTCAGGCCTAAAGCCCCTGGCTCCGCGCTGGATGCCTCCAGCCCTGGACCCCGCCCCGTATCTCCCACCGTGGCTCCACCTGGACACGCACCCAGATGGACCCGCGATTCACACAGCAACCTGCATGAACCTCTGGGGAATTATGCTGAGTGCCAAAAGCCAACCCCGAAAGGTGACATGTGTATGATTCCATTTATAGAACATTTCTGAAACAGCACAATTTTAGAAATGGAGAGGGGTTGGGCGGACAGAGGAAAGGAGAAGGTGATTATAACAGGACAACACGAGGGCCCCTGCGGCGTTGGGACCTCCGGGTCTTGACCGTGGTGGTGGAGATGGGAACTTAAAATAGAACTGCACAGAACCAATACCACTGTCTCGAACTTAACACCCACAAATGAGCAGACGGACAACTGTGAGATCTGAGTAAGATCAAGGGATCGTATCCATGTCAGCATCCTGGTAGGGATGTTGTAGGCAGTTCTGCAAAGTGTTCCCATTGGGAGACACTGGGCAAAGCATACAGGCCTCTGTACTATTTCCTGTAACTGCATTTCAATCTACAATCGTCTCCATGAAGGATTTCAATCACACGCACACACACACAGAGTGGGCCACGTGTCTCCACCTCCACCCTGGCCTACCCGAGTCCAGGCCGCCAGCCTCTCTCCCTGGACATCCCAGCGGCTCTAACCTCCACCCTCGCACAGCCAGCGTCCTCCTCCACGCGGCCAGATGCAGGGCAGACCACGTCTTGAAACCCTCCTGGGCCGAGTCCTTACACTGGCCCGCCACCTGCACCTTCAGCTCCAACATGCCGCCCGCTCGGGCCTCGCTGCTCCCTCAGCTGCCCCAGACACCTGCCCAGTCCCTCCCCCACCTCCTCGGGGGCGCCAGCCACCCCGTGCTCCAGTGTCACCTTCTCCATGAGGCCTTCCCTGACCAGCCCCCCCAACACACACACCTCCCTGCCCTTCCCCACTTTTCTCTCTCCCCTGGGGCACATTACAGGTTACACTAGACCCTCAGCTGCGGAGGGCAGGTTCCTGCCGGCTCATACAGGTGGGTGGATACTAAGTATTTGTTGAATGAATGAACAAATGAATGAACGAAAGACAAGAGGGGCGGTGGGTGGAGATCCGGCATCAAAGGAGTTAAGCCCGGCCAGGGGCGGAGCAAGGAGGGGTGAAGGGCTGGGGTCGCACACACGTGGCAGCTCCTGGAGCAGCCCCGGGGATCTAGAGGGAATGTGGGGGGAGGGGGGCTGGTGCGCTGCAAAGAGGGGGATGGGCGGGGCTGTCTCCAGGCTCAGGATCCCAAGGTCTCCGGGGCAAAGCCCAAGATATGAAGGGAAAGAAGCCCAGGACAATACCCTGCAGGCGGGGCCACGCTGCCCACCGCAGCCCACCCCCACCCCACATGCTCTCAGGAGAACCAGAAACAGGGGGAGGGGTGGAGGCTGAGCTCACTGTCTGGGGCCTCCTGGGGGCCCAGGGGCCAAGACTCAGGGGCTTCCCATTATCTGCCCGTTCACTCGGGCTTGTGGGAATGAGGGTGGGAGTGGAGGCGGGGGTCACAGAGGGCCTCGGATTTGCACCTGTAATATCCCCTCCAAAGCCCCATGGAGCTGCCAGCACTGAGAGCTGGACCCCCTCATCCAACACAGTAAACTGTGTCCCATTTCCAAATCCCTCAGATGGCAGTGGTCCCCCTGTCTAGTTGTGTGACTTTGGCCAAGTTACTTAACCTCTCTGTGCCTCAGTTTTCTCATCTGGAAATAGGGCTAACAACAGTTTCTACCTCATAGGGTGCTGTGCCCATGTAACTGCCAAGTGCTCAGAAAACAGTAAGTGCTCAAGGAATGTTGGCTAATTTCATTATTATTATTTTATGGCCCCCTGAATTCATATATATATATATATATATATATATATATATGTATTTTGTGAGGAAGAGTAGCCCTGAGCCAACATCTGTGCCAATCTTCCTCTATTTTGTATGTCGGATGCTGCCGCAGTGTGGCCTGATGAGTGGTGTGTAGATCTGTGCCCGGGATCCAAACCCGTGAACCCCGGGCCGCCGACATGGAGCACACAAACTTAACCACTACGCCACCTGGCCAGCCCCTCATTTTCTTTTTAAATGCCATCATTAACTTGTGAACAGCTCAACTGCATAAGATTCCATGCATTTTTAGTATCAAATGCATTCAGTTTCAAGGAACATTTAAACTAAATCACAAGTGCAGGAGCCAATTCGGGTGCTGCGTTGACTCTTCCTCAACGATGATAAGTACTACAACACCTCTCAGGTACAACATCTCAAGTACTACAATAGCCAACGGGGCGCCTGGCTCACACGAAGGGCTCAATAATGCTGCTGGCCAGACAGTGACAGGTGACAGCAGGTCACACGGGGCACAAATCCACTGGCAGCCAGCCCCGCGAGCAGCCCCCGGCCTGGGGTCTCCCATTTCTCTCGATACAACGTGCTGCCATCTGACCCCTCCTGCCCACCCCGCTACACACACAGTCTGAGGCACTGCCCGAAGCCTCGGGAGCCAGGGCCAGGCCAGCAAAGAGCTGCCAGACCCGGGAGGGGAAGAGGCGGTGCCGGGGCCACAGAGCTGAGATCCCAACGGAGGTCACGGTGGGCACCTCCCACCCGGTGCTCCTCGATGTCCGCCGTGAAACAGCCCCTCCCTGGTCAGCTCCTCACTCCATTTCAAAGCCAGCACTCCCCGTCTCCGACTGAGTTCCCAGGTTAATTGTTAGGACTCTCGGAGTAACGGGCACCTTGGCCTTCACTGCAGGCCTGGCAGCGTGACAAGGTGTGACGGTATCAGCCGGAACAGCACCGGGATGAATTTACTGCTTAAGGAGACGTGCTTTATCTTCCCGGCGGAAAGCTGACTGTGAAGGGAGCCGAGTTCAAGAGCTTCCCAGGTTCCCCGGGCATCAAAGGGATCACACTTTCTCCAGACGCCCCAACCTCGGCTGCAGGCACCAGAGGTGATCACACTAACGAGGGACTCACCTCCGCTCACCACATCCCTCCAGAACCTGCGATGGCTGATCGCAGCTGCCCACCCTCTGCCCGGCCCACCTCGCTCAGGAACGCCCTGCGACCCAGCGCCAACCTGGTGCCACACATCGGGCCACACAGTCCCCTCCCAAAGTCCTTTCCTCTCTAGGTCAGTGGCTCCCCTGACCTCTGTTCTCTCCCTTTCTGTCATGTGGGGAAGTCAGAAGCACGCAGCCCTCCTCAGAACCACCTGCTGAGGGCACCTGCCTGGAGGGTTACTTTCCGGGAGACCCAGAGCTCAGGCAGGGGCCCAGCGTCATTTCTCCATCCATGGGTGCCCAATTCACAGCTGTTATTGCTAACAGCTCCCACGTACCAAGCCTCACTACACACTAAGCGTGTCACTGCGGGACCCCCTCTGGGTGCACTTATGTCCGACGAGGACACCAGGGCTCCAAGGGAGGCAGTGGGCGTCCACGGTGCCGCCTAGCCAGTGGACGCAGAGCCAGCCCTGATGGCCCCTCCACTCCACACAGGTGGGAGGCCCACACAGGCCCACAGCCTTTCTCCTTCCATCTGAGGAGTGGGGGGTCCCGGTGAGACCCGGAGGGGAGCGGAAGAGATGCGGGGGGGGATGAACAAGTTGGGGGGTAGGAGAGGCTTTGTGATTGTGTGTGAGGCACACAGAGACAGAGACACAGACAGAGACCCAGAGACAGGCAGACACACGAGACAGAGACACAGAGACTGACGGGCTAAGATCTGCACACGGCAGGACCACAGCCAGTGTAGCCCCCAGGGTGTCAGATGAACCCGTGGCCCCTGGTGGGGAGAGAGTGGAAGGGGTGGGGCTCGGAGGGGGACCCAAGATGCCTGGTGCCTGTCCCCTAACGACCCAGCGTCACCTGGGACAAGTCCTCGGGCAGGGCCTCTGCTGCAGAGCCCCACTCCCAAGCCGCCACCTCAGCCAGGCTGGCTGTGTCCTCGTGTGGGCGGGGGCGGCTGGCCCAGGGGACAGTGGCTCAGGGAAGAGCAAGCTGCCCTGTTCAGTTCCCACTGGTGGGATGGGCGGGGGGCTCCGCACAAACACGTCGGGGAGCGGGGTGGAACCATCAGTCCTGCAAAAGGGAGGTTTCTAGAAAACGAATCCCAGGAGCCCATGCTCACCGAGCACCTGCTGGGTGCTTGGACCCTGCTTACTGAGTGCCCCACACAGACCCGGGATCCTGGAGGCGGCGTGGAGCTCAGGAGTCAGACAGCGTGTGTGTTGGGGGGGGCATCCAGGCTGCTCCTCTTCCCTCCTCTGGCCAACTGTGGGCAAGCAACTCCGACTCCAGGGAGGTGCCTGGGTTGCTCTTCTACAAAACGGGGCCAGTGATGCTGCTAAACATCCTACAATGCACAGGACAGCGCCACAAGAGAGAACCATCTGGCCCCGAATGTCAATAATGCTGAGGTCGTGAACCCCTGGTCTGAGCCCATGCTCTCAACTACCCCGATCCGAAGGTGCAGGAGTTTGGTCTACACCTGTGTCAGGGGGCAGGGAGCATGCATTATGATATGGGGAACTGAGAGGGCAGAATCTCTCCATGAAGGGTGACCTTGAGGGTGACACTCTGGTTAGAAAAGAGGGTGTTGGAAGCTGCATCTGTCAACAACTCACATAAGACTGAGAAAATATTGCACATCTGGCTCAGGAAGTAGGGGCACCTGATGGAGAGTATTTGGGGGGTAGGGGCCACCACCAACCACCTCCCTTGGCACTGCACCCAGAGAGAACCCCTTTTTGGCAAAGGTCAACCCCTGGGCCTTTGCACCCCTCATATCCCAAGTGATGTCCCCCCACCTAGGAGACTCAAATGGCCAGGCTGGGTGGGGATAGGCACATGCCCCACCCATGGGGTTCACCTCCTGGGCTCTGTGGGTGCTGCCCAGTTGCCACCACACAGGCCCTGGGGACCGGGAACCATCTGGCCAGAGTGAGCTGTCCGAGGTCACAGGTCCCACTTCCCGACCACCCCTGGTGGGCCCAGAACAGCTGCTGAGATGCTAGGGGTCTGGGGCAAAGGCTGGGTGGGGACCCAGCCACAGGAGCCTCGGACAGGACGAGAGCCGGCAGGGTCTGCAGCTCAGTGAGGCCAACCCTGCTGGCTCAGCACGGCCTCCAGTTCTCGAGGCCGCGCCCCTCTGCTATTATAGCGGCCCCTCTCCCTGTCCCTCAATAAGCAGGCACCGAACCCGCACCCAGGCCAGGCTCCGCAGCGGGCACTAATTCACCGCAGACCCTTGCCAGGGCACAGACGGAGGCCTGTGGGCCAACAGGCCCCCTGAGATTTCTCTGAGCCTCTCAGATTTGTTTTCAAAATCAATTAATTTCACATAGAAATCTGTATCCTCGACCTCTCTCCTTTAAAAAAAGACAAGGTCAGGCCACTGGGAGCCTTTATTCCTGGCTGGAGTTGAGGGCACCCGCCTCTTCAGTTGGCCACAGTCCCCACCTGGCCCCTTTGCATCACACAGGGCCCCACCTGATGCCACCTCTTGAATTTTGACCCCTGGGGCGCTCCCGCACGGGCTGCAAACAGCCCACCCAAAATAAAAACCTCTCCTATATTGAAAAGAACTTCCTCCTCACTCACCCTCAAAATCTCAACAAGAAGCAATGCTTAAAAAAAATCTGTTTCCCAAAGCAGCCTGCCAGGAGCCCTCTGTCCCTCCCTAGCGCACATGCCACCAACTATGTGGAGTCCAACAAATGCCTTGACCTGCTGAGTGACTCACTGACAGCGTTTGGTGGGGGGCTGGGGACCAAGCGCCACTCGGCCCACCACTGTCGCGCTAATATTTGCCATCTGCTCATGGTGCATTTTACCGCAAGGGACGACGGGGGCAGAAGGAGAACGAGGCCGGTTCAGGGCCGGAGGAGGCGCACAGGATCTCGTCGCCTTCTTTGTGCTGGTGCCCTGCTCGGCCTCCCCCAGCGAGATAAAGCCCCAGCCAGGCTGGGCCTCCTTCCGGGAGCCACCCCTCCAGGGGGACTGGGCAGAGGGAGGGGAGGCCCCAGCAAGACGGAGCCTCCCTCTCTCCGGGCCGGGCGGGGTGTGGAGGGAGCTGGGGGGGCTCGGCGGGGGAGGGAAGGAGAAGCCAAGCCTGGCACTGAGGACTCCTACAGGCCAGCCCGGGCAGGGCAGCCCCGCCCACAGCCTCCATTCCCTCCAGGAAGGCCCGTGAGGCGGCCCCAACGAGGGGGGGAGAGGCAGGCAGGGAGGCTTGTCCCAGCTCTCCAGGGCCTGAAAACGCTTCCCAAGAACTCCGCCAGCAAGGGCCACGGGAGCCTTAGCGCATCCGCTGATTGACAGTCACTGAACACCTACTATGCGCTCCACCAGGAAGAAACTCAAATGCCCACACGCAGGGATGCTGCTCAGGGGCCCAGACCTCTGCTTTTTCACGAGAAGCCAGAAGTACAGATTCTTATGTGAAATTTGCTTTTAAAAATGCTGGCAACTGATTCAAATTAAATATATACATACACCAAGCCAGCAAAAGAACACGTTGGTGGGGGAGATCAGGCCCCAGGATCTCCAGTTCGCAACCTCAGCAGTGGAGGCTGTGGTCCCCAACCTCAGGAAGATCTCAGAGGGAGGGGAGAGACACACTGAACAAGCTCAAAGCTGGATCAAACCCTGGCTCTGCCGCTTATGCTGTGAGACCCTGGGCAAGCGAATAGCCCTCTCTGGGCCTCAGGTCCCTTACTCTGAACTGGAATAATAACATTTACCTCTGGGGTTGTTATGGGAGGTTGAGACAAGGCACAGAAAGCCCTTCATGTACGTGCTCAATACAGTAGTTGGAGGAATAGCAGATCCTCACTAAAACTGCTGGCTGTCAGTGATGCTGCTGCCAAAAGCCGAAGGAGTCCTGCTGGGGCGGGGGCCTCCAAAGGGATGGAGCCTGTGGGGTACAGGCCATCAGCCTAAAATCTGGGGCTAGGGAGAGTGCCGGGGCAGCCCACAGGTGCAACAGATGTTTCCCACAGTGTTTAACATTTAGAAAAATTAGTTGCTGACTTTTAGACATTAGAAGGTTTATATAAGACTCCAGATGTCCAGCTTTCTCCCCAAAATAGGAAAATCTGGCCACATCTGGCCCCCATTTCTGCAAGGCTGCTGCTGGACCATCTCCACCCCCTTAGATGAGGCCTGGGCTCGGCAATTCGCCACGGGCCCTTACACTCCTTACCGTGTCACACTTGGCAGACGCACTCATTTACCTCACCTGATCACCCCGTGGGCATTTGTAGGGTGAGCAGGTCCAGGCCAGGCGGCAATCCACTCGGCAGCCCAGCTCCGTGTGGGCGTCAGGACGCGGCCCCACCTGGTTTTGCTATCAGCCAAAGGGCCCTCCTTGGAAAGCACCAGCCTCCCATCCATCGGAAAATTAATCAAAATGACACCTCGTGAACAAGATGTTTTGGCTCGGCAGAAAACAAACAGCGGTTTACAACGAATTAGCGAGGCTGCTCCGCGCCTCCGGGCACAGGCGCCACGGGGAGGGCCTGGCGCGGTCGGCAGAACACCCAGGGTGGCCACCAGGCCGTAACACGGGACAGCCAATGGGGTCCCCACGTCCCCCCCAGGCCCGCGGGCTGTGCGACTCCGCTCCATCCCCACTTTCGCTTCCGCACCCGCCTGCACCGGAATCCAGATGTGCGGGGCCGCCCCTCGGGAGGGTCTCTGGGCCAGACAACAGGAGATGCTCCAAGCGAAGCAAACTGACCAAGTCACTCCCCTGCCACGAACCCTCCATGGCTCCCCACTGCCCTCAGAGGGGTGCTCAACTGCCAATCCGGCCCTGACCCGTCTCCCTCCACTCTCCCCCAGCTCACAAGGCCAGCCCCCGCTGGGCTGCCTGCTAGTCCTCAAGCGCCAGCCCTCCCGCCTCACAGCCTCTGTGCCTGCAGGTCCCTCTGCTGGGGGCACCCTTTCTCCCGGCTTCAGACTGCTCTTCCCCAACACCCAGCTCTTGGCTTACATGGCGCTTCCTCAGAGGCCATCCCTGACGCCCTCAGGGCAAGCCAGGCCCCCTTTAGAAATGACTATCTGGAATTTTCTTAGGATTTGGTCACTGTCTGTATTCTCCCACTAGATACAAGCTTCCTGAGGGGAGAGATCACAGCTCTCTTCCAAGGCACTATGGGATAGAGTTAAGAGAGTTTATATCCTGATGCCCAGCTATGTGACCTTGGGTAAGTTACTTAACCTCTCTGTGCCTCAGTATGCTCATCTGTAAAATGGAGATAAAAACAGCACCTCCCTCGTGGGGTGCTGACAAGCTGAGAACAGTGTCTGGCCCCACACAGCTGGCTCTATGTCACCACCACCACGATACTTGCTCAGCTCTGAGTGATTGGGCAATCCGTCCTGGACCACTCCATGATTTGCAGGCAAAGCCGGCTCTTCAGACCTGCTTCTGAGGGTTCTGGAGTCTTTCTCTTCCTTTTTATTCCCACTGCTTTAATGGAGGTCTTCATCATTTTGCATCAAATCCAAACCAGTTTTCTAGCAAGCAGAGCCTTCCATGGTTGTGCCCACGTCAGCTAACAACAGCTAAGCCATCAGAGGCTTACAGAGGCTAAGTGATTTGCCCAGTCACAGCTAACACATGCCAGAGACGGGGTTTAGCTACAGTGAAAAGAGCTACAGTTCTTAGTTAAATCTTGGAACAGTGTAAGAATCAATGTAAAAGTATAATCAAAAACTTTTACGTAGGACAGCAGCAAAATACGGACCTTTGCACCATGAAAATGTACACTGTAGCATGAAAACGTGTACATTTTTGTGCCTGGGCGCCAGGCTGGCCCTGTCTGCAGATGACCGCGCCAGTCTCAGGCAGCTCAAGTCAGAGGTAGAGGCCTGGGCTTCAGGAGGAGGTCATTACGACATCGTACCCCAGGTTCCCCAGCGTCCCCAGGCCTCCTCCTCCACGGCATCCCGGGGCCAGCCCACGCCACGGCTGGCACCAAGTCACATGGGCAGGGGCGGGTCTGGGTCCCTGGACCTGGGGCAGAGGGTGGGGAGACTTCTTCCCGGCCCCACTCCTGGGGGGCTGGGAGACCCTGACCCAGCTGCCCCCACCTCCCTGGGCCTCCCCACTTCATCTGCAAAGTGAAGACCAGAAGACAGGCAGGAAGGAGGCGAGGAGGGAAGGCGGGGCTGCCAAAGTTAGAAAAAACAAGGACGTGTTTTCTCCCCTGCCCCCGCTGAGAAACTCCTGTTCCAGCTGATGGAATAGCAGGGAAGGTGGAAAACACACCCCAAAAGGCCCCCGCCCAGCTCCAGGGGTGAAGGCTGAGGACCCTCCCTCCCGGGCCCCCTGAGGGGGTCCCCACTCCTCCCCTGATGCCAGGACGGCCATGCGGGGCCGCGATGGGCGGCCTCTTTCCTTTGGGAGCTGAGCTCCCAGGGGAGCGGTGTGGCTCACCCCACGGGGACAGGACCCCTAGCCAGCATCCCCATGGGGCCCAGCGAGGCCCAAGAGCCCTGCCCACACCAGCTGCCCCTCCACGGGACCCTCAGAGGCCGGGGGGGGCGGGCGGGGCAGGAGGTGGAATCCGGGGTTGTGGGAGAGGCTTCTCCCTGAGGGACGGAGCAGGGCCCGGTGTGGACTCAGGCGACGGCAGCGGTCCCTGAGCAGAGTGTCCACCCCGGCAGGCGCTGAGGGAACTGACTCCACACAGCGTGAGATCCTGGCTTTAGGGGAAACCCCGATGGAAGGAACAGAACCATCGGGTGTTCTGCCTGGACCCGCCCTAGACGGCATTCCAGGGGTGGCACTGGGCACTGAGAGACGCTGGTGGCCAGGTGGTGCAGCGCACCGGCTCTGCGCCCAGGCCTCGCAGGGTCGGCTCCCAGCCCCACCGCTTTCTGGGTGGCAAGCAATTCGACCCCTCGCTGCCTCAGTTTCCTCACCTGTAAAATAGGGACAAGGACCAGACCCGCCTCACAAGGCGGACGTGAGGTGCAGTCAGGCCCCAACACAAGCTGTGACGACCATTATTGTAGAAGGGCCCCTCCAGCTCGCACCCTGGAAACCCTGGGTCTGCACACATGTGTACGCACACTCCCCTGCCCGTCTACCCCAGACAAAGCCCTCCCGGGACCAAGATCAACATGCCAGGGTGGCCGAATGACTCACCACCCAAGCTGGGACACGTTTCCTGGAACAAGTCACCACAGGTAGGCCTGGGGGCCCCGTCTGAAGAGATGAGGATGCAAGTCCCAGCACGCCCGGCCACACCCCGGGGGACCCCGCAGCAGGAGTGGGCAGGGGACCCCACTTCCAGAGCCCCGTGGGCCTGCGTTCCAACCCAGCGCTGACCTCAGATACGTGACTCCCTCTCTAAGCCGTGGTCTCCGCCTCTAAATGGGGACACCAGCGCCGATCACACGGGGACGACCGTGCGGATTCCAGAAAAATACCCTAAAGTACAGAGACAAGGCCCACCAGGCCCCACTGTTGCAACACTTGCTGCAGGCCACGGGCGGCCACGGGCAGCCACGGTCCTCCGATGGTCCTCCCCAGTGTGCTTCTAAGCCATCGGTGGGCAGAGCACTGTGTGACTGGGGTCTCCTGGTCACCCAGGAACAGTCACCATAACCAGAGGGAGAGGAGGACAGAAGGAGCAGCTCCTGACTTCTCTGTTGCTGGAAGGCAGAGGGAGTGCCTCTGTCTGCAGAGGGGGCAATCTCAGAGGGCTTCTTAGAGGAGGTGGCATTAACTTGGGCTCTGAAGGATCAATAGGAGTTTCTAGACCATGAGATCTATGAGCCCACTGTCTAGCCGTTACTGGCCGTGGGCAAGTCACTCAGCTGGAGGCAGGCAGGTGAGTACATGCCTTGGGCGGGTGTAAGATGAGATGGAGCAGTGGGGTCCCGGCAGGGACTGACGAGTGAAAGCCCAGCCAGGCAGCCTGAGTCACATTGTTTACATAACACTGCTTGGCCAAACAGAATGAGCTCACATGAGCCAAATTCTGCCAATGGACTGCAAGACTACAACCCCTGAAACCTTCCAAACTTCCATCTCCTCACCTGTCGGGCCGGCAGAACGTTAATACCAGACACACACGATGGCTGGGAAAGGGCAACGAATGCCTAAGGCCGTGTGGGCACATCATCTACACTCAACAAACGAGACTTTGTGATAACACGAAGTGGAGACATGGGGCAGAGGGAACAGAGCGGGGACGCACAGGCAGAGCCCAGGGAACAGTGAGAAACCCTGCTGGGGGCAGGACAGGGCGGCCAGCCAGGCAGACACCTTTCCTGTGAAGGGCAAAGCCCTGGAGACGGGCCCACTGCGGCTCCAACCCAGCCCTGTCATACCAGGCTGTGTGGCCTCGGGCAAGTCCCTTCAGCTCCCTGAGCCTCAGTCTCCTTGTCTGTAATATGGGAGGATGACAAAGTACCTTCCTCCCAAGACTGGGGTGGAATTAGAGGCCACATCAAACCACACGTAAAGCCCTGAGAACAGACCTAAGGGAAACCAGGATTATAACTATGGAATACGGCGTGGGGCGGGGCTTCTCAAAGTCAGCACACTGACATTTAGAGCAAGATGATTCTCTGCTGTGGGGACTGTCCTGTACACTGTAGGGTACATGATGTTTACCAGCATCCCTGGTTTCTACCCACTAGATGCCAATAGCATCCTCACCTCCAGCTGACAACCGAAATGTCCCCAGACATTGCCCAGTGTCCCCTGGAGCAGGGGATCAGCAGACGGTAAGTTAGAAAGACAGACGTGTCTGGCCTCAGTTTTTCCATCAGTAAAAGGGACACAATGATCCTTTCTTCCTTAGGGCGTCGCAGGGAGGGTCCCAGGAAAGCAGAGGCATGGTAGGGAGAGGCCTTTGCAAGTCGCAAAGGGCCACATGCAGGCTGGACACCCCTCCACCATCCCCGGCCCCTCTGGTCAGCTCAAGGCTGACTTGCGCCTTGGGAAGGGGGACACGGCTTGAATTGTGGATGTCACCTTGAGCATGTCCCTAGGTGTGCATGGATGGGACAGGAGGGCAGGGGCTGTTTCTGCTCCCGACAGTAACCCCAGATGGACCACAGTGCTCAGCAAACAGCAGGCGCTCAATAAATGGTGGATAAATAAGTGAGCAGTCACAGCACTGATGCTCGAAGCTCAAGGCAAGCAGAGGCACCAGAGGGAGGGACGTAGACACCCAGCCACCTGGGCCAGCCGCCCTTGGCGGCCAGACACCGTTTCCTGTCTGCAGGAGCGAGCCGTGCCCTCTGAACTCCCGTTTCCTGAGCCCCCTCCCCCTGCGGGCTCTGCAAGGAGGCGGGAGTGGGGAGATACTCACGTTCCTGAAGGAGGGGAGCCCCGCGGAGCCCAGCCACCTCCGCAGGGTCTGCGTGAAGGCCCCGTGGTCTCGCTCGGCCTGAAACACGTGGGCTTCCAGGAGGGAGACGTGGCGCCCCACCATCCTGACGAAGGCCTGGGGAGAGAGGGGCCAGGATGCCGCATCCGCCCGGACTGGAGCAGTCCTGGCTGCGCTCCCTCGGCGGAGACGCCAGCCCCTCCACCACAGCCCCCAGCCTCCCATTCACCCTGGAGGGGCCAGGCAGGGCCTGCTGAGCCGAGGCACCTTCAGAAACCCTGACAGCACAGTAACAGCTCCCACTGGGGCCGGGCCTGGCTGAGCCTCTCCTGCATCCTCTCACCCTCTCCCCACCGGGACCCAGAAGAGGGAAACTGAGGCTCAGAGAGGTTGGGTCACCTGCCCAAACTCACACAGCCAGGAAGGGGCAGTGAAGGGACTCAGGTGCACATCCCTCAGACTGCAAAGCCTTCTTTATTAAAAATGCCAAAATGCTCACTTTAACAGTGGGTGGATATCGGGGAGTCTCAAACTCAGAAGCTGTCAAGGGGCAGGCAGGTGACAAGCAGGTGAGGAGGGCTAAGGGGGGTGATGGGAATGCTGGTCCAGGCCCACAGGGGACCCTGAGCTCCTGGCCTCTGTGCAAAACTTCCAGTTTCAAAAAAAAAAAAGAGAGCTCTGGGGTCAGACTCTGGATTAGAATCCAGGTTCTACCGCTCACCAGTTGTGTGCCTTTCGGCAAGTCACTTAATTTCTATTAGCCTTGATTTCCTCATCTGTAAAATGGGAATGATAACAGTACCAACCTTGCTAAGCAGTTAAGTGCTTAGCATGTATTAGAGCTCAATAAATGTCAGATAATATCATTTTAATTTTTTTTTTATTTATTTTACTTTTTTTCCCCCAAAGCCCCAGTAGATAGTTGTATGTCATAGTTGCACATCCTTCTAGTTGCTGTATGTGGGACGCGGCCTCATCGTGGCCGGAGAAGCGGTGCGTCGGTGCCCACCCGGGATCCGAACTCGGGCCGCCAGCAGTGGAGCGCGCGCACTTAACCGCAACGGGGCCGGCCCAGATAATATCATTTTAAAAGAAAGAAAAGGGCAGATTTTATGAAAAGTGTCCCAGTTTTTATCAAGATTACCAATAAATTCACAATTTTACAGGACACTGGGCAAGCCCGGTAAAACTCAACCCACTCATTTGTGACCTGTGGTGTGTATCTCTTCACGCCTTTCTCTACACTTGGTACACGTGTGTATCTGTGTTTACATGCGTGCCTGCGTGTGCCTGTTTATACATGCACGTGTTTGCATGCATGTATTTAAGTGTGTGTGCGTGTTTGTGTGTGTACATGGCTAAGGCCTCCAAAGGTAGCCACTCCAGTGCCGTCTCAGACCAGCCCCACCTCTGTGGGCCTCCCTCATTCCAATAGGAAAACGGAAGAGATTTTCTTGCACCAGGCAGAGGAAGGAAGACACCTCAGTGCAGGGCTCCATGAGGGAGCCTCCCTTCACTAGAATGAAACCCATGGTCCCCCCATGGCTGCAAGGCCACCACCATCCAGCCCTCCCCCATCTCTGCCCCACATACCAGCTGCACTGGCCTCCCTTCAGTTCCTTGAAAGTGCAGGCCTCACTCTCCACAGGACCTTTGCACCAGCTCTCTCCATGCCAGCAGGGCCCTTCTCTCTGTTCTTGATGGGGTGAATGCTGCTTGTCTTTCAGGCCGTGGATTGACTGGCCCCTCCACAGAAAGGCCTTCCCTGACCACCTGATCTAACACAGCCCCCGAGTCACTGTGGAGCCACCCAGTTTCCCTGCTGTCTTAGCTCTCCTTGCCCTCTGAAATTCTTGTCTACTTATTCACGGTCCACCTCCCTCTAGAATGTAAGTTCTGAAGGAGCAGATGCTGAGTCAGCGTTTTCACAAGGCCAAGACCAGAGCCTGGTCAGCTGGAAGGGGCTCAGCTGGATGGCAAATGCACGAATGCATGCATGCACGCACGCATGAATGAATGAACGCACGCATGAATGAATGCATGCTTGCACGCATGAATGAATGAACCCACGCATGAATGAATGCACACATGCACGCATGAATGAAAGCATGCATCCTTAGCAAAAAGACACAGGATGAACCCAAGATGGCGGCATTGTTGTGCTGTGGCTGCCCGAGGCTCTGGCAGGGGCAGAGTTGAAAGGCTGAATAAGCCACATCAGATGTGTGCTGGGGGGGCTCGGTGGGGGACACGGAGCCCCGGGCGGGGCAGTGTCCCCTGACCAGGGCTCCGCCTCCACATTCAGAGGCCTCGCTCGGCCAGCACATCTGGTTGTAAAACACAGAAGAAAGTCCCGCAGTCCCGGCCGCCAGCCGATTCCAATTTTCCGCTCCCTGCGTTACTGTTACTACCAAGCTGGTGGGGAGTGTGAGGCGACGCGGAGGAATGCGGCTCACGAGGTCGGAGCTGCCTCCAGCAGGCCTGCTCGCCAGGGCCCCGGCCAAGCCGCAGCCAGGGGGAGGCCGCAACCCGGGCCAGGGAGATGGGAACACACACACACACACACACACACACACACACGCACGCGCGCACACGCACACACGCACACACGCACACGCACAGATGAGGGCTGGGGGCACAGAAAGAGGGCGACGGCCAACCGTCACCACCTGGGGGCTGGGTGTCGGGAGGATGGGTGACTTCTGTATATTTTTCTCTACAATGAAAATGTGTTACTTTTATTATCAGGAAGGAGGGAAGGAAGGGAGGGAGGAAAGAGAGAGGAAAGCCCCATTGTTTTAAAATACATTTGTAAGTACGAGGTATTTGAACACTTCCGGCAAAAGGCCCCCCAGCGTCAGAGCGCCGGTCCAGGAGTGCCAGCATTCAGCACTGAGGAGCGCCCAGGAGCACAGACTTCAACCCAGCTCCACCGCTTCCCAGCTGCGTGACCTTGGGCAAATCGCTTCACCGCTCTGTGCCTCAGCTGCGTTTTCTGTAAAATGGGACTAATGAGGGGACCTTCCTCCTGGAGCGGCTGTGAGGGTGCACTGGGTTCTTCCGAGTACAGCACTTAGAGTCCCCGCTCACAGCAGGTGCTCAGTAAATGTTTGTTTTTATTATTAACACTGAGAAAGGGCCAAGTTCTAGCCTGAAAACTCACCCTACGGATCCCAAGCCCCCACCTGGGGTAGCACTGAACTGAGAGCAGGGTGGTCTTGGGCTCCTCGGAAGCCCCTGGCACTTCAGGCACCCTGGGGCCCCAGCCGGCGGGGCAGAATGGCAAGCATCCATGCAGACAGTCTGCCTCTCGGCCTGTGGGCAACAACCACCACGTCCTCACTGAGTGCCCAACCGTGCCAGGCGCCGGCCCCACACCCTCCCGACAACTCTGGGGGGACGGACGACACATTCCCAGTTTATAGAGGAGGAAACAGACTCTAAGAGGGTAGAGAGTTACCCAAGGGGCAGATCTGACACCCAGGCTGTCTGGCCCTGGAGTCCATCTGTCCCAGGACAACGTTAGGTTCTCGTCAGGTCCTTAGTTTTATTGTTCTAACGTCACGTAGTGGGAAACGTGTATTCTCCCATTGGTCTCAGAATCCATGATCCTCTTGGACTAGCTTAGTTTTTCCTCCTTTTAATAGAGACCAGTTACAGAGAAATCTCTCTCTACTCTAAGAAAAGCAACAGCCCTGGGGCATTGATACAAGGTAAATGCCACTCAGCCTCAATGTTGGGGAGACTCTGGGGCAGAGTGGGGACTGTGGCAGGCTGCAGATTCGTACCCCACCAAAGGGGATAGTTGTTGGAAGTAATGGGCGAGGGGTCCTTGGGGTTGGTCTTTTAATGCCAGCCCACCTGGCCAGCATAGTCCTGGATCCTGTTGGCATCTGAGTTAGTAATCTCCGTCTAAAACTTATAGTAATTGCTGGTGGAAGTGTAAAATGGTGTAGTCGCTTTAGAAAATAGTTTGGCAGTTCCCAAAAAGAGTTACCGTATGATCCAGCAATTCGACTCCTAGGGATTACTCAAGAGAAATGAAGACATACACCCCCACAGAAACCATAAGCGTTCACAGCAGCATTATTCATGATAGGCAAAAAGTGGAAACAACCCAAATGTCCATCAACTGATGAATGGATAACAAAATGCGGTATATCCATCCATACAATAGAATATTATTCAGCCATAAAAAGAAATGAAATTCTGACACGTGCTGCAAAATGGATGAACCTTGAAAACATTATGCTAAGCGAAATAAACCAGACACGACAGGCCACATTTTGTACAACTCCATTCATATGAAATGTCCAGAATAGGTAAATCCATAGAGTCAGAAAACAGATTAGTGGTTGCCAAGAGCTGGGGGGTGGATGGTGTTTCATTTAAAGGGTCAAAAAATGTTCCAGAATTTGGGGCCGGCCTGGTGGCACAAGTGGTTAAGTGTGCATGCTCTGCTGCGGCGGCCCAGGGTTTGCCGGTTCGGATCCCGGGCGTGCACGAACACACCGCTTGGCAAGCCATGCTGTGGCGGCATCCCATATAAAGTGGAGGAAGATGGGCATGGATGTTGTCCCAGGGCCAGTCTTCCTCAGCAAAAAGAGGAGGATTGGCCGATGTTAGCTCAGGGCCGATCTTCCTCACAAAAAAAAAAAAGTTCTGGAATTAGACAGTGGTGATGATGACTGTACAACCTTGTAAATATACTAAGAACCTCTGAGTGGAACACTTCAAACAGAATCATTTTGGACTTTCTCAGGGGGAAAAAATATATAGTAACTGTAATCCCTTTGATGGGTCCTGTCATTCGCAAAACAGGGTCCAAACTCCACGACTTGGCCCTACAAGGTCAGTCTGTGCCCAGTGCTCCAGCCTCACCTCTGACTTGATCTCTACACCCACCCACAACTGCCTGAGAGGCCTTGCTCTGTCAGCCTCCGGGCCTTTGCACAAGCTGTTCCCTCCCCAGGCTCACTCCTCCCTCTTTCAGGCCTTCGTGTAAGAGTCATTCCCCAGGAAGCTGTCTCTGTCCCAGGTCTGGTCAGCCACCCCCTTGGCAGGTGCTCACACAGCCAGGCTGTCTCATCCAGCCCGCCTCCTCATCAGTGCCCCCCACAGGCTACTAGCAGGAGACCAGGAGTCTCCCACCAGCTGTGTCCCCAGCACCCATCTCAGGGTGGCCCATAGTGAGGCTTCAACAGATGTCTGTCCAGTAAATATTGGTAAGATTTGCCTTCAAGACCCTCCCTATTCTTATTCCGTTTTGTCGCAACTGGACCAGGGGTGGGTGATACCACTGGCATCTCGTGAGTGGAGACCAGGGAAGCTGCTAAACATCCTACGATCCACAGGACAGCCCCACAACAGAGAATTTCAGGCCTAAAGCATCAATAGGACCAAGGCTGGGCTGCCCCATGCTAGAGCGTACACTCCTAACCACTAGGCTACCCTGTCTCTTCAGTGGCTTCCTATTCCTCAGGATAAA
The DNA here is from genome assembly GCF_020826845.1 of Diceros bicornis minor. Classification (NCBI taxonomy): domain Eukaryota; kingdom Metazoa; phylum Chordata; class Mammalia; order Perissodactyla; family Rhinocerotidae; genus Diceros; species Diceros bicornis. The sequence continues at coordinate 11,408,314 of NC_080758.1, forward strand.
GGCCGAAATCCTGACCTTGGATCACAAGGCCTTGACAATGGGGCTCCTGCTGCCCAATTTCTCCAGCCCCGCTCTGGTCATGTCCCCGTAATCTGCCTCCCAGGATCTTTCCAGTGTCTTCATCTCCTTCCTGCTCCAGAGTTAAGATCCTTCCTGCCTCTGAGTCTCTATCTGAGCAGTGCCCTGCCCACACCTCCCACCCCACACCGCTCCTTCCACTTATCCTCCAGGAGCCTGTAGATTCCACTCCTGGGCACTCGCCTCCCCCTAAATCACCCTCAGTCACTGTGGTCAACAGAATAATGGCCCCAAAGATGTCCACATCCTCACTCCCAGGAACCTGTGAATATGTTACCTTACATGACAAAAGAAACCCTTTTTTTTTTTGCAGATGTGATTAAGGATCCTGAAATGGGGAGATGAGCCTGCATTACCCAGGTGGGCCTAACGTAATCATTGGGTCCTTACAGGAGGGAAGCAGGAGTGTCAGAGTAGGAGACTGGAAGATGCTGTGCTGTGGGCTTTGAGACGGAGGAAGAGGCCACAAGCTGAGAAATGCAGGCAGCCTCCAGAAGCCGGAACAGGCAAGGACAGGGATTCTCCCCCAGAGCCTCCAGAAGGAACCAGCTCTGCTGACAACTCAATTTTAACCTGTAAGAAGCATTCTGGACTCCTGATCTCAGGAGCTGTAAGATCATAGATGTGTGTTGTTTTAACCCACACGTTTGTGGTACTTTCTGACAGCAGCCACAGGAAACTACCACGGCAACATCTGCTGTCATGTCTCTCCTGCTGGGATATCGCCCTGGACCGTCTTTCTCACTGTGAGAGCCCGGCAGTGGCACACAGTAGGCCCTCAACAAATGTTAGTGGACTGAACGCTGAGGGAAGAACTGGGCTTGACAGCTGGGCCAGCCAAGCAAGGCAGGGGCCAGGGCTGCAGACCTTCCCATTTTATTTCCTCTTTCAAACGTGTGGAATAAAATTCAAATGAATCAGCTATTCCAAGGGCAAAGTTTTAATTATATTCCTGTCTCACTCTCTGCTGACAAGAATGTTAATTCTCTGCTAACTCCGGAGCCAAATGCCACACTCTCTTCCTCCGCAGCTCGGAGGGGCCCCGTCCCCTCTGTCCAGGTGACCACTATTAAATTACGAGCTCCTCCCAGCCTCTGGGGCTTTCCCCATGCAAGGAGCCAGGATCCCAAGCCAAGGGCCCCAGTGTGATTAAGAACTTGGGCTCCAGTGAAGGCAAGCTGAAGTCCCAGCTTCATGGGACTGTGTGATCTCAGGGAAGCGACTTAGCACTCGGAGTTTATGCTCCTCCTCTAGGAGACGGGACACTGGCTTTGCAGTGTGGCAAGGAGAAAAATGAGATACCACGCAGCTTGGCCCAGCACCCACCGGGTAAAAGATGAGTGAGATCAGTCATCAATGAGGCAATAGGGCATGGTAGGGAGTGTGGTGAGCAGGAGAGCACCTGTCTCATCTGAGGGGCAGCTGCCACCAGCTCTACAAGAATACAGCCCCGGGGTTGGAAATTTTCTACTTCTCGATTTGGGTCATCTTCACATGGGAGTTTACATATGTAAAAATTCAGTGAATTGTACATTTAAGATGTGTGCACTTTACATATTCATACCTTGAAAAATACACAGATTAAAGAACTTAAAGAAATGTGGGCCCAGGGTTATCAAAGCTTCCGAATTTCAAAAAGCAGCTTAAAATTCAGATTTTTATATAAAGCATCTCGATTTTTCAAGAGGGTACTTTATATAAATTCAGATTTGTCATATTTTTTTAAATACCATGTAAGTGTAGACCCTTTTTCATCACCACCCCCCTGCACTGGGTCTAATACTCAACACTCTCAAGGCCAGATCAGCATCTTGGAAGAGAGGACGAAAGAGCCAGAACTAGTCCACAGATCTCACAAAGAAAGCTCATTATCCTGGACACACCTCCAGCTGGTCCACTTTGGCGTAGATGCCACGCATTTCTGCCACTTTGGCCTTAAGGAATGGGATGTTTTCCTCCAAGATCTGGGATGTGTCGCTTCTGATCTGCAAGGAACAAAACACTTCATCAGGCCCTCTGCCCTGTCACTGCGTCCTCCCGCCTGCCTTGGGTCAGCCAGGGTCTGCAGAGACCTCGCTGATGGCTGAGACACCGAGCAGCATCCGGCACAGGGACAGGCCCAGGAACAACCCAGAGTCCCAGGTGGGGACCAAGCTCACCGCCTCTCGGGACCCAGACCCACCCAGGTATTATTTACCGAATCGCAAATTAATTGTTCCCCCCCAATACCCAACAATACCAGCCCCAAACTAAATATCTTCGTTTTCTAAACCACTGAAGTGGAGCAAAGGAAAAGAAACAAAATCTCTTTTCTAAACTGAAGTCGGGGTAAGTCGAGTTTTCGTTGCACTAGAATTAATAATACTAACGAGTTAATAATAACCATGAATATTCATTAATAATGTTAATGAAAACCACAGCTCTCACGTATCTAAGTGCATCCTCCAGGCAGACACTGCACTAAGCGTTTTCCGTGCACCATCTCATTTAATTTTCAATTTCTTTTGCTTGGAAGGGCCCCAAAAGCGACTATGACCTTTATGAAGCCACATCCTCCCCTTGATCACTGAAATGGGACACTTAAGCCTCTGTTCTCCTTCAGAGCTGAGGACCAAGCCTAACCCTTCAGTGTGTGCGAGAGAGATTCCATTTCCACATTATCACGTCCTCACCGTGCAGAGGCGCAGTGTGCACACTGCTCTCAGAGTCTAGGGAGCATCTGAATCCCCCGAGGGAAACCTGTCAAATGCTGATTCCCAGGCCCCTCCATGTCTGGTTTAGTTTGCATGGGGTTGGCTGGGAATCTGTGTTTTCGGCTAAGCTCCAAGGCCATGCTGGAGGCGGGGTCTGGGGACAGTCAGAGAAGCAGTGGGCACAGTAGGAGCTGGACTCAGGGCTCAGACTGGAGTTTGATTTTAGCCCTCCCCACCACAAGTTGTGTGACCTCGGGCAAGTCACCACACCTCTCTGAGCCCTTGTTGGTTTATCTGGACAGTGCAGCAACGACGATGGTCCTGGCCTCCTTGGAATGCTGGGAGGAAAGAACCTTCAGCAGAGCGTGTGTGTTTGGCACGGCGTGTGCAGGCAGCTTCTGACCCGGTCCCCAGTGACCCTCGCCCCCTGGTATTCACACCCTTGTGTGTTCTGCCACCCAGGCTGTGGGCTGGCCTAGCCACTCGCTTCTAACGAAGAGGAGCCAGCCACAGCGAGAGACGTCACTCCTGAGACTCGTGTACAGAAGACTCCATCCTGCCGGCGCTCTCTCCCCGCGACTTCTTTCTCACGTGCCCCCTTGGTTGGTAACTTTGGTGAAGCAAGTGGCCGTGGTGGAGAGGCCCATGTGGCTGGGAACTGAGGGTGGCCTCCAGTCAACAGCCGTGACGAACCGGATCCTGCCCACACCACTGACCGGGCCTGGATGCAGTCCTGCCCCGGTCGAGCCCTGTGATGACTACGGCCCTGGCCGACACCTGGATGGCAACCTTGAGCCACAGGACCCGGCCAGTCCCCACCTAGCTTCCTGACTCACAGATGCCGTCAAATAGTAAAGACTGTTTAAGTCACTAAGTTTGGGGATAATGTGTTATGCAGCAGTAACAACACAGGGTGACAACTCAGCACAAAACTGTAATTTTAAAAACGTTTTTGAAAACTCTGGGGGCCAGCCCGGTGGCGTAGCGGTTAAGTTTGCGCGCTCCGCTGCTGGCGACCCAGGTTCAGATCCTGGGCGCACACCGATGCACAGCTTGTCAGGCCATGCTGTGGCGGCATCCCATATAAAAGTGGAGGAAGATGGGCACAGATGTTAGCCCAGGGCCAGTCTTCCTCAGCAAGAAAAAGAGGAGGATTGGCATGGATGTTAGCTCAGGGCTGATCTTCCTCACAAAAAAAAAAAAAAGAAAAGAAAACTCTACCTGTTTTTCCTCCACTTCCTGCCTAAGTTCATGAAACTTCTTGTGGTTCTCCTGGAATTCTGCTCCCACCACCTTTCAGGATGACATTCCCCTCCTCGCCCTGGGTTCTCAGAAGCCGCCCCATTCCCTGCATATCTAACACCAACACCTGTGTATCTCCCTCCCGGCTCCCCTCCTCTGGTCAGGGCACTGCCACCTCCCTGGGCACCTGGCTCTGAGCCTGCTGTCCTGAGGTACACTCCCTTCCCATGCCCTGACCCCATGAGGTCAAAGGTCGGCGCTGAGAGGGTGGCATCTGGCCCCAGTCTCTACTCTGACCTCCCTGTGCCTCAGTTTCCTCTTCTGTAAAGCGAGGATCATACTAGTGTTTCTCTCAAAAGAATGCTCTGAGGATTCAACAAGATCATTGATGGCTGGATGTGGCCTACAAAGTGTTTTAGTTTTTAATTTGACTTAATTTCGAACTTTAAAATTAAACTGGGGCTCCTAGGAGAAATGGCTGATTCTAGGGCTGGGGCCGAGAAAATATGAGCCTGGAGCATCTTGCAGTGCCAGGAAGTGTTTTAAAAAAAAAAAAAACGAAGGATAGAGGATGTCAAAGGAACACAGGAACCAACCCCAAAGAGCCAAATGGCCAAAACTGGAAAAATCTGAACAAGAAAATAAATAACACAGTATTGTATTATAACCCAAATTATAAAATAAATACCCGATTCTGATAGGAACAAATGATCAAACAGGCCGTGGAAAGGGGAAAATGGCAACGTCACCGTGGAGAAACCTGACGGAGACCAACACCCCAGTGACGCCGCGTGCCCCTGACGTGATGTGACGAGAAAGCTCCTTGCCTCTGTGGATCCTCCCCAGAGAACCATAACCCCGTCCGACCTCAGGAAAACATCAGTCAAACCCAAATCGAGGGACCTTCTACCAAATACGTGACAAGAGCTCCTCAAAACTGCCGAAGTCACGAAAATCCAGACAAGAAGGAAACTGTCACAGACTGCAGGAGCCTAAGGAGACACGAGGACCTAATGCAGCGGGGCATCTCAGATGGGATCCTGGGACAGTTCAGAGCGCGGCAACGTACCAGGTTGGTTTCTTAGTTTTGACAAAGGTACCGTGCTGATGTAAGATATTAACGATGGGGGAAACTGGATGAGGGATGTATGGGAACTCTCTGAACTATCTTTGCAATTTTTCTATAAATCTAAAACTATTCCAAAATAAAATACATAAATATGGCTTAAAAATATTGAAGTGATTAAGCACGGATTTACAACTTCTCTTAAAAGTCAGCAGCTTTGGCGACACTGGGCCCCCATCTCCCCAGGCACCGAAGGCCGGGCTGAGCAGCGCTGCTCCTCCAGACGGGGCAGGAGCGCTCCAGTTTCCACAGTCGCCACCCCTCCCTAGCGCCTCACCCTGTCCAGATCCCGCCCGGCTCCCGCAGGCACCTGCATCTGTTACTCTGCATGGATAGGGAAAAGTCCTCAATATCCTGCCTTGTTTCCCCGAGGACCAGTTTCTGGAGAGACACCCATCTCTCAACAAGGCTAAACCCAGGAGAAATCGCTCTGATGCAACAAAGAGCAGATAATTCATGGCAAGGTCCGAACACAGTGCATCAAAGGCAAATCTTTTCTTTCTGTTAATTTCTAAAGAAACAAACAGGGCAAGAACAAGCGAGAATCAGGAGGGACTAGTCTTAGCAACCTACAGGAGTGAAGGGAAGGTTGCAGAGGGGAGAGACACGGAGCGCTCGCCTGCTTTCCTCTAAATCTGAAGGACCTGGAGGAAGCGAGAGGGTCTGTGGGCCGAGTGGGAAGTGTCTCTGAAGACACTTCTCCACGAGCTGAAATTGTAGGCGGTGGGGAGCTCTCCGCACCTGCCTAGAAGGCAGGGTAGCACTCGGGGGGAGAGTAGCGGGTAAGCCTTGGGGTCTGAAAGACCCTCAAACCTTTCTCTTGGTTCCCCCATGGGCTGGGAACCGTTAAGGGGAAACTTCAGGGTGCTAACACAGGCCGGGTCAAGGGGAGCCTGACACCAACATGCCACGAGCGCTCGCCATGTGCTGGGAACAGACCCCGTGTTGCAGAAACTACTTTATCTTCAACCTCATTTTATAGGTGATGAAACTGAGAAAAACAGAGCAACTCAACGAGCTGGCCCCAGGTCACAAAGCTACAAAGGGGGAGATGGAGGATTCCAGAGCAGGTTGGTCTGAGGCCACCCCCTAACACCAGAGGTCTGCAGACATGTTCTCTCGGGCCTATGCAGAGCCAGCCTGCATCACGTCTAAAAAAACCTCAACGTCACAACCAAGTTAGGTGCCAAGACCTAAAATTAAGGACATTTCCCTTGGAAACCCAGATTTATGGCTTCTTGTGAAAAATCAGAAGACCTGTTGTTCCACCTGGCAACAATCAGCTAGAGCTAAGGGACAGCTGCCCCCTTTGGTTAACCACAGTCCCCACCACCCCCTAGAGTCTCCCCAACATGGCGTCCATGGCCACTCTGTGCACTTTTCTTCTTATAGGGGAGTCAAAGGAAAGTGACACATTTTGTTTCCCACACCCAACCCCCTTCACATCATCGAGTCACAGGCATCTGAGTTTGCACTTTCTACACACAACTGAGAAGAGCAGAGAATGACACCAGATGCTTCCAGAGCCTCTGCTAAGATGAACCCCCAGCCAGGTTTCTTGGCCTGGGGGGCTGGCAGACCCTTCCCCAGCCTGTTCTCCCCGCTTTCCAGAGCCGATCTCCGGAGCTCAGAAGTCTGGGCAGTGGGTAGGGGGGTCATCACAGAGCAAAGACGGAGGGCTGTCCAGGGTGATTCAGGGCCCCCAGGAAGGAGAGCCAAATGCACCTGACCCAAAAACACACACCAAAGCCAAATGCAACTGCTGGGCCGAGGCCAACAGGAAATTTTCTCCATTTACGTGAGTGAAGGAAGAGTCTGCGCCACGAGAGGTGGGCCCGAGGCCACCGGGGCTTCTGAGGTCCCGACGAGCCGCCCAAACCCCAGAGGGCACTGAGCCGGGAGGCCTTACCCATCCAGTTCTGTGGATAACCTCATCGGTGTCACGGCCCTCTGGTGCCTCATGGTGATGACAGTGACCTCAGAAGCTACTGCTTATGGGTCATTTAATACATAGCAGGCACCGTGTGAAGCAATTATTTTTTAATTGAGAGTAAATGACACACAGTAAAGTGCTCAGGCCTTAAGTGGACAGTTGGATGAGTTCACATGTGTGTTTACATCTGTGTTAACCACCGTATAGAGATTCCACCACCCCAGAAGGCCCCCTCGTGCCTCTTCCAGGTCATGACCACCCTCCCCAAGCTAACACTCTCTGACTTCCATCACCGTGGACTGGTGTTGCCTATTTTCGAACTTCGTATTAAGGGAACCACACAGAACATCTTCTCGTGTCTGGCTTCTTTCCTCAACATCACGTTTGTGCGAGTCATCCATGTTGCCATACAGAGTAGTTCATTCCTTTTACCGCTGTGTGTTCCAGTGTGTGAGTAAACAATAATTTATTTACCCATTTCTACTGTTGACGGACATCTGGGCTGTTTCCAGTTCAGGGCATCACGAACAAAGTCGCCATGAGCATTCGTGTCCGAGCCTCTGTGGACACTTGTTTTCACTTCTCTTGGGTAATTACCTAGGATTAGAATTGCTGGGATGTGGGGTAAGCTACATTTGACTTGATAAGAAATCGCCAAACTGTTTCCCAAAGCGGGCCACCTTTCTGCGTTCCCAACAGCAAAGGTACAAGAGTTTCAGATGCTCTTCACCCTCGCCCACACTTGGTACTGTCTGGCTTTTTCCAAACCACTTTTTTTTCTTTTCTTTTTTTTTGAGGAAGATTGGCCCTGAGCTCACATCTGTTGCCAATCTTCCTCTTTTTTTTTTCCTCTTTTCCCCCCACAGCCCCAGTACCTAGTTGTATATTCTAGGTGCACGTCCTTCTAGTTCTTCTATGTGGGATGCTGCCCCAGCACGGCTTGATGAGTGGTGTGTAGGTCTGTGCCCAGGATCTGAACTGGCAAACCCTGGGCCGCCGAAGCCGAGTGTGCAAACTCAACTGCTACGCCGCTGGGCTGGCCCCTGGCTTTTTCCTTTGGGCCGTTCCAGTGGATGGAAAGCACACGTTCCTGCCTCATCTATTGGTCACTACAACTCTTTGGAGATGGACACCATTTGCAGTGGATTAAACTTGGCCACAAACTCTTTACCCTCCTTCCATGAAGAGCTGGGGTCTATGTCCTCTCCCCCTTGGATGTGGGTGGGCCTTGTGACAGCTTTGAGCAATAAGACACGAGGGAAGTGACACTGGGTCAACGTCCAGACGCACAGCTCCAGAGACTAGGCAGCTTCCACTTCCCACCTGTTGGACGTTTGCTTCAGGAGGCCAGACCACCACACTCCGAGGAAGCCCACGCTGGCCACGAGGAGAGGCAGGCTGGCAGAGCAGTTAAGGCATCAGACAGGAGGCTGGACTCTCATTTCTAGAAGGCTGATTTTATCAGAAACGAAGCAGCTTCCCTCTGGACCGTGCAGCAGGGAGCCTGGCCTTTCTTGGACCTCCAACTTGATCAGTGTTTCCAAAGGCCACGGCAGGGACCTGCAGACATTGGTCCACGATGTGACACCACCTGCCCCCCAGGGGGTCCCCACTCATCCCTAGTTTGGATCAAAAGAGAAAAGAGGTCCCAAGCCAGGGACACCTCTCTGTGCCGTGGAGCACACGACACTCGGGCGCAGACACCCTGGGTAAGCTACGCATCAGCTGCTGGGGCCAAGAGGATTTCCGTGTTCTAAACAGCCTCGGCACAGAGCATTGCTGCTGGGGCTGCACACTCAAAACGCCTCCAGGGGCCACAAAAGCATCGCACTAGGCACGTTCTATCAATGCAGACAGCTTGCTTGCTTATAAACGCTGAAATAGTCTTCACTCCCACGGGAAGTGCAATCTCTTCCATTTCTTGAAACACAGGACCCTCTTGGTCTGGTTTATTTGCCTCCTTTCAGTGGGGCCCAAAGTACCAAGTACTCCACCATAAAACACCCGAGCACGTGATGGACGTGCCTGGCGGGTGGCCGTGCAGTTGGGGAGGCTCCCCCGGGAGCAGTGGGACGGTGACAAGCTGCAGAGCACACGTGCTGTCCACAGGGAGTGGACACTGTGCAGCCCCAGCTGATGCCGTCAGGCGGGAAAGAGCACCCAAGGGGGGCCAGATCTTTGCTTTTCCAAGAGAAGCCAGAACTCCAGATTTTTTTGCATGACATTCTATAAATGTCAGCAGCTAATTCCTTTTTTGTTCCCAGAAACATCCAATATATCTGCAGGCAGGATTGGGCCCACGGGTCATCTGTGTGTGACTTTAGTATTAAAATCTTTGCATAAGTGCATCTCCGGGCTTCAAGTTCGGAGAGGACCTTCTCATTCGGAGATGACCTTCTCAATGCTGCCTACAATCTTGGAACTTCCCACCATGGAAAGCCTTGGCGGTTTTCAAGGCAAGGGTGGCCTGGGCCCCTCTCTGCCCATCCAGGCTGACTCCTGCCCCAAGCTCTGCTCTCGGGCAGCTGGTGGGTCTCCTTTCACAAGAGGAGGATGCGCCAGGACTTGAGAACAAAAATGTCCCTGGATCAGCAGTTCACGCCATCTTCCAAATCTACCCCCTGCCCGTGGGCCCTCACTGTCCACACTGTGTCCAGCACACTAACCCCCAGGCCGGCCCTCGGCCTGGACACCCGCCCTCCCCAGCAGTTGAATTCTTTCTGTTCCTCCTTCAAGCTCCAAAGTAATCACCACCTGTTCTGCAAAGCCTTCCCAATTTCCCAGGCAGAATTTAACGCCTCTGCTCTTCACTGGTTTTTTTTTTTAAAGCAAACTAAGCCCCCAGTTCCTTCCAGACCCTCTCTCCCTTTTCAAAACCTCTGCAGCCCCCCTGTGCACCTTGAACACCCCTCATGACAGCCCTTCGATGCCGGATGACAGCGACTGGGGCACAAATTGTCCCCCACAACAGACTGGGGGTCTGCCTCTGAGTCCGCAGGCTCCCCACGGGACCCAGAGAGGGCACCCAACGTTTGGTGATGAAGAAAGGATGATCCAGGCATTCCAAGTCTGTCTCGTCACCCAGCTCCCACCTGGACCCACATCCGAACTGAAAAATTGGCTCTCGAGAGAAAAACACACATGGGTCCTCGCGGGAACGTTTCTGTCTCGTTCCCTGCTGAGCCCCAGAGGCTGGCACAGGCAGGTGCACAAATGTCTGCTGAATGCACGGGGATGACCTGGTGTCCATCGTGTTGGGTTGCTTCAAGGGGAAAGAAGATGCTACAGGAAACACACTTTGTATGGTGCCTGCTACAAAGTAGGTGTTCAATAAACATGCGGGGCTACCGTTGCCGTTACTCCTGTGGGCTGTCCAGACACTTGCTTCACAGGGACACAAATCTACACCACCAGGCAGGCCTCCCTCCGTCCAGGGAGAGGCAGGGCCTTGTCACAATATGGAGCTCTACCCTTTGGGCCTCCAGGCAGAAGCCTCAAACCCTGGTTGTTGGTTTGCTTTTAATAAGCTTGGGCACTTCCAGAAAATTCTATCATTGCTCCTGGGGGCCCCACAGGTGGCTGGCAACAATCCTGGGAACACAAGGATCTAGAGATTTCTGGAGGATTCAGAGTGGAGACCTCATCTTCCAGGCCTAAGGCACAGTCTTCCACGCTCTTCCCCACCAGCCAAGGGGATCTGATCCAACAAAACAGGGTAGGAGGCAAAAGCGGAGAGAGCACAAGGATTCAGGAAGGAACCCGGTGCCCGAACCCGGTGCCCAACCCGCCACCAGCGACGGCCTGGCCAGGAGGCTTCTCAGAGGCCTGAAGGCCTGAAGCCATTTCCTGGCTGTCTCCATGTTTGCCTGGCGAACTGCGCAGAGCCGAGGAAAGTTAAATACAGTCTCAGCATCCCCGCTGAACGGCTCCCCGCATCGGCGCCCGAGAGTGCCACCTGGTGGCCCGCTCCCGGCTCCTCTGTGGAATAAAAACCATCTCGGGGGAAGGGCGCTATCAAGATGGCCGCCTCAGGAAGCCTTGGCCTTGAGAGGGAGGGGGAGGGAGGGAGAGCGCCTGGTTCTCCTGCCACCTCTGGCCGCTGCCCCACTCCTTCTGGTTGCTAACTCACCACCAAGATGGCCTCCCCAGAAAAGTCCAGGGAGGGCCTGGAGGCTGGCCTGGGCCTGAATCCTCGCCTCCCAGCAGACACTCACCATGTCAGTCAGGCTGCAAAACTCCTCCAGCCTGAGGAGCACCCCCTCGATGGTCTCCTCCACCTCCTTCGCCTGAAAAGAGACGACATCCTGGAGGTTAGCGAGAGGTTTCCAGGGAGACAAACGCCCCTCTTTTTTTCCTAAAAGCAAACTAAATCTTAGGATTATCTGCCCCGTTCCCTCTAGAGCTCCTTTCCCTTTTCAACACCTCTCATAGCCTCACTGGAAATGGCCATCTTGATGCCCGTGGACGGAGGACTGGTTAGAGCCACCGTGGTCCATCCACTCTGTGCACTGTGCAGCTCTCAAAAGAGAAGAGATACATACATACTAACAGGAGATAACAAAGCTACCCCGGGGCCAGCCCGGGGGCGCAAGCGGTTAAGTTCTCACACTCGCTTTGGCAGCCCGAGGGTTTGCAGGTTCGGATCCCGGGTGCGCACTGATGCACAGTTTGTCAAGCCATGCTGTGGCAGCGTCCCATATAAAAGTAGAGGAAGATGGGCATGGATGTTAGCCCAGGGCCAATCTTCCTCGGCAAAAAAAAAACAAACAAAAACAAAGCTACCCTTATCATCCCCATTGTTCAGAGGAGGAATCTGAGGCTCAGAGAGGTGAGGTAACCTGCTCAAGGGCACACAGCTAGGAAGTGGTGGGGCCAGGATTCTCTCGTAGGTTTGAGCCCACAGTGTCTTATCAACACTGAGAAACACCACGGAGAAGACACGCAAACAGCAGAAGATTAAGAATATAAACCTATCCTTGTAACAACACCAAAAATATGCCTGGTTCAACAGAGAAAGGCCTGGAATGATACATACCAAACTGCTAACAGTTAGGGGCTACACTTACACTACACTTATCTGAAATTCAGATTTAACTGGGCATCCTGTAGTTTGTCTGGATATCCTACTTACTTCACCCTGGGGCGTGGGCACTGGGGAATGGGATCTGACAAGGGAGACCTGAATGCTTTACGTCCTTTGAAGGGTCCAAAACTCTAAAATTATCAGGGCCTGGCAGTAACGCACACGAGAGAAGCGGGCCACCGGGGCTCGTGGAGAGCTGAGAGGTGCTTGCCCAGGTCTAGAGCAGCCAGCCACCTGCAGCCACCAGGAAACACAGGCCAGGGCTGCCAGAGCCTTCCATTTTTCAAGAGAAGCCAGAAATTCTAACTTTATCGGAAATGTCCCAATTTTTAAATAGTGGCACAAATTCAAAAAAAATTTTAATGCTTCACGGGCCAAGCAAAACATGAACTCGAAACAGTCTGCCAGTTTACAATCCCCGCTTTATCACCTATGTGAAAATTAATTTGAACCTTTTCCCCCGTCAAGTACGTACCATTTTCATGACTTATCAAATACTTGTATTTTTTTTTTTTTTTTTTAATTATCAGGCCTCTAGGAGGAAAGTTCTCCTAGAACATGAACCACTTTCTCTGGCTTAGCAGGCCACAGCGTTCTGCTCCAGGGAGGCGACACCAGATATTTTGGGCAGGCCTGGTACTCGCCCTCTACACCTGAAGGGCTCCCCCCCCACTTGTCCCCGAGAAATGTTGACACAGTGCGGGAGCCTGCTGCCCACAGTGTGAGCCAGCGCTACCACAACAAAACAAACGACTGAGCAAAAAAACATCTTTCCGGCTGGAGTATAAATAGTACCAAGTTGCAATTAAACTCTGTACCAAGTTGCAATTTTAAACTCTGGAACCTTCAGCTCACGGCTGGGCCTATTTCTGTGCCTGAATGGGGGAGGCTGGACCAGAGAAGGGGACCACAGCAGAGGGGGGCCTGGGAAACACACAGGAAGTCCCCCTACCCCCCGAAAGTAAAATCGTGGTAAAAAAAATGTCCTTAACACACTGAGAAAGCAGGAGCCGAGAGGCTACTGAGGTGGGAGAGGGGAGGGTGGGTCGCTCCTTCTGATCCAGAGGCAAGCAAGAGAGATGGGAGGGGGCACAGACGGGTGATGGAGATGCTGCAGAGCACGGGCGTAGACAGCCGGGACCCCAGTCCAAACATGCTTAGGGAGGTCCCCCTGCAGGAAGGACACGAGAGCCACGCCCCAGCTGGAAGGGCTCCCTCCCTCCCAAGACGTGCCTGGAGCCCTTTGCCCATGGGAAGCGCATCTCAGCCTATCCTGGCATGCTCAGTCCTGGGTTCAAATCCCATCTTCTCTTCTGCCAGCCCCGTGACCTTAACCCAAGGGCTTAACTTCTGCATTTCGGTTGGCGCACTTGTGACAGGAACCTCCACACCCATGTGGCAGGGTTGTTAGGTTAACCTGACATAATAAACATGGCAAATCATTTAAAGAGTGCTGACACACAGTAGGTGCCTAATAAATGGTCGCCTTGTGCACTTTTCTCACTAGATAATAAAGACAATGGCTAACCACTAGATATGGAGTATCTGATTTGATTCTCACAGAACTCTATAAGGCAGGTGCTATAATTTCCCCTTTTTATGGATTGAGAAACAGAGGAGCAGAGTTGAAGTCACTCACTCAAGGTCACACAGCTAAGAAATACAAGAGCCAGAGTGTGACCCTGAGCAGTCTGACGCCAGAGCTGAAGTTTGCAAGCACCAAGATGCTCTTTGGGGAGGAGGGAAATGCGTCCCCTTGATTGCTGCCTGTCGGCTATGGTCTCTCTCCTCCCCTCACCTCCCGGTTCCTAGGGAGGCACCCCAAAGCAGGAGGGAGCGAAGAAAGCATTTGCTGACTGACTGGTCAGCTAAGAGAACAAGCCTACGACATTCCCAACCAACAGGAAGGAGCTCGGGATCAGCCCCCCACCGTGCCCACAAATCATTCCCAGGACAATTTTCTTTCAAGATAATCCCCTAAGTGGCCTCAGAAACGAGAGTCCTGAGGCTGTGGTCCACACGCCTTTCTAACCAGCCCGGAAGCAGAATGAACGCCCTCCGTCCTCTGCAGCTCCCCAGGTATAAATGGCTCCACTCCAAGGGGAGGAAGCAAACAGCTCACTTCAGTGCCATTCAGGGCCCGGCCGGTGGGGATGGCGGCTGGACATTTTCCAACACATGTAATCATGGCATTCGCTGCCTTCTTCCACATCCTCTCCCATCTCCCAAAGTGCCAATCCAAGCTTCCCAGCCAGGCGTGCCAAAAAACCAGGAAGGGGCTCGCCCCTGCCCACCAAGTGACCGGCACAAGAAAACACACAGAGACCTTCCCCCAGGGTCTCCTCCAGCTCAACAAAAGGAAACTGCACTGTGCAGTTGTTCAGGCCAAATATCTGCAGGCATCCTTGACTCATCTTTCTTTCTCACCCCCGCTCCATCCAACGTGTACACAAATCCTCTTGGTTCTGCCTTCAAAGTGTATCCCAAATCGGACCACTTCTCTCCACCTCCCTTGCCACCACCCTGAGGCAAGGCACCATCTTCTCTCGCTGGGACTATTGCAGTAGCCTGCTCACGGGCTCCCCCTCTTCCTCTTTTGCTCTCCTTCAATCCACTCCTCTGAAAGATGTGTTAACACCAAAGCCCTCCTCAGCTCAAAATCTTCCACTGTACCACTCCACAGCCACTAGATGGCTACAGTCACAAAAATGGAAAACTACAAGTGTTGACAAGGATGTGGACCAACTGGAACCCTCATCCGCTGCTGGTGGGAATGTGAAATTGCACAGCTGCTTTGGAGACCAGCCTGCCAGTTCCTCAAAAGGTTAAACAGTTACCCTACGACCCAACAATATTTCTGGAAGAATTGAAAACATATGCTCTTATAAAAACTTGTACATTATTCATAATAGCCACAAAGTGGAAATAACTCGATGTCCATCAACTGATGAACGCACAAACAAAATGTGGTATGTCCATGCAAGGGAATATTATTCGGCCATAAAAAGGAATGAAGTCCTGATACGTGCTACCGCAGGGATAATCCTTGAAAACACTATGCTGAGTGAAAGAAGCCAGGTACAAAAGGTCACAGATTACATGATTCCTTTTATGTGAAATGTCCAGAAGAGGCAACTCGACAGAGACAGAAAGCATATTAGTGTTGTCTCCCCACAAGAGAAAGGGGGAGGGGGAACAGGGAATAGCTGCTAATGGTTATGGGGTTTCTTTTTTGGGTGATGGAAATGTTCTGGAATTAGGTCATGGTGATGTCTGCACAACATAGTGAATATACTAAAAATCACTGAATTGTATACTTTAAAATGATAAATTTTATGCTATATGAATTATATCTTAATTTTTTTTAAAAAGTCTCCCCTGTCCTCCACCTCAGTCAGCAAACATCTATTAGAGGCCTCCCCAGGCCTATGCCATCTGGATCCTCCACCTCCTCTCTGGGTCTGATCGCCCACTGCTCACTTCCCACTGACCACCCCAAGCACGTCCTCACCCCAGGGCCTTTGCACCTGCTGTTGCCTTTACTGGTAACGTTCATCCCACACTTCCTTCCAGCCTTTGCTCATGTCTCTCCTTGTTGAGGCCTTCCCTGACCTTGTAGCTTCCCCACCACTCCCTGCCCTGTCCCAACTTATTTTTCTCTTTAGCCTTTATCATCATCTAACATATATATTTTACTTATCTTGTTTCCTGTCATCTTCCTGCACCAGAATGAAAGCTCCTGGAGGGCAGGGGTTTTAGTCTCTTTTATTCACCTTTGTATTCCCAGGGCCTAGAGCAATGCCTGGTATAGTAGGTGCTTGAGTTTACAAAGATGGCCTCCAACTCTCTCGCATCCCACACACCTTTTTGCAATATGACTTTGCCACTCTGCCCAGGAAGAGGTGGCATCCATTCCTCCCCACTCCTGAACCTGGGCTGGCCTGTGACCTGCTTTGACCAATGGAACGTGTTGGAAGCAATGCTCTGTGACTTGTGGGTCTGGGCCTCGAGAGACCTTGCAGCTTCTGAGTCACTCTCGGCAGACAATGCGAGGAAGTCCAGGCAATTCTGCCTGAGAGACCACAGGGCAAGGGAGGCCCCAGAGAATGAGAGGCCACGTGGAGGAGAACTGAGATGCTCCAGCCGACAGCACCACTGCCAGACACGAGTGGGGCCGTGCTGGACCTTCCAGGGGGGCCAATACTCCAGCTGAATGCAGCCCCATGTAAGCCCAGCCAAGGCCACGGAGCAGAAGAACCACTCAGACGAGCCCCACCACCTGCACAATCATGCGCCATACAACGGCAGTTGTCTGAAGCCATTAAGGTTTGGGGTAGTTTGTCACCCAGAGATTGGTAACCACTACAGCGCTCAATGAATATTCGCTACGGGAAAGAAAGGAGGGAGGCAGGGAGGGAGAGACGCACTCTCTCAGAAGAGCGTCGGCCTGAGGACAGTAGCCTAGACTGCGCTCTAGTCCCACCCTTGCATGTTACGCTGTGTGGTCTTAACTACATCTCTGTCTGTCTCTGTGCCTCAGTTTCCCCATTTGAAAATTTGGAGAAAAAGATCCTCAGACTCTCTCTGTCTCAAGATGAAAGTTGAGGGGGTTCAACTAAGTAATTTCTCCGGGTAGCTCCTGGCGAGATGCTATGCCCACACAGGAGATGACTGTAACTGGGACCCTACCGAGGTCTCCAAACTCAGACGGACACAGAAGCCAGGCAGGGAGTGAAGACCAGGGAAGTGGGCCATGCTTAAGAAGGTGTTTTCTGCACACTGCTTATTTTCAGTTTTCTACTTTTGATGGAGACCTTTTCCTTTTCTCTAAGAAACACGGCGGCACAAGCAGGATAATAAATGGCAGCTGACACTCCCCTTCTGGGCAGGGAGACAACAGGGAGGGGCGGGGACTGCAGCAAACATGAGACTGCTCGTTCCATCTAAAGAGGGAGGCTGCTACTTGACTAGCAGACTGACCCAGGTGGGAACTGCCAAGCTTTTTGTTCAAGACAAATGGTGATCCAGACGTTTATGCAAACTCTCCCAGTTCGAAACTGTTCAAAACTAACCTAAAAAAATTAAAAGACATCATGATCACCAAACAGATCTGTCTTCAGGCTGAACGGGGCCTTCAAACCTCTGGCCTATCAGTGTCTTCAAAACACAAACATACAGGACATGCCCAGAATAGGCAAATCTATAGAGACAGAAAGTAGACTAGTGGGAGGTTTGGGGGAGTAAGAGCTAAGGGGGACAAAGTTTCTCTTTGGGGTGATGAAAATGTCCTAAAATTGATTGTGGCTGATGGTTGCACAACTCTATGAATATACAAAAAAGCCATTAAATTGTACACTCTAAACGGGAGAATTGTATGGTATGTGAATTATATCACAATAATGCTGTTTACACACACACACACACACACACACACACACACACACACACACACACACACACACAGGAGAATCCTCCTAGAAACCACAAGGTCCGTTCTGCCCAGGCCAGGCCCAGGGCCACTGAAGACCTGTGCCTTTTCTTGCAACATTTTTAGAGAAGCCAGATATTTGGATTTTTATGTGAAAACTCCCACTTTTCAGAAGTTGGCAACTACTTAACAATTTTTTAAATCAAATCACTGTGCCAGCCAGAGGACACCCTCTTGCAGCCATGTTGAGTTCCAGGGCTTGACACCGGGTGCTGCTGTCTGCTCTGCCCCCCCCCCCCCCCCCCCCCCGTCCTCCAGCCAGCCTGGGTCAGTGTCCATGAGCACATGCCTGGGGGCCCAAGGACCATGGGACCTGCCCACGGACAGGGCACACAGTTAGGAATGTCACCTCTTCTCAGAAAGCGCTCTTGGTGGCCCCTTCAGACAACAGCAAAAGTAAAGGTCTTTTCGATGTTGGTGTTTGCCCTTCTACCAGCCTGACGGGAGGCAGACAAAGCAGCCCCACCCCTGTGCAGAGGAAGAATGGGCTGAAATGACAGCAGAAAGACCCTGGGAGCCGGGCAAGGCACCAATGAAGGGCTGAGAAGAGCGAGTGGAGGGATTCTGCCAACGGCCTGGGGTTGGAACTGCAGACCAGGAAGGAACTGGTGGGTTAGATGACAGTCCACTTCCCAAAGATGGGACTCGGGAACTCCCTCCCCCGAGCCCCAAAGCAGGGCAAACAAGTTCCCATCCTGGCCCCAGAGGGACCTCCGACCTTGAAGACTGAGAGTCCAGAAAGGGCTGACCACTCCACTCTACACTCCCCCGACCCCGACTTCTAGGAAGGTTAATTTGGCAACAGCAACCAAATTTAAAATGCACGGGCCAGCCCCGTGGCTTAGTGGTTAAGTGCACGCACTCCGCTGATGGCGGCCCGGGTTCGGATCCCGGGCATGCACCAACGGACCGCTTCTCCAGCCATGCTGAGGCCGCGTCCCACATACAGCAACCAGAAGGATGTGCAGCTATGACATACAACTATCTACTGGGGCTTTGGGGGAAAAATAAATAAATAAATAAAATCTTAAAATGCACGTACCCTTGGACCTCCCCCACTAGATATTTATCCTACAGACATATTTGCACAAATGCAAAATGACGTACATACAGAGATACTCATTACAACAGACTTTAAATGTCCATCAACAGAGGAATGGTTACCTAAATTATAATTCAGATAGACAATGAAATTCTGTTTAGCAGCTAAAAATAATTGGGCAGCTCTCTATGGAAAGATCTCCAAGACACCTTGAGTGAAAGAGGCACGATGCAGAGGAGGGAGGTGATGGGTGGGGGTGGCGAAGTACCTGTCGTGTCTGCCGGGAAGAGCGGTGGCCTCTGCAGAGACAGCAGGGGCTGAGCACCAGGCTAGGAGGGCCTCACTCAGCACTCGATGGCCACTGGGACTTCCGGATTTTGTAGCACATGCATACATATTTTAATTTTAAAATCAAACTTATTTTAAAAGCAAAACCAACTACAAGTTACTTTATAAGAACCCACAGAGCAAATTTCTGCCACACTTGCACCAAGGAATAAATTCAGAACCCAAGACAGCTTAAGAGACCCAGTGGCCCATTTGGCCCGTGCGTTTGGCAACTGTGTTATGTAAACCAAAAACTGGAATCTCAAGTATGGCCTCACGTACACCGGTTAGTAGGCTAACACCGGACTTCCAGGCCCACGAGAGGCCCTGCTGATGAATAAAATCCGTGATCCTCAGCACAAGCGAAGGGCTGACATCGCCCACCGCCAAACACTGTATGGAGCCATCAGCGTGTGTCACCCGCACCTTCCCAACTGAGGGCCCCAAGGATGGGAGCCTCTCAGGCACCTCACTTCCCGGCACCCAGCGCGGTGTCTGCACCTCGGCCCTGCTCACTCAACACCTGTAGAATGAACAAATAATCGTAGCTGATGCTCCCAAACCGCTTACCAGGGCCAGACCCCGCGCCAAGCGCTTCCTGTGGAGTATCCCATCCAAGCCCATAACCACCATATGAGGTGAGGAGACCAGGCTCGGAGAGGTGCTGAGCGCAGGGCCGAGATCCGAACCCGGGCCCTGTGGCTCCAGAGCCCAAGTCCTCCCTGCCCAGGAGCAGGAGGGCTGGGAGGCCCACACAGCTGTATAGGATGCTTCTGCAATGGATATGTATGGAGTCACTCAGGCCCCAGTGCTGTGGACAAAGCGGCAGGCAGGACAGATGGGTCCCCGCCCTCATGGGCTGCCGCTGGAAGCGGGGCATTCATGAGAGCGGGGCAGGCCCCACTTCACCGACAGGAGCTGTGCGACCCCAACCAACTCAGGCCAGCGGGGCCCAACCAGACTGGCCCTCAGAATCACCAGGGGGGTGTTTATAAGTCCAGACCCCCAGGCCTGGGCCTCCCGCACTGGTGCCCCCAACAATCAGCAGTCACACTGATTTTCCAACAGACCCATCAGTCAAGGTCACTCCAGGCTTAAAACCCTGCTGGAAGGCTTTCAGAATCCCAGTGCCCAAGTGGCACCCACACCAACGAAATCAGAACACCCAGGGGTGGGAGCCAGGCATCAGTATATTTTTTTGAAGATCCCCAGATGACTCCAATGGTTGGGAACCACGCCCCACATCAGTCTCTCAACCTCGGCGGTACCCCACCCCACCCTACCCCTAGAGATCGAATTAACTTAATCTCCTTTTTAGAAATGCATGAAATGGGTGCTTTTTGCCTTTTAAGTTTTTATTTACACCGCACACGCCTCTGTGCATCTTGCGTATCTCCCCCGGCGCCGTGCCCTGCAGGCTGCAGCGAATGGTGCATTCAGAGCTGACTCACGCTGCAGCCACGAGCTGTGCACTGTGCAGAAGCATCGCGATGCGACCAGCCCGTGCTGATGGGCACTGGGGTCGTTTCCAGTCTTTGGGAACCCGTCTATTTCAAGGCTTCTTGGTTGGTGCTGAGGGTCAGCCAGGCTGGGTACCTTTAGCCAAGGCCCCGGGCTGACCCTCCCCCAAAACACAGATGTCCTGTGATAAGAGGCTGTGCAGAGCCAGGGACGGCTCCTTCCACTGCCGGGCAGCTCTTCGGGGAGAAGGATAGGAACTTCCTTCTGGGGAGCGCTGCCCCGCTCCGAGCACCCACCCTGGCCTTGGCTCCTCACAGCCCCGAAGGTTCTGAATCAGGGGGTGTGGCCGGCTCGGTCCACATCCGCCTGGACGGCCGCATCTGCGGTCTCCCCTCCAGCCCCTCCAACACATTCCAGCACTGCAGCCACAAGTCCACAAATCTGATCACAGCTTTCCCCTGCTCACAGCTTTTATCCACGACCCTAAAGTCGAATCCAGACTCCTCCCCATGGCCCCAGGCCCTGGTCTGGTCCTGCCCACCCTCCCCCCTTCATCACTGAGGTCCACCCACTCGGGCACTTCCGGTTCCTCATCTTTCCCTTCCTCGGGCAGAGCACACGCTGCCAGATCTTTGCCTGGCGGTTCCTTCCAGTCCTCCCGTGTCTCTGTCACAGCCCCCAGCTGTCTCCTCTGTGGCATCTATCGTCGTTTAGTCGCTCTGATCATTAGGAGTCTACTCATCTCCCTGAATGCAACGCTAATCCTCGAGGGCAGCACCGCGTCTGTCTGGATGGCCTCTTCCCGGTGCCCAGTGCCGTGCCCGGCACACAGCAGGTCTGAGGATTACATGAACACAGAACCACATCTAGAGACAGCATAGACCAGCCCCGGCACCCACGCACAAATTCTAACCTGAACATCCAAAACTGGGATGCCAAAAGGGGCCAGCAGGTCACAGGGCAGGACATATGTGGGGGGTGGGGGGGTGTCCCTTAGGCCCATGGTGTTTGCAGGATGCACACAATACAATATTCTTTGCTTCCACAAAGAAACAGCCTCTTCTACATTTTTCTTGAAACTCAAAGGCATCTTTGGCTAATTTATGTTTGCCTACTTTAGTCTAGACACATGGTTTGGAAAAATTGTTCTTTTTCCTCTTATCACGACTACAAAAAAATCAGAAGTTCAAGCACAAGGTAAGTGATACCAGCTTCCGTTCGGCGGGTACAATAGGGAGGAGTGGGGACTGAGGCAAACAGGGGGCCACAACCAGGAAACACAGACCTAGTATTACTAGACTGTCCATTACTTTAAACAAACAAGAAACAAACTTTTTCATGAAAATTCTCCATTTTGAAAACCCCATATGGACTGAACCAATCACATCAGAGTGCGGGATGCAGCCTCGGGGCCACCAGCTTGCAAACCCTGATGGAATCCACACGTGGTTAAAAGACCCAGGTGCTTTCTCCGCCACCATCCTCTGCTCACTCAAGCAGAGCCCCTGGGTGTGAGCAAGCGCTGGCTTCCTTCGTTTCCTTCCATCGAGGCCACTAACTCTATCTGTGGGCCACACCTGTCCTGCGTCCCAGCAGACACCGAGTGGAAGTCTGAAAGGGCCTGGTCAGGAAGTCACCCGCGGCGAGTGTCCACGCTCAGCCTCGAGGGAGGGAGGCCCCTGAGCTCCCCTCCCTCATCAGTCGCAGGGCGCCCAGGAGGCCGACCTCCCTCTCTCCCTGCCATCTTGAAGCAGCTTCCGGAGACCCCCCTGAAACATCCCCCAAAAGAGGAAGTTCAAACCAAAAAAGAGAGAAAGTACAACACAAGAAAGCTGTTTGGACAGAAAACCCCAGAGGCGCTGGAAATAGTAACACGTTTACCTGCCAGCCAATCTCACCACACCGCCCTTCGGCGGCTCCTCCACCCCGGGAGGCAGTGCAAAGGCCCTGTCTCCTGCCCTCCTCACTGGCCACGTCTCCCACTGCTCCCCTCCCACCTGCTGCTCTTCTGTTCCGAAGAACACCTTGCTTCGTCCCACCGCAAGGCCTTTGCGAGTTCTGTTCCCTCTGCCTGGGATATTTTTCTCCTCCCTCTCAGCCCGGTCAACTCCTATTCATGCTTCACGGCTCAGCCTAAAAAGATGCTGCCTCAGGGAAGCCCTCCTTGACCACATCCAGATAAGCATACACCCCTCTGCTCTTCACCCTCCCAGATCTTTGTGCTACCTCTTCCCTGCACCTTCCTCAGTGGTTACCACTCAGGTCTTGGCTGTCTCAGAGAGGCCGTCCCTGCTCCTTGTCTCCCAGACGCCCTCTGTCACATCTCCCCATGCTATGTTCTCTGCGGCATTCATCACAGTGTTTTGTGCTTACTGTCTGACAGTGCCACGAGAGCAGTGTGTTTCACTGCCCGTGGTGTCTCCAGCTCCTGGCACACAGCCGGGGTTCGAGGTGTAGAATGAAGCAGGCCCACTTCACCAGGAACCCCAGGACACCCCTAGGACTGGAGGTGGCTGGCCTGAGGCTCCTTTTAAAAGCAAAGTGGCCCTAGGAGACAGGCTGCTGGGGGAGGCACCTGTCGCTCAGGCCTGGTCCCCAACCAGATCTCCCTTTTCCAGCTCATCTGCAAACAGCTTCAGCTTGGGTACCTGCTAATGAATGAAGCTTTAAGCAGAGGCTGCAAGTGACTCTGCTCTGGTAGTTTCTGCTTCTTTTGGTAAATAAACTTCAGCGAGCGCTGAGTGGGTTTATCGCCGCACGGAGCTGCAGGGAGCTGGGCTCTTCATTACGGCCCTTACAAATGAGCGTGAGCCACCCGAGTCGGAGCTAAAGAGAGCCCTGAGTGGGAAAATGCAGTTACTACCGGCAGTGTCTCTTGAAGGCTGTCCCTAGTAGAGACAAAATGACGCTGAGGTTTAGCCGCTGGGCACAAGGACATCTCGCTGCAAGAGGCGGGAGAGAAGGAACAAGAAAGATGTTCAGGTTCCTTAAACGGGTGAAAAACCGCAGCCACCCTGACTGCCCATCCCTGTGGGCCTGGGTCATAAATTACCATACAGCCACAGGATGTCACTTATCTGGTGGGGCCCTCGGTCTTCTCAGCTCTAAAATCGACATAACAGCACCCTAGCCACCAGGTCACGGCCAGTGACCTACTCCACGAACAGAGTTCAGCACACGGCTGGCACAGAGTATGTGCCCAGGAGACAGGAGCAATTATTATTTAACTGTGGGATCCTGGGAAGCCAAAGGATGACGAAGACCTACACCCGCCAGTATGGAAGCCACCAGCCCCAAGAGACTGCCCAGCACTCAGAAGGCGGCCGGTCTAAACTAAGATGCGCTGTAAGTTCAATGTTAAAAGCCTGAGTTTGGAAACTTAGTACAAAGAAAAGAATGTAAAAAATCTCGTTTTTTCTTACATTGATTACAAGTTGAAATGATATTTTAGATACATTGTTATTTTAAACATATTGAAACTTGCTGTACACCTTAAACTTACGCAGTGTTGTATGCCAATTATATCTCAATAAAACTGGAAAAAAATTAATATATTGAAACTAATTTCATCTGTTTCTTTTTCCTTTTTTATGCGGCTCCTGGAACATTTAAAATTAAATGGATGGCTCACATTTGTGGCTCAGATTATATTTCTATCAAACAGCTCTTATGGATACATTCTCACATGGAAATATGTCCACACCTTCTTTTAAAATTGAGATATAACTCACATAACAGAAAATTCAACCTTTTAAACTGGACAATTCAGGGGCCGGCCGGGTGGCATAGCTGTTAAGTGCATGCCCTCCGCTGCCATGGCCCACGGTTCGCAGGCCCGGATGCTGGGCGCGTACCGTGGCACGCTTGTCAAGCCATGCTGTGGCGGCATCCCACATATAAAGCGGAGGGAGATGGGCACAAACGTTAGCCCAGAGCCAGTCTTCCTCAGCAAAAAGAGGAGGATTGGCGACAGATGTTAGCTTGGGGCTGATCTTCCTCACCAAAAATTTAAAAAAATATAAAAAAACTAAAGTGGACAATTCAGTGGTTTCCAGTACAGTTACAAAGTTGTGCAACCATCACACTAATTCCAGAACATTCTCATCACCCTGAAAAGAAGCCCTGTACCTTATCAACAGCCGTCACTCCCCATTTGTCCATGCTATTTTGAGTAAAAAAAAGTGAGCTGCAGAACAGTATTACAGTATCAAGTGGGGTTTTATAAAAACTAAGATATATTACTATTAACATATATGCATACCCCCGTTTGTAGATGCATTTTTTAAATGTTGGAATGATGTACACCAAACTGTTAATGATGGTTATCTCTGGGAACTAGAGTTGGGATGGGAGAGAAAAGGGAGACGGTGCTCACCCTTTCTTTTATATACTTCTGTACTGCTTTTGTGATTTAAAAGGAGAAAGAGCTGCATTTCTAGCCCTAAATAACTCCTGGTGAACTTCGGTAAATAACTTTTTCACGGCGCTGGCAACAGACTGGCTTCAGCTGGAAGATAAAGGTCCAGTTTTAGATCTACTTTTTATTCTGTGCTTTTAAAATAGAAAGTACAGCCAGAGACGAGGAATTTTCCCTCCTAGCAACAGCAGAGGACCGAGGTGCCTCCCGCACAGACGCAGCCTGCCGCCGGCTCCCGGCATCTGGCACACGGCTCGGAGCGGAGGGGCCGAGCGCCTCCCCCAGGGCCCGGCCCGGCAAAGGGCAGCGGCTCCGAGCGCGCCTCGGGCCGGCGTCCCGGCCGACGCGGGGGGCCCCGGGTGGGATGCGAGGCGAGTCTGGGCCCCCAGGGCCCGTGTCGGCCGGAGGAGGGAGCGGGCGCGACCCGCCGCGCATCTCTGGGCGGCGCCAGTCACCGCTCCGCAGAGGAGGGGAACTCATGGGCCCTCACTCCGACCCGGGGCCACTGCGCCGGTGCAAAAGGATGCTGCGGGGAGGCCGAGGGTTCGGGTCCGGGCCCGGGTCCCAGCGCGTCCGGGGCCCGCACCCGTCCACTCCACCCCCGGGGCGCGCGGGCCCAGAGCCCCCAACCCCGAGACCCTTCTCCCCCGCCTCCAACCCCCGTCCGCTACCTCGGCCCCGGGCTCGGGGGTTAGGAAGAGCGCGAGCTCGCGCGCCCCGCTGCGCACGGGCTCCGGCCGCTCGGCGTCCACGAGCAGCATCACGAGCGCGGCCGGGTCCAGCTGTCGGACGCTGCCCGGGAGCCTGTCGCCGCGCCCCGGGCTCGGAGCCCCGCCCCCAGCCGGCTGCATGCCCCGCGGCCCGTCTGGCGGAGGCGGGGCAGGTGCGCACCCGGCGGCCGCAGCCCGCGCCTCCCGGAGCGCCGGGCCGAGTGGGCAGCGCCACCCAGTGGCGCGCGGCGCTCACTGCGCCCGGCCCTCGCACCACCTGGTGCACCCGAGCTTCTCAAACTCGCTTGCCGATTGCAGTCAACTGGGGCTCCTTTAAAACTTCCAAAATCCGGGCCCCACACAGTCCCTGGGGTTGGGACCTGGGCATCAGCATTTTTTGAAGCTCGCTAGGTGATTCCAACGTACCGCGGAGCTGGAGAACCCTCGGTGTAGACCACCCCTTTTCATTGGAATCCGGATGGAGCGGCGGTTCCCAGTCCCCACGGCACTTTAGGATGCCCTGGGGCGCTTTTAAAAGCCGGGAAGCCTGGCCTCCCCCCAGGCCCTTTCAGCCAGAATCTCTGGGGGTGGGGCTTGGGCATCGGGAGTTTTTAAAGCTCGCCGGGTGATTCCACCATGCCTCCAGGATAGAGAAGGGCCATCCTAGAGGATCCTTTCATTTAAAGACCAAAGCCGCCCGGCCCCAGGCCTTCCCTACTCCAGCATCTCCTTGTCCTGCAAATTAGGGAAGCCGGGTGGCGGTCCTCTTCCTCCCAGGGGCAGCTTTTAACATAATTCCCGGGGAATTCTTAAGCGCACTAAATGTGACCCCCTCACATGCCCCTAGGAGGCTGTCTAGGCCCTTTAGAGGCTGAAGAGGGCGCGGTGATACCCCCAAAGCAATGGTAATGAGAAAAATACTAAAAAGGTGAAGTATAGGGAAGTCTAGAGTTCTAATGTTTCCTATGATGACTTTTCTTTTAAAATGTTAAATTCGTTTAAAAAATCGGGCTAGGCTTTTAGGGTTGTGAATAAACATGCAGGATATATTTCACCCCCCCCACCTCGTTAAATCTGAATTTATATTTTATCCGGCAACCCCGGGGAGGGGCGTAAACACATGCTCCGTCTGTCTTTTGGATAATCCATCACTGTACCATTCCCACTTCCTTATCTGCCCACTGCTAATTTCTCCACATCCCCGCCCAAACATTCAAGCCTTCAGGCCAGAGTCATTTTCTGGAAAATTCTTGGCAAAGACTTGGGCCTCAGGTGCTTAGGAAAAGGATTTGATGGGAACTCACTGAACCCACACTTGGCCATTCATTTCTGCCGTGATTTCTCTGATGGTCAGAGCCCTTCCAGGCATCACACACGCCCAGGAACCAGACCCTCACACTGTGGTCTGGCTAGGGCCCCCCCCTCGGAAAAGCCCAGAACCAGCCTCAGATTAGTCAAATAGGTCCGAGCACAGCAAACTTCCCCTGATGGATGAATCTCAAAAACATACTGCTAAGAAAAAAAAAAAAAGACAAGTTGCAGAAGGCTCTGGAAGGCACGCTGCCATTAACATAAAATTTTAAAAACATGCGAAACCACACTGTATATTGTTTATGGATACAGACATATGGAGTAGAAGTATAAAGCTTTGCATGAGAAGCACGCACACCACATTGGGGAAAGTGGTGGCTTTGGGGTGGGGGAGAGGAAATTGGGAAGGGGTATGAGAGAGGTTTCAATTATATTTGTAATGTTTTATTTCTTCTGCTGATGTTTGTTATAATATTTAAACTTTTCGAATGCCCAAAATGACTCATTTAAAAGACGAAAAAAAGCCTGGGACATCAGCAAAAAGTGCAGATTGCACACACACCCCTGTCCCTGGAGATGGGGTGTCTGGAGAAGATATCTGGTTCTTCCCAAGCCTCTCGGTGACTCACACCCAGGGCCAAGTTGGCTAGCCAACAGTCATTTTGTTTCTAGTCTTTTTTTCTAAATGTGTGATTATACCTTAGAAACATTTGCTAAAAATACAGATGCCCAAGCCCTACCCCAACTTTCTGAATTAAAATCTTCGGGGGGCTGGGCATGTGCGTTTTTAAAGGCGGTGCAGTTGATTCCGCCGCACACCAGCGTCTGAGAAGAACCCCTGTCCGGGGGCTGAGGGCTGCCTCTTGCTACTGCCATTAGCCAGGACCCCCGGGGGAGGCCAAACCAATGATTTTAAACAAGGAGGGCTGAATTTTTTTAAATCTCCCGGGCTCCCAGGGGTGCTCGGCTCCTGCCCCAGAGGCCTGCCCCCGGGACCCAGCTCTGGGGGAGACCCTGGGCAGGCAGCAAGCCCGGGGCCTGGAATGCAGCCTGCCCGGGCCGCACCCTGCCCAAACCAGTTTGAACCAGCCTCGGGGATGGAGCCGTGGCGCGTCCCCGCGAGCTCCCTCTGGCGCCCAAGCCGGGCTCAGAGCTGCTGCTGCGGCCTCCTGCTCCGGCCTCCTGCTCCGAGCCCTCCGCAGGGGCGGGCAGAGAGGCCCTCCCAGCCAGGGGGTGGGGCTGATGCGGGGGGTGCCTGGCCGCCAGGCCCTCCGGGCCCCTAGGAGCCCTGGTAGCCCCCAGCTGGGCCCCGAGGCCACACAGCCTCCCCCACCCCCCACCCCATCTAGCTTCCCCTCCAGCTGCAAAATGGTTGCCTGTCTGTGTCTTTTCAAGGTCAGTTCTCCCAGCTCAGGCCAAAGGCACAGAAGGTTCTAGATTAGCAGTGGTTCCCAAGCTCGGGCACCCTGGAAACTCCTGGGAAGCTTCCAGAAAATACTGATGCCCAGACCCCACTCCAGACATTGTGATTTCATTGCTCTGGGGTGTGGCCTCGGTTTGGGGAGGTTTGAAGGATCCCCAGGTGACCTGATCTGCCCTGTTCCAGGGTTTGCTTAACACTGTGGGCGTGGGGGTCCTGTGGGCCCTCGTCTCTACAGCAGTCCTCTGCTGAAGGGAGCGCCTACTACCTGGAGGGCACTGTTGTAAGCTCTCCATGGAGACGGCCTCATTGAATCTCCACCACACCCCACCGTGGCCCTGCTGTGATGCCCATTTTACAGATGAAGAAACTGAGACACAGGTTAAGTTGCTCACCCAGGGTCATAACTACTAAATGGAAGAGTCAGGATCTGACCTCCGACGGTCTGATTCCAGAACCCAAGGCCTTCCCTGCTGCATGGCCCACGCCGCCTCCTGTAAGATAACCCCTTTTCCGTCCCTGTTGCTGCCTCCCCAGTTCAAGCCTGGCCTATGGGGAAAGCGCACCCTTTCACTGCCCTCCCAAAGCACATGCTCGCCATCTCCCTTCTTGCTCGTAATTCCTCAGTGGCTCCCAAGTGCCCACCAGTGAAGTTCACAGGCCATGCCCCGGCCCTACCTTGCAGCTCTGTCCTTGACTGCTTTTCTCCGTGAGCCCTAAGTTGCGCACGGGAGCCCACAGGGCAGGGCCAGGACTTGGTGAGGTGAGAGAGGTACTTGGAGAACAAACTGTAAGGGGGCTCGCTGAGACCCGGAGTGAGGGCTCCTTGTGTGGCGTGCCCTGGGCATCTTGCTTGCCTCACCGGAGTCCTGGCCCTGCCACACGGCCTGCTGCTATAGACTGAATATTTGTGCCCTCCAAATTCATCTGCTGAACCTAACCCCAAGGCGATGGTGCTAGGAGGGGGCCTTTGGGAGGTGGTTAGGACGTGCGGGTGGAGCCCTTGTGAATGGGATTAGTGCCCTTATCAAAGGGGCCCCAGAGCGCTCCCCTGCCCTCCCACCACGTGAGGACACAGCGAGAAGTCGGCCCCTGCAACCCGGCAGTGGCTCTCAGAGGACACCGGATCTGCTGGTGCCGGGATCGAGGACTTCTGGCCTCCAGAACCGTGAGAAATGAATGCTTGTTGTTTACAAGCTGCGCCGTCTGTGGTATTCTGTAATAACAGCCTGAGTGGACTAAGGTGCTTGCAGACGTGTTTGGTTTGGACAACATCGTGTTTAAATACATGCGTACGTCACATAACGCCGTTTCAGTCAACGCACGTACAGATACTCGGGACTGCATAGACGACGGTGGTCTTGTAAGATCAGTACCCTCTAGCCCAGGTGTGTCGTAGGCTGTGCCATCCGGGTGTGTGTGAGTGCACTCTGTGATGTTCGCACAGCTGTGAAATCGCCTAACGATGAGTTTCTCAGAGCCTGTCCCCATCGTTAAGCAATGCATGTCTGCATGTATATCTTTTAATGTAGTATGTAGCCTTTTACATTCACATGGACGTTCAAACTTGTGGCTTCTCTCAAAAAGAAAGG
The DNA here is from genome assembly GCF_020826845.1 of Diceros bicornis minor. NCBI lineage: Eukaryota > Metazoa > Chordata > Mammalia > Perissodactyla > Rhinocerotidae > Diceros > Diceros bicornis. The sequence goes on from NC_080758.1 coordinate 11,438,237, forward strand.
AAAGACCAGGAAACCGTGGGCCTGCACTGTGGCCTGGCAATACTTGGGAGTTAGGGAGCCGCCCGTCTGCCACAGTCTCCCCACCTGGCCCTGGTCTCTCACTGACCTGCTGGTCCCTGGAGGTGTCTGGGTTTCTGGTTCCGGAGTCCCCTGAGCATGGCCCACGTCTGCTGGGCTCACATCCGCGTCCAGAGTTCCCGTCGGGGAGGCCCTAGCTGCCCCTGGGCTGACCGCCCTCCCTCCCTGCTCTCAGCCTTCCAGGTCTCTTTTCAATGGCCCATTTTTCTGCCCCTTAAACTTGCCTTTTGATACCTCCCACCCTCTGCTAAGCTGTCAGTTCACCACCAGACAGGAAGCTCCTGGACGACGGAGGATCTGTGGCTTCCCGGTTGTTCGGATTGCTGCAGGAGTCCAGCAGGCTACCGGTGCGCAGAGTCCTCAGTATACACACACGTCTAAAATTTGAAGTCACTCTCCTGCTCAGCGTCTGTTTCCCCACTTGCAAAATAATTTAGAAAACAGTCCATCTTCATGGAAGTGTACTGAAAAACCAGGTTTTAAAAGCATTTTCCTATCCCGGTTTTGAATCATCACTCCGTAGTAATAGAAACAGCAATAGCCCATTCCCCTTCTTTCCCCGTAAAGGAAAGCTTCGCGTGCTCCGCAGCGGTGCCATCGGTTTTTCTCTCCTCCTTTCCCTTCCACGACAGAGCTCCACAAAGGGTCTCGTAGCTTTGGAGGCAGGAGGCCAAGGGTCAAGGTTCAGACGGCTCCATCCAGGTCAACATTTCGCTTTACAGCCACAGCCACCCTGGTCTTAAGAAGAGGGAGGCGAGTCTCGGGTTTGGAGGAAAGAGGTTTTTCCCCTGCCAGCTGCTGAAATGTGGGTCCCGGCTTGTCTTCTCTGCCTCCATCTAAGCAGACGCTGGATGGGAAACGCTGCCCAAGGCGAGGAGGTCGAGAGTGAAGGACTTAGTGACCCAGGCCTGAGCTCGGTGCTTTCTGTGAGTTCTCCTCCAGCGCCCGCAGCCACCCTGAGCGTTAAGGTCCACCACTCCTTACGCAAAACCCGTGGGCCAGCCGTGTCTCAGAACAGAACTCTCTGGGTTTCAGAGTGCCGACCCAGAGCACGGTGGCGTCTTAGGTAACTCCAGGGCGTGCGGCAGCGCCTTGTGAGTCAACTCAATAATAGTTCTCAGCAAAACGTGTGACTATTCATCTTAAAGGAGCTGAACGAAGCCCTTGAATAAACCTCATGTCAGTTCGGCTCCGGTTTTGCTGGCCAGCGCGTTTCTGCTGAATTGAGGGTGAAAAGGATTTTTCAAGTCTCCTGGATTTCAAAATTACGAAAAAGGAGTTGTGGACTTGTTTTTCTATTTCACAGTTGGGGGAAACTGAGGCTCAGGCCCATGTATATGACTGTTGAGTGGAGGTGAACTTCGAACGCAGGGGCTCTTTCTGTTACATCGCACTGAGGTGGATCAGAATATGTTGGAAGACGTTAGAAAACAGTTACATGCCCCAGTAAAAACAGTCTTCTTTAGACTATTGGGACATTTGAATATATTTGTTTTCTTGCTTCAGGAACCTGTCTCTCTGTTCCCTAGGACTCAGAGGCCCTCTTCCATCCTTGCAGTGCATGGCACAGCATCCTGTATACAGTAGGTACTTCATAAATGAGATACAGCTCTGTATGAAACCTGCAGTCTTAGCAGCAGCAAACAAAAAGCTGAGAGGGGCCTCTGGTTACAATAATGGCCAAAACCAAACACAATCAAATTTAGCAAAAAAAGCATTTACCTTGACGTGGGAGACCTCGTCTTCAGCGGTTCGCAGGACAAACACAGAGAATTTTAAAATTGACTTTGAGTTTAACTTAAGGCAGTGAAATAACACACCTGCTAAAAAGCAAATGAGAATGAGGATGCTTTAACACAGAATTCAGTACAAAGAGGTAAAAGTGGAACGCCTCTGGCCCCTGGACGACCCCTGCTGGGTACAGAGGGTAGATTTGGGAGGCAGCAACGCATAGCAGCTAACTGCACAGGCTCTAGAGTCAAACTGTCTAGGTTCGAATTCTGGCTCCCCCAAAAGCTGCGTGACCTTGGCAGAGTTACTTAACATCTCTGTGCCTGTTTCCTCATCAGTAAAATGACATGATACAACTTCACAGTGTTGCTGAAAAGATTCAATGAGATGATCTATGTAAACTGCTTCAGTGTCTGGCATAGAGTAAGTGCTCAATAAATCCCACGTCATAAGTGGAATATGAACAACTACAGTGTTTTCAAGGGAGGGCAAAGAAGATGGCCAGATGCATAACAGGTGAAACTGTCAGGCAAGGTGTTTGTCAGCAAGTCCAGATTCGATAAATGTCTGTGAGACAAACTGGACATAAGGTCATGCCGTGTGAAGACGGTCTGAAGGAGCTGGAGCTGTTTGCGTGGAGAAAGCTTGATTGTCTAAAGGAAGATCCCGAGGAAGGAGTCAGTGATTCTATGGGGCTGCTCAGGAAAGAACTGCAACTGAGCCAGAGAGACAAAAGCCAGAGAAACCCCGCTGTGCAGGCTGGTCACCGCAAAACTCCAGAACACCACTCACAGAGACAGCTGTGCAAATGGCGCCCCCTGGTGTTGGGCTACACAGCCGAGGGAGGCTGAATTCTGAGATGGCCCCAGAGATTCCTCCTGGCTGGTGTATGCACTCTGCGTTAATCCCAAGTGTGGGTGGGATCAGTGGGTGTGACGGGATATCATCCCCGTGATTAGGTTACCAATCAATTGACTTTGAGTTAATCAAAAGGGAGATTATCCTAGGTGGGCCTGGCCTAATCAGGTGAGCCCTCAGGGAGAGTTTAGAGGTCAGAGATGGAAGAAGTCAGAGAGACACGCTCCTGCTGGCCTGGAAGACAGCAAGCAGCCTCTGCGCCCTTCCCGTGGGTGTGCCTCTAGAAGGTGCCTCCAGAAGGTGCCTCCAGAAGCCCAGGGCGTCAGTCCTACAGCTGCAGGAACTCAATTCTACCCCCAGCCTGAATGCACTTGGAAGGAGCCTCAGCCAGCCCCAGCAGACACCTTCATTGTGACACCTTCACAGACCTTGTGACACCCTGAGCCAAGGACCCAGGTAACCGTATCCAGACTCCTGACCCGTGGAAACTGAGGTAACAAATGTGTGTTGTTTTAAGCCTCTGAGATTGTGGGAATTCGTTATGCAGCCACAGAAAACAACTCCAGAGGTGTTACAAAAGGGATGCCGACTTCACCCCGAAGTGAGGGGAAGGTTTCTAAAGGTGAGGCATACATGTGACCAGATGAGTTCTCCAAGTAGCGAGTCCCCACCCATGGGACAATTCAAGCAGTCAGACTGCCCCCTCCCAGAGTGCCCCTGGCACGTGGGGAGAGTATAGACGGGGTTTCTGCTTTGGGTAGAGGGTTGACGGGGGGCAGTGTAGGCAGGGTTTCTGCTTGGATAAGAGCTCGACCTCCAGATCAGTGCTTCTCAACCCTGAATGTACCAGCTGAAGGACGCATCCCAGGGGATTTGGTTAAATGCAGGTTGTGAGTCAGCAGGCCTGTTCGGTTACCTGAGGGCCACCATTCTTCAAGAAGCCATAAGAATTTCCGATGGTCTTGCAAAGACTTTTTTCAGGTCTTTTCTTTCCAAGGATATAGTGTGACATCAAGTCCACTGGAATATCGGCTCCCTGAGGACAGGAGCTGCGTCCTCTTGTTCACTGCGGGGACCCCCCACCATCTGCCACAAAGTCCACTCTCTAGACGGCTGATCTGTTTTAAGTGAATGAGGTTTGTGAGTCATTTTTTACTAGCTTTATTGGGAAATAACTCACACCATACAATTCACCTATTTAAAGTGTACAGTTCAGTGGTATATACTAAAGTATATTCACAGAGTTGTGCAACCAGCACCACAATCAATACTAGAACATTTTCATCACCCAAAAAACCACCTCCCCCCTCCTTAGCCATCACTCCCCAACCCTCCCATCTCCTCCTACCTCTGGGCACCCACTAATCTACATTCCATCTTTATGGATTTATCTGTTCTGGACATTTCACATAAATGCAGTCACACACTATGTGGCCTTTTGTGTCTGGCTTCTTTCACTCAGTATCAAGTCTTCCAGGTTCATCCTGATCGTGGCGTACAGCATGACGTCATTCCTTGTTGTGGCCCAATAATATTCCATCATAAGGATGTGCCACAGCTTGCTTATTCATTCCTCATTTGATGGCCGCTTGGTTGTGAATCTTTTTTTTTTTTTTTTTTTTGCTGAGGAAGATTCACCCTGAGCTAACGTCTGTGCCAGCCTTCCTCTGTTTTGTATGTGGGTTGCTGCCACAGCATGGCCACTGATGAGTGGGGTAGGTCCGTGCTTGGAAACCAAATCTGAGCTGCCAAAGTGGAGCACGCTGATCTTAACCAGTAGGCCACAGAGCCGCCCTGCAAGTCACTTTTTTTTTTTTTTTGGTGAGGAAGATTTGCCCTGAGCTAACATCTGTTGCCAGTCTTCCTCTTTTTTTTTTTTTTTTTTTGGCTTGAGGAAGATTTTCCCTGAGCTAACATCCGTGCCCATCTCCCTCCATTTTATATGTGGGACGCCGCCACAGCATGGCTTGATGAGCGGTGTGTAGGTCCATGCCTGGGATCCAAACCTGTGAACCCTGGGCCACTGAAGGGGAGCACGAGAACTCAACCACTATGCCATGAGGCTGGCCCCCGTGAATCACTTTTATTGGCCACTGATGATGACAAATTAGTAGACTGTCCGCATGTTGATGTTTATTTTCATTCTCACCATTTACTTATCTGTTGATACTCATCAAAAATTCAACATATTAAAGGGCTTTTCAAAACAGCCTTTCACACACTAACTTATGAAAGATTTTAAAAGGATGATGTCTAGTGTTGACCAGAATCTGGAGAAGTATCTGGACCCCCAACAGAATACAAACTCAGAACAACTTTTCTGGAGGGAAATCTGGCAATATGTATCAAAAATTTTAGAATTTGCACAACCCTAGATCCAGAAATTCCAGTTCTAAGAACTTTCCTAAGAAAATAATCGTGGTTGTATGCAAATCCTTGTGGAGTTAAAATAGTAAAAGAAATTAGAAGTAGCTCAAATGGCTAACAGTGGGGAAGCTGATAGAATAAACCAGGTAACTTTCATACGTAGACCTAGTGCAGCCATAAAAAGAGTGTCGTAGAAGAATATTTAATGAGTTGAAGAAATGCTCATAAATATTAAATGGGAAGAGCGAGTTACATGACTGCACAGTCTGATCTTATTTTTACTAAAAGAGAAAACTCTGTGTACAAAAACAGCAAAATGCTGATGGTGGCTGTTTCCAAGTGGTAGTAATACAGTGATTTTAATTTTCTTCTTCTGTAGTCTATAAATACCTGCAGTGAACATATATTACTTTTGGAATGAGAAAAACAAATTTTTTATTTAAAAAAGTTATTCTGAACCATGAAATACTGGTGGCATTTTTCTAAAAGAAAGCATCCTCTATTGACATTATCCTTCTGGAAGTATTATAGGATTAGAATTAGTGAGGAAGCTGTTTACTAAATAACTTTGTACCAAGAAAGGGGGTTTAGGGGCCGGCCCAGTGGCATGGTGGTTAAGTTTGCATGCTCTGCTTCGGCAGCCCAGGGTTCACAGATTCGGATCCCAGGTGTGGACCTATGCACCGCTTATCAAGCCATGCTGTGGCGGCGTCCCACATATCAAGTAGAGGAAGATGGGCACAGATGTTAGCTCAAGGCTAATCTTCCTCACAAAAAAAAAGGGGAAGGGGCCGGCCCCGTGGCTTAGCGGTTAAGTGTGTGGGCTCTGCTGCTGGCGGCCCAGGGTTCGGATCCCGGGCGCGCACCAATGCACCGCTTCTCTGGCCATGCTGAGGCCGCGTCCCACACACAGCAACTAGAAGGATGTGCAGCTGTGACGTACAACTATCTACTGGGGCTTTGGGGAAAAATAAATAAATAAATAAACATTTAAAAAAAAAAGGGGGAGGGTTTAATATAAACCAACAATAACCAGTTAGAGAATATAGTGGTAAAAATAACTCCTTCATAAGAGAACAAAGAAAGATACCTAGGAATATACTTAACAGAAAATATGCAGGAGCCTGAAGAAGAAATCTACAAAAGAATACAAAAGAAGAAACAAATGAGTGGAGAGATAGCATATACACTGAAGAGAAGAATCCACATTATAGGGCTGTCCTCCCAAATAATCTACACATTTAACAAAGTCTCAATCTGGACCTGCAGTGGGATTTTTCTTTTGAAACTTAACAAAAAGAGCCCATAGTTCATCTGCAAGAATAAACATACAGTATTTTATTGATTCTAAGACAGGCTTTTCTTTCACATTTTAACATTTTTTAGATCAAGATGCATCTTAGATTCGGTGAACTAAGGTGTCAGGATTGGCCAACAAACTTTTGAATAAGAGTAATTGAAATGACAAAATCATAATAATTCCCCCCTTCAGTCCATGGCAGATCAAGAGGCTGCTTAAATTTAAAATTGGAAAACTTGGATACAAAGGACAATTTCTTAGGAAAATATCATTTGGAAAAAGAGAATCTAGACAGGCTGATTCCCCTGGGAGAAATAGGGAAAGTTGTCAAAGATCTGAGCCCCAGAGCACCAGGTACAAAGGGTTTCACAAGGGAATCCTACAAAATCTTTAAAGAATAGTTAATTCCAACATTGTTTAAAGGGTTCAAGAGCGTGTAAAAAGAAAAACTTCCAAATTATCTTCAAAAGTAGGCATAACACTGATGCCAAAGCTTGATAAAAGTTATATAAAAAAAGATAACTAAGAATGTCTCATATGAATATTTATGAAAAAATCTTATATCAGGAAACAGAATCTAGTGGCACATTAAAAAATAATAATATATCATAACCAAATGAGGTTTATTCTAGGAAGATTAGTTCAATGTTAGAAAATCTTTTAAGATAATTAATCATAATAGATCCAAAGAGAAAAATCATATGATTTTTTTTTTATAATTTTATTTATTTACTTTTCCCCCCAAAGCCCCAGTAGATAGCTGTATGTCACAGCTGCACATCCTTCTAGTTGCTGTGTGTGGGACGCGGCCTCAGCATGGCCGGAGAAGCGGTGCGTCGGTGCGCACCCGGGATCCAAACCCGGGCCGCCAGTAGCGGAGCGTTGCGCACTTAACCGCTAAGCCACGGGGCCGGCCCAATAAAAGTATTTTAAATTTAAGGGGGCCGGCCCGGTGGCGCAAGCGGTTGAGTGCGCGCGCTCCGCTGCGGCGGCCCGGGGTTCGCTGGTTCGGATCCCGGGCGCGCACCGACGCACTGCTTGGTAAGCCATGCTGTGGCGGTGTCCCGTGTAAAGTGGAGGAAGATGGGCACCGATGTTGGCCCAGGGCCGTCTTCCTCAGCAAAAAAAAGAGGAGGATTGGCGGATGTTAGCTCAGGGCTGATCTCCTCACAAAAAAAAAAAAAAAAAAAAAAAAAAAAAAAGTATTTTAAATTTAAGTAAAAACTTCTCAAAAATTGTCAATTCATGGTCCAGCTTGTTTCGTCTAAACCCCCCTCGCTTTCTCTCATATCTGGAAGTAAATGGTTTTTATATATACAAACAATAACCTGAGAGAAGATAAAATGGAAGACACAAAGTGTCAGATAAAATACTCAGGAATAAGCCTCACAAGAGAGGAGGGAGACTTCCACGAGGAAGATTTAAACAGTCCCGAGGACGGCAGTCTGCACAAATGAAAATGTGTATCGTGTCTTGGATTCGCCAACCAGGATCGTGAAGATGCCAGTCTCCCTAAACCGACAGATAGATTCCATGTGACCCCAGTGAAAATGTCAACTGTTGTTTGTTTCTGCTTTTAACTAGACAAAGTGATTCTAACATTCATATGAAAATGTAATGAGCAAAAATAGGAAAACCTTGAAAAAAGAAAATGAGGAGGATGCTGGAGACAGAATAATGGTTCCCCAAAGACGTCCACGTCCTAATGCCCGAACCTGTGCGTATGTTCTGTTCCATGACGAGAGGGAACGAAGGCTGTCGATGGAATTCAGGCGGCTAATCGGTTGACGTTGATATGGGGAGATGATCCTGGATTATCGGGTAGGGCCCAGTGCAACCACAAGTGTCCTTAAAAGAGGGGGAGGGAGGCAGGGGACTCAGTGTCAGCGAGATGCAGCGTGAGGGAGACTCAACCCGCCGTTGCTGGCTTTGAAGATGGAGAAGGGGCCATGAGCCAAGGAATGTGTGGTCTCTAGAAGCTGGAAAAACCAGGCAAGAAAACGGATTCTCCCCTAGAGTCTCCAGAAAGGAACACAGCCCTGCCGACCACCTCGATTTTAGCCCGCTGAGAACCATTTCGGAATTCTAACCTCAGAACTGTAAGATAATAAATCTGTGTTGTTTTAAGCCACTAAGTTTGTGGTAATTTGTTACAGAAACAATAGAAAAATAATGCAAGAGTCTAGGCCTACCAAGTATTAAAACTTGCTATAAGTCCTCAATAATTAAAACAGTATGGAAATGATTGAAGAGACAAACAGATAAAAAGAAGAGAATATAGAGTCCAGATATAGATTCAAAGATTCGGGCCTTCAGTATATGATAAATGTGGCATACGTCAGCCGAGGAAAAGCTAGCGTCTTGCTTACGCAGGCCTGGGACAATTGGATAGACACTTTAAACAAAGCCATTAGAGTCACACCTCACACGTACTTCAGGCTATTCTGCAAATAGATCAAAGATGAAAATGTAAAAAAAAATGAAGGCACAAATATACTAGAAGTAAAGAATGAATAACTATTTTACAACCACAGAGAGTGAAAGCATCCCTTGTTATGACACAAAATTCAGAAGCCATAAAAGAAAATTTCTGCTTTAGAAAAATCAAAAGTTTCTGTGTGGCAAAAACTACTATAAGCATATTCTAAAATAATAGAAGGGTGATAGAAATGTTCTATATCTCGATTGTGGTGGTGCTTACATGGATGCAAAATTCATTGAACTGTACATTCAAAGTACATTTTATTGACATAAATTATACCTCAATAAAGTTGATTTTGTGTGTGTGTGAGGAAGATCAGCCCTGGGCTAACATCCGATGCCAATCCTGCTCTTTTTTTTTTTTTTTTGCTGAGGAAGACTGGCCCTGGGCTTACATCCGTGCCCATCTTCCTCCACTTTATATGGGACGCCATCACAGCATGGCTTGACAAGCAGTGCATCAGTGCGCGCCCGGGATCCGAACCTGTGAACCCTGGGCCACCGAAGCAGAGCACGAGCACTTAACCGCTGCGCCACCAGGCCAGCCCCAAAGTTGATTGTTAAGAAAAGTAATATGACAAGCTGGGAAAAAATATTTGCCAACACATATTGTAGTCAAAGAGTAACCTGCTTCATATTGAAAGGGCTTCTGGAAATTGATAAGAAAACAACAAACGAGCAAAGTATATGAAAAGAGAGTTGGAAGAAAAGTTAATTCAGGTACTTCAATGTTCAATTGCACTCATAATAAGATATGTTCTTCAACCATGAGATTGGTGTAAATCCACAGGATTGCCAAGACTACAGGGGAACAGGGCCCCCACCCTGTGTGGACTGGAGTATAAATTTGTCAGGGAGACGGACAAGCAGTATCTATCAAATTACAAATGCATATGCTTTTCGTCTCAGTAATTCCCCTTTTTAGGAATTTATCTTATGAATATATTTCCACATGTGCAAAGTGACTTAGGAATATAATTATTGATCACCACAGAGCTGCAATGGGAAAAGAATTGATACAAACGAAAGGTCCGTCAGTAGGGGATGGTTTAACCTATTAAATTGGTTGTGTATTTTGGAGCTGAGAAAGTGAATGGAGATTAAATGCAATGTGATATCCTGGATTAGATTCTGGAACAGAAAGAGTCATTAGTGCAAAACTGGTGAAATCTAGATAAAGTCTAAAGTTTAGTCAATAGTAATGTACTGTTATGAGTGTTTGTGTCCCCTCAAAATTTGTACGTTGAAGCCCTAACCGCTAGTGTGGCTGTATTTGGAGCTGGGCCTCTAAGGAAGTAAGGAATGCTAAATGAGGTCGTAAGGGTGGGGCCCCGACCCCATGTGATTAGTGTTGTTAGTGACCTTGTAAAAAGAGATCCCAGAGAGCTCTCTCTCCCCCTCCCTCCCTCTCTCCCTTGCACAGAGGGGAGGCCATGAGAGGGCACAGCGAGACAGCGGCGGACTGCAAGCCAGGAAGAGAGGCCTCACCAGAAACCGACCGTGGCAGCACCTTGATCTTGGACTCTCAGCCTCCAGAACTGTGAGAAAATAAAGTTCTGTTGTTTAAGCCCCCAGTCTGTGGTCTTTTGTTATGGCAGCCTGAGCCGGCTAATACACATACCAATGCTAATTTCTTAGTGTTGACAAATGTAGTGTGGTCATAGACGATGTCAACATCAGAGGAAGCTGTGCGATGCTGTGCGATCTGTGCAACCTTCCTGTAAATCGAAAATAACTTTAAAAGTTTATGTTTAAAAAAAGGAATGGAAAAAAAATGAATAGAGAAGAATTTTATCTAGTGATATGGAAAGATTACCAAGATATATTAAATGGTAAAAGCAAAGGGTAGAACAATGCTGCTATTTTTGTATAATAAGAAGAGGGGAAACAATATATTTTCATACTGTCTTATTTACATTTAAAAAAATCTATGGAGAGATAAGCAAGAAACTAATCATAAATGTTACCTGCTGTTGAGAACAAAAAAAAGGAGAAAATGTGTTCACTGTGTACTTTTAAAAACTTTTTTTGTTGTTTGAGCCACGTGAATTTATTTACCATTTGAATAACTAGTTTTGTAAAAAATAAAGACCAATTGGGGAGGAAGGAGAGGATTTGCTCTATAGATACTAACGTATTTTAAAGCTTCAATAATAAAAAAGATATGAAATGGGTCCAAAGTAGACAAACAGAGCAAAAAATCAGAATATTTTGGCCAAATCAAACCCGAGAACATCTACTAAATTAGTAAATGATACAGGTGAAATTTCAATTCAATGAGAAAGTAGCATCTTATTCAAAACATAATGTTAGAACAGTTAGCGGAGCATTTAAAAAAATATCAGACCTCTTGCTTTCACCTGACAGCCAAATAATTTTCAGATGGATTAAAAATTTAAATGTAAAAAAAAATCATAAACGTATAGTACTAGGATAAAATATGGGTAAATATTTATATAATTTTGAGAGGGAAACTATTAAAGAATAAAGAATTTTACTATAGAAATTAAAAAATTCCTACACAATAAATACAGAAGCCAATGATAAACACAGTAAGAAGCAAATGACTAATTAGGAAAAACTGATAGCCAAAAGGCTGGCTTTCTTAATATATAAAACATTTCCAAATATGAAGAAAAGACTGATACCTCAATTTTTTATTTTTTTTGTGAGGAAGATCGGCCCTGAGCTAACATCCATGCTAATCCTCCTCTTTTCGCTGAGGAAGACTGGCTCTGAGCTAACATCTATTGCCAATCCTCCTCCTTTTTCTCCCCAAAGCCCCAGTAGATAGTTGTGTGTCATAATTGCACATCCTTCTAGTTGCTGTATGTGGGACGTGGCCTCAGCATGGCCGGACAAGTGGTGTGTCGGTACGCGCCAGGGATCTGAACCCGGGCCGCCAGCAGCGGAGCGTGTGTACTTAACCGCTAAGCCATGGGGCCGGCCCTCAGTTTTTTAAATGTTGTGCAAAGGACCCAAATAGAGAAGCTAATGAAAGAATAAATACAAATAAACAATTTAAAAAAAAAACCTTTGAACTAATAATCAAAGATATGCAAAGTAAAATAACGAGATGATTTTTTCCCCTATTAATAGAGCATAAAAATAATAAATCTGGTATTTTGGAGGGGAAAAAGACTCACACATACCTCTGGTATGGATGTAAATTAGAACAACTTTTCTAGAAGGAAATTGGATATATTCATGAACTAACCTCCCTCCTTTTCCAAAAAACGCGTATGCTTTGACCTGATTATTCCTCTTCTAGGAATTTACCCTAAGGAAATAATTTAGCAAAGAACAAAAAGGTGTATTTACAAAGTTGTTCACCACAGCATTGTTATACTAGTGAAAAAATTGGTTTTGCAAAATGATGGTTCATCTATACAATGAAATATGATGAAGCCATTATAAATGATGCAAGGCTATATTGACAGAGCAAAGACATTCACAATATATTGTCCTCTGAAGAAAGGAAACTACAGAATAATTTTTATGTATGATATGATTCTGTTTTTGTCAAAATACATATTAGGTAATATATATTGACGTGTATATGTACCAAAAAACTTGAGTGGTTATCTCTGAATAGAGATTTTTGGGGGTGACATTTGTTTTTCATACTTTTTTTTCTAAAATTTCTCCTAAAATCATGTAATACTTCAGTGGACACACAGTTTCCTTAACTAGTCTACTTTTCAAAAGCAACAAATAGATTTTTCTCCTTCCTGGGTATGTCTGTGAAGTTCTGAGTAAACCCTAAGGGCCAGAAACGAATAGAAAAAAAACCTTGCCTGCAATTTTTACTTTTGTTGCCTGTTGATGAAGACAACATCTAGGAATGAGTACTTCAACAAGAAAAACGTAAAAACAATTAGCCTTAGGAAAAAAAGAATAAAAATAAGCACAGTGTCCATTTGCCAAGGAGACGCCGTGGTTCGATGTTCTGAGAAGCCCTAATTGAGAGCAAACCATTGGGCTGGAAATGAGCACCAACTCAGGAATAAATTATGTATGGCCACTGTTAAATATTTCATCCATCCTTAACCATTATTTGTCTTTGCATGGCTAAAAGAGGAAAGACAAAGAAAATACCCACATCATAAGCATTATCAGTCTTGTCATCTTTCCTTCATCCTAGAAGCCACCAATATTCAAACAGAAACCCCTTCTAAAGAGGAAAAACTCTAACCGTGATTAAAATAAGAGGTCGACTTGGCAGGCCGAACTTGAACTTCACTGCTTGAGAAGGGATGTCAAGGTGACCTCACCTTCTGCATCAAGTTTGTCATCCTTCAAAATCGTGGGCGTTTTGCTCTACTCAACGTGCTGTTTTAAAAATAAAACATTACGAGTTCTTGGTGATGGCCAGGCAAAGGGGTTTCGTGTTCCGCCGGTATCCACGCAGCGAGTGGAGAAGGAGAGCAAGGATATCTGGGGAGCTGTCAGGATCTAACGTAGCCCATTCAGCCTCTTGCCGTTTGGCCAGCTTCCCAGCTGCTCGGCCTCCCCTCCTGGCTCTGTCCCTCAGCCCTTTATTTCCTCCCTCTCGCCTGGCCCTGTCTGCTTGGCTGTTGGAGGCACATGCCAGCCCCACTGGGCACGGGCCCTGTGAACCCCAGCCAGGGTGTTCTGCGGGTGGAGGACGGGCAGCGAGGCCAGCTCACTAGAAAAACCCTCGTGTGTCGCCATTGAATGGCAGGGGTTTTATTGCAAAGATTTTACTGTTGCCTTTCACAGGGGACTGAAAAATTATCACGATGACATTTTTTGGTGAATTTTCGTTTGGAATCATTCTTCAAGTATTGTCTGGCATTTTGTGTGTGTGCGCGCCAGAAGTTTAATTTCACATCCAGGCCGACCAGATTTGTGTGCGGGTGTGTGTAAATGCATATACCCAATTTAAAATCAACTGGTGAAAAGTTGTGTGTATGTGTGTTTTTCCATCAAGAAGCCTTTTCCACATTTTTCTGCTTTACCAGACAGGGATTCAAACAAAAGAAATCCGCATTCTTTGTAAGTTACCTGGTATGGATTGCTGCTCCTGAGAGTGACTGGCTGGAGGTTCTTGCTGATTACAGGTGACTCTAGGGTTAGTCCACCTGAAAAGCTACACTCCTCAGGACTGCTGTTTTCAGGCAGTCAACATCACTGGCATTCTTGGAAGGCCCACATTCTAAAGCCTCTCCTCCAAGCTCCCTTTACCCACGGTCCGTAGGTGTTTACCAAGTTAATGATTTAGTTTCTGAGTCACTGAGCACACACGTTTTTGCTTGAGTCACCTTGGGTACATACCTGAGACACCAGCTGAAGGCCCCTGGGAATGTTGGAGAAAACCTGATATGCAACTTACCACTTACCATACACTTAAGGCTAGCACGCGCTGGCGGGGCAGGAAGCCTAGGAACAGAACTCTTACATGCCATAAGAACAGCGCCAGGTTTCGTCTGAGTGTCACCTGCTCCAGGTCTTAGTCAGAAGCAATGCCATGAATGCCATTTCCTCGTCTTGCACGCATTGCTAGGAGACTGAACGGAAAGGAATGCGGTGCTGATACAATCTGTGGGCTGCTCTATTATTAAATTCTAGCCTTTCTCGTCCTTTCTTTTGGCAGATAACCCAGCACAAAATCCAGCCTGGAGTTTTCAGAGGCTTATTTTCTGCACACCTGTAATGATTTGTGTGGGGAAGTACGGTATTTGGTCAGAACTGCAATTCCAATAAATCAGATGATACTGATTTCGGAAGTGGGATCCTCTGCACAGGGGGCTGGAGACGGAAGCTTACTTGTGCCAAGTGAGTTAGCACTACAGTATGTGCAAGACGAGGACACGGAGGCTTTTGATACATCGTCATAAATTGTAGAAGAAATTATAAGCCATGCTCATTAAAGTGGTTCTGCGAAGAGTAAAGGAGAGATACAGAAGATCAGGCTGGATTTCAGGATGTCCCGGACTTTCGTGTGCATACGAAGTACCCCAGGAAGTCTTGTTAAAATGCATGATGCGGGCCCCAGCAGCAGAGTCTATGCAGTAGAACGGAGCGGGGGCCGGAGCATCTGCATTTCTGGGTGATGCTGATGCTGCTGTCTGGGGACCACACTGCGGCGTCAGATGGAGCTGGAAGACCGCCTCGGGCCAGTCACTGAGTCCTTTTGGGCTTCAGCCATCTCCCTGAGAAATGGACAGGACGGCTAACACTCTCTGAGTGCTCACGAAACCTCAGGCCCAGTCCTAAACCTCTGTACACATCACCTCCTTCAATCCTCACAGCGGCCTTTGAGGGAGTGGTTTCACAGCAGAGGAATTAGAGCCACTGAGAGTCTATGGTCCCTGAGCTTCCGAGACAGGGGTGGCAAACGGGCAGCGTGCAGGCCAGCGGGGGCCGCCGGGTCCGTTTGGTCTGTCTCACGAGTTGTTTCAAAAATCAGGATGTTTCACATGAAATTCTGGATTTCTAACATCTTCTGAAAAGCTCAAAAAGCTGGCAACACTGGGCCCACACATACCCAGATGGCAACAACAGAGTGTAGTAGCCTCTGCCTCTGTGTGTGTGTGTGTGTGTGTGTGTGTGTGTGTGCGTGCGTGTAAAGAGGGACTCTGGTTTACCAGTCCCCTCCCACCCTGCCCACTGTGGCCCCTTGGGAAGTTAAATTTACCCATTGATCTGAGACCTATGATTCTCTCATTTCTATATTTTGAACATAATAAAATCTGAACTTTCTGCTATTTCAGATTGAAGTTTCTATCGGATTTATATATTCCTTATATTTTAGATTTGTATCAGACTGGTTGTTAAATAAAATCAAAATAAACAATAATATCTGAAAACATAAGTCCAAATGTTGTCATTATTATGAGATTTAAACTTTTCTTTCAAATTCAGAACACTGCCACTAGACCCCAGATTTAATTTCCACCTTCCCCATTTTCCTTTGATGGGAGAATGCTCCCTGTGCTCATTTACCTTCTGTGTAGTACTTTATGCTTTTCACTCTCCTCTATAAAAATGTATCCCCAAATACTTCACAAAGCTGCAAGTGACAACCACTGTGTTCCCCTCCCTCTCATGTGCTCCTTCCTCTTTCCTGTGGTGACAGCGCCCCGATTCCCCGATTGTTCATTGAGGAACCACCCCTCACCAACCCAGTCCAGATTTG